>NC_084790.1:63660543-63965543 GCF_028858725.1 Colius striatus | reverse complement strand
ACGTGTGGCATCATTATTGCAGAAGACTGAAAAATTCTATATTTATCTTTTTTTTTTTTTGCTTTGGTTACTGTTTGTAGGTGACATTTCCTCAGATATATGTACCTAAGTTTATCTCGTGTCTCTTCATTTTTATTTTTGCACAAATAATTCATGAGGAATACGGGATCAAAAGGAAAGAAATCTTGGCCTGCCTTAAGTCAAGTTATTTCTTGGTTGTGTGTCTTACTTTTATTAATAAGGACAAAAGAAAAGCTGAGAAATAAGAAACTAGAAAAGGCTGTCTTTTCCTTCTTATTTTAGAAAACATACTGAGATAAGAAGTAGTCTACAGGTGGTATGGTCATAGGTGAGTCTATGATGCCCTGCAGGCCTGGAAGGCTTATTTTGGTCAGTGTTTTAATCCAAAGAACATGAGTGCAGCCTCTGGGTAGGAAGTCCCACTTGTTTTTCTAGTGTACCTCCATAGGCACTGTCTGCTTGCAGGTAGTTTAAAGGCTGTTTCTGACAACGATGGAAAGAAAGTAGCAACTGAGGAAGTGATAAATATACCAAGGTTTTGAAGTGATGCTGTCATCCCCAAAGAACCCTTGATTCTGTCAGTGTACTCTATCTTATTTTATGTCTAGTGGTTCTAGACAATGAAGGTTTTTTAGCCAAAAGATACACAGTAATATGTTCCTCTGCACAGCTTAACATTAGCTTTACGTCAGTCCATCAGCTTGCCTGTATTGCATCATATAGTACTCAGCTTGGACAAAAACAATAGCTACTTAAACTCTTGACTTGAGCTCCCATGTGTTTTACATCCAAACACGGGAGATAATACAAATTACAGCCAAAAAGACATAGTGGGTTCATTGCCAAACCAAAGCAGACCCTTCCCCAAAGGGCATTTCTGTGTGCTCTCTGCATTGTAGATTAAATGAACTGAACAACAGATCTCCCTGTTAAGAAAGCTGTTTCAGTCTTGTACAAATTTCATGGTCAAGAAGCTTTTCCCTTTTTGCTTACAGTAATTCCACTATTGTTAATTATACTCTGTATGTAATATTAAATAATTATTTAAATTTTTTACTTCACGGCTTTCAAATATTTGAAGATGTTTTTCAGGTCCCATCTTCAGGCCAGGATAGCTAAATGTACAAGCATGCTATATCTTTTTATGTCACATTATTCTGCTGATTAGTTTTACTGCCAGTCTTCCCCCGCCCCCCCCCCTTTTTTTTTTTGTGTAACTGTAATTCTACTAATAAGTAATCAAATGAACAGTGTTACATATCTAAATGGTTTCAGAAAAAAGAATTTATATCTTTTTAGTAAGAACAGGCTGCCCAGGGAGGTTGTGGAGGCTTCTTCCTCGGAGGTCTTCACCCCACCTGGACATGTTCCTATGTGGCCTGAGCATAGGAATTCCTATGCGTTCCTAAGCAGGCAAACCTGATTCTGCAGGGGGGTTGGACTAGATGATCTCTAAAGGTCCCTTCCAACTCTACCATTCTATGATTCTATGACTCTTCCACCTTTATGGATGATATTAATTTCTACTTTATTACCCTAACTCACTCTTACTGCCTTTGACATTTGTCTGAGAACAGGTTTAGGAGAGACTAGCTTGTCATTACTGTTGATGCAGCTTTTGAAGAAATACAGCAATGAATTTGTACTGGAGGCTCACTTAAAAAGAAACTTTAAATAAAAATAATTTTTCAAACCCTCACACCCTTAAAATATTTTATAAATATATATAAAAATGTTTTTACCAATTAAAGAAAAAAAATTCCTTTCAATGATCTGGTATTTTGTAGGAAGATAGAAGAATCTTGCCTCTTTAAAGTGCCCGCTTATTTTGAGTCATAGTCCTTTCCAGGACAGCTGAGGAAACAGAAGTTGGATAGTAGTCATTGTTCCTTTAGGTTCAGTCCTGGTAGTTGAATAATGTTTATGGTGCAATCTTGTTTGAAATTTCAGTGCTGCATCAACGCAGAGTGCTAAATCCTTGATTCTTAGTGTCGGAAAGTACTACATACATACAAATATGAACATATAGGTATGTATACATGCACATGTGTGTACATTCATATGTAATTAATAGTGCTTGTATATATTCTCAGAAAGCAAAAGGTGTTTGACGCTGTATTACATTTAGTAGAGGCTGTATTTCATTTGGGATAGTATATTTATGAGATTTTTACTTATTGCTGAAAACTGAATGTAACTTTTTTTCATAGAAAGGTGAAAATGCAAGAAATTGTTATGTTTGTAGAATCTTGGGAGTGTTTCTTGTTTTGAAAATTTGCAAACCATGGCACATATATTATTATCATCACTATGAAGAATATCTCAAAAATCTATCCAGCCACATTATGTGTGTGTAACAGGAAAAGCCAAAGAACAGAACAAAAAAGCTTTGCCCACTCTTACTGTAATAATTCTTACTGTGGTGGTTGTTGCTATGCAGGCTCAGAGAAGTGTTTACTGGGATTGTCAGGTCAGCTCATGGCCAGAATATCAAAACAATTGCAAAAAGTGTCTGTGATCTGTGACTATCCATGAATAGCCCTGGTGGCTGATGGCATGAACATACCATTACTGGTTGAAAATTAAGAATAATGTGGAATTACTCTGAAATAAACATTGATGTTTTTATATATGCACTATAACAACCTTGGTCAGGCACATTGTGAAGACCTTGTGTAGTTACCAATTCCTTCCTTCTCAAAAGAAATTAATTTCTAACCAGAGAGGATGGGGAATTCCTGAGATGACTCTTAAATATGTTGTCCTTTTCTGACATTCTCCATGTGTTTCTCATAAAACTGTAAGCTTTCCTGTTTCTAAACAAAATAGAATAAACTTCTGTGTACCAAATTATGCATATCTGCCATTCTTATTTTGAAAATGAAAGTTTCTGTTTTATTTTTGAATTGCTGAAACTTGTAACTTCTTTTCTGAGAAATTCTGGGCTTATTGGTAAAGATCTGAAAGTTTTTGGAGAACGTTGGCTCATGCTGTATCAGGGAGAGTGAAATTCTCTTGTAGATATTTTCTTTCGCAGTTTCTCTCAACTAATATAGACCCTTGTGATTTAATAGTCTGTGTTTTAACCTGACTTTCTGTATGTTTCTCTAGATGGAAAATTAGTACTTTCCCTCTGGACCATATGTTTCTGCAGACTGCAAGTATGGCTTTGGGAAAGGAGGAAAATTCAAATTAATATCTGTCAGAAAAAAAGAGTTCGTTAAAGGGAAGAAATGTGTTTGCTTTTCCATACTGAGGCCAGGTGAGGCAAAACGTTAGTGTCAGAAATATTTGCTTGAGGGACAATCACTTTTTTTCCCAGTGTTTGAGTTTACACCATGCTTAGGAGCTCCTTGCAAGACAGGACAATGCTAAGTACTGCCAAAGACAAATCAGAAAAGATCATGTCTTCCTGAGGTTCATAATTTTTTATACCTTTTAATCAGACCTTGAGTTGATATTTTAAGATGCCATACAACCAAATAAGCTGTTATTAGAGAAACAAAAATTACCCTGCTGTGACTATCCTCAGACTTTCTGTCTACTTACGTGATCAGCTAAATAATGAAGAGAAAAAAAGTCAGGAAAAAATATGAGTATTTGATACTGGAGGTACTAATTGCTGACTGTTAAAAACTTCAGAAATTTCTCTTTTACTTTAAGAAAATACTGAGTTTCTTTAGGAACAAATGTGATATAAAACAGAATCAGACCTGAGGTAAGCTTTCTAGAGCAGCATTCATGAGTCCCTTTCTTCTCTGTTAGTGTAAAATAAATCAGTACACGTCTCTGCTGGGTTTTTTGACAACACTTTGGAGAACTTCTGTGTGGTAGCATGTTGCAAAAACTGCATGCTGTAAATGTTATTTTTGTTAGGTGTAAGAATTTCAGGTGGTTGTTTTTCAAAGCAAAACTGTTGTAGACAAACTACCTATGTATGCTTCTGAAGGAGACTGCATGGAGTAATGAGGGCTGTGAGCGTGTTTAATTTGATAAAAGGCAGCAGAGATATACAATTCAAAGGAAATGCATGCCAAAAATGAAAGTAACAACATCAGCCATTTAAAAATCAATGTTCTCAAGGAAACATTCAGCTTGATTTTATAGTATTTTTTTTAGAGTGAGGCATTTGTGGTCATGCTACGCAGATGTATCACAAAAAATGAACGTTACAGCAGACAGAAATTATTCTTTCAAAGAAAATTTGGTTTTATTTATGCAGTTTATATCTTCTAGTTGGAGAGATAATGCACAAGAAAGGTTGTTATTATTTTAAAAAGCTATTAATTTATTTATTTTTCAAAGACCTCAGTCCGTATGTAACCTGTCCTGAGCCGCCGTTCCTTTTGCTATGGTGCAGCTCTGTAGGTAAGCAGTAGAGGGCATTCTGTCTTTAGGAGACAGCACTAGTTCCTTTAAAAGACTAGTGTTGTTATTTAGCAGGTTGCTGTTCCTGTGACCTTTTTGTCCTTAAATATAGCTCATTCACATGTAGGTACTGGAGAAAGGATAAAGAGATAAATTCTTACCTCAAATGTGCGTTTTTCTGCTTAACATTGAGTAAATAGTTACTAAAATTGTATATATATTGTTAATTACTTCAATAGGATTTTGATAAATGACAGATTATATATTTGTTATTCAAATCTGTTCTGCAGTATCTTTCATAAACTCAGTTATCTCAAAACCTGAGTTATTTCAGTTGGCTGTGATCCGTCAATAATCCTAACAGAAGCTTTTTCAATTGTACTTAACAGCAAACTGCTCATGTTGACAGCAACACCCGAGTAGGTATTGTGAGAGCATGTTCAGTTACAGTTGTTTGGGACTGTATTAAAATTCCAACCACTATATTTGTTTTTTATAGGTTTTGACATTGTCTTAACTCATCCCTGTTCAAAATCAAGTTTAGTGTGGTGTCTTCCTCTCTCACCTGAAAAATGCTGTCTCATCTGGAGGAAATGAGTACTGGGGGCTAGACCCCTCCCTTGTAAAACTGGCAACTTCCTTCCTCCATTGAGTTGTCTAGGGACCATCCAGTGTTGGAGAGCGGTGGTGGGGATGCATCCCCAGAAAGCTAATTGTCAGTGGTATGAATTACTTTTATTGTGCTCTTGAGTGCTGCTCTCTCCTTAAAAAAAGACTGCATGCTGGGTACTTTGACAGTTTGTTTTTAAATGTTCCTCTGTTGCAGGGAAATTGAGATTTTTTTTTTTCCTTCTTTTTAAATGGAGGTGAAACCAGGGTTACTAAGTGGCTTCTGAGTGGGGATATTAGCCATAGGCAGATCTGGTATAGATTCAACATAGGCATAGGCAGGTCCATTATCTTCCTGATTTCTTTTCACATGTCTGCCTCAGCGAGCCCAATGCCTTCTGTGCAGCTGGGTTGTGCAGAATTACAGGTGAGGTGTAAAGTAATACAAACAACAAAACTTTTCTGCATATGTGCACTTTGTTAACATCAGAAAAACAAAAAAGACCTGATACCAGAGATGAAAATATTTGCATTTTAATTTTTAGGCTGTGCATTGCAGTTTGGTTTTTTTTTTGCTATGTTGCACCTGAACATACGAAAATAAAAGTTCTTCTCACAACATTGGCCTGCAGATTCACATCTGCTCTTTTACAATCTTTAGCTGGTGTTGCTCAGTATCAACAGTGCATAACGTATTACCAAAAAACACCACGGGAGAACTTAAAATTGAGACATGTAGGAAGAAGCTTGAAGAGGCAAACATCAGAATGTGATCTGATAAACCACTGCTCTGCTTCTGATTTAATTCTGTGTCTTGTAAGTTATTGTTTTGTACTAATTTTGCTTCAGAAACAAATGATCTGTTTTAGTTTTGTATAGTACTCCTTTTAGCCACTTCTTAGAATATAGTTTTTTTCTCTATTTGGGGAGTTTTTCCAGCTTGGTAAAAGTTTTACTGTGATATTTGTTTGCTTAAAACAAAAAAAAAAAGTGTGTAATTTGTACAAAACAGCAATCAATTATGAAAGAGAGACAAACTTTTGTTCCCTGGAAAAGAGAGAGTTTGGCAGGTAGCAGCTCTTCATTTGGCTGATACTTCTTGGTATTAGAATATTTTGAAATATTTAGTTAACATAATATCTGCAAATAAATCTCAAGTCACTGAACTACCGATTCACATAACATTTCCTAGGTACTTTGATTTTAAACAACATCTGCTTGCATGACCTTGAAACACTGAATCTGACTTTGCAAAATAACACATTATTTCTGAGGATGACTGTGAGCAGGAGACACAAGAATGTGGGCACACTCAGACTCTAATTATGTGTAAAAGAATAAAATAATTCTGATAAGTAAATATCACAGCTTGAGGCTGGAACCTTTATTGCCTGTTGCTTAGCTGGAATATCTGCCCAATGTTTTCTCTTTGATATGAATGGGTTTACAAAGGGAGTATCATGGAAGGGTCATCTTAGCGTTACAAATAATATGACCAAAAGTTATTCACATCTGAAATCTGGCATTTATGGAGAGGGTTTACAGATTTGGGATGAAAAAAAGTATTTCTGTGGAAATTTAACCTGAAAAAAAGCCCTAATCCAGGTTTATGTTTCGTTTTGTTTTTAACGGGACAGGTAAATTATGCTTAGAATTAGTTCAGTGAAAAGTCCAATAAGCACTTGTGCAAAGAAAGGTGATGGGACTGCTGAGCAAGGAGCATTGATGACACAAGAGAAATCAGTATTTCTTTGCAAAGCAGAGTTATGTGGTCGGTCAACTGACTAATCCTCCGCTATATGGATTGGCAGGCTCCATCCTGTGGCTTCTGTCCCATGTAATAGAATAACAGAATCACTTCAGCTGGAAAACATCTTTAGGATCATTGAGTCTAGCCTCTGTCCCAGCCCTATCAACCACTAGACCATTTCCCTAAGTGCAACATCCGACCATCTCTTAAATACGTCCAGGGACAGTGACTTCACCATCTCCCTGGGCAGCCTGTTTCAATGCCTGACAGACATTTCAGTAAAGAAATTCTTCCTAATATCCATCCTGAACCTCTCTTGGTGCAACTTGAGGCCATTTCCTCTTGCTCTATTGCTTGTTACAGACCAAATGAGAAAGTTTGAAAAGCCGAAGGGGCATGGAAATGTCTTTAGACCAGCTGCTGGATTAGGTGAGATACACGTGTGTTAGATTAAGGGATGCAATGTTTCTGGGAAGTTCTGATGCTTCATTGTTCAGCTCTGGCACTTCTGTATTTGAATAAAAACAGTCTGTAGGCAGTTTTCCCAGTGTAAGTAGTTTTTGCTTTAAAGTAGGAATATTGAATTATCGACCATGCTTTTGATTGCTTCACTAGTGAGCTTGGCAGTTTATAGACACAAAGTGCTGGGTAGAACGTGTTTAGCAGATTAATTAGGAAATGGGAAATTCTCTGAATAAAATACTCTGAAGTGTAACAACATTCCTTTCCCCCCAGCAGTGCAGGGGATCGGGGTTGTGGTCAGTTCATTACAGATGGACTTTGCTGCTGCTGCTTCTCAGGGGGAGGCCTCATCACACTTCCCACTGCTACACTGTGGGGTCTCTCCCCACAAGAGACAGTCCTTCACAAACTCCTCCAATGTGAGTCCTTCCCATGGGACTGCAGTTCCTCACAAACTGCTCCAGCATGGGGCCTCCCACGGGGGCAGCTCCTCACACCCTGCCTCAGCATGGGTCACCCACCCGGACAACAGTCCTTCAGGTACTGACTGCAGCAGCCTGAGTCCCTCACAGGATCACAAGTCCTGCTAGTAAACCTGGTCCAGCACGTGCTCTTCTCTCCTAGATTCCCAGGTCCTGCCACGAACTTGCTCCAGGGTGAGCTTCCCACAGAGTCTCAGCCTCCTTCAGGCATCCACCTGCTCCAGTGTGGGGTCCTCCATGAGCTTTGAGTGGATATCTGCTTCCTCATGGCCTCCATTGAGTGCAGTGGCAGGGCCTGCCTCACTATGGGCTGCATCACAATCCACAGGGGAATCTCTTCCAGTGCCTGGGCAACTCTTACACTGCCTTCCTCACTGACCCTGGTGTCTGCAGAGATGTTGTTCACACATTCTCACTCTCTTCTGCTGCTGCTGCAGTTTAGCATCTGCGCAGCAACTTCTTCCCCTGTTCAAATATGTTAATCACAGAGGCATTACCTCCATCACTAATTGTCCAGGCCTTGGTCAGTGGTGGGTACATCTCAGAGCGAGCTGACACTGGCCTTGTTAGATACAGTGGAAGATTCTAGCATTTCTTTTTAAAAGAAGCCAACCCTGACGCCCCTCACTATAAAAAACTGGCCACACAAACTACTACAGTAGGACAGTGATAAATACAATTTAAATCTTAAAACACCTTCCCTGAGCTGAATTTTACTCCCAGCTTCTCTGCCCCCTCTCCTCCAGTGGTGCAGATGGATGAGGAATAGGGGATGCAGTCAGCTCATTATGCATTGTCTCTGCTACTCCTTCCTCCTCACTCTCATCCTATGCTCCAACATGGGTCCTTCACATGGGCTGCAGCTCTTCACAAGCCTCTACAGCATGGGTCCCTCACATGCAGTGCAGTCTTTCAGGAACAGATTTCTACAGCATGGGTCACTCAGGCCACAGCTCCTGGCAGAAATCCTGCTCCCATGTGGGCTTTTTATAGGATCACAGCCTCTTCTGGTCATCCTCTTGCTCCAGCGTTGGGTCCTCCCTGTGCTGTGTGTGGATCTCTGCTTCCTCATGGCCTCCAAGGCCACAGGGGCACGGCCTGCCCCACTATGAGCTGTACCACGGGATGGAGGGGAACCTCTGCTCAGGCGCCTGCAGCACCTCCTCTCCCACCTTCACTGACTTCAGTGTTTGCAGAGTTGTTTCTCTCAGATATTGTCACTCATGTCTCCAGCTACAATATGCAGTTGTTTGGTCTTTTTTCTCCCTTCAGAAATATATTATCACAGAGATGCTATCACCATCTTGCAGCTGCCTGGCATTGACTCTGTTGGACTTGCGGGAAGTTTCTGGCATCTTCTCACAGAAGTCATCCCTGTAGCCCTCCTCGCTACCACAACCTTGCTACACAAACCCAATACAATTACATGACATCAGAAGTCCTGAGAATAAACCCATTGCATTGAATTGCATTACAATAACATAATACATCAAGGTCTACTGTCTTGAGACTCAAAAGGTAGCATAATCTTAAACGTTTAAAAATGTATACTAATGCTGAAGTAATGATGCTATTTACCCTGTATGTTAACCCACAATAAAATACCTGACATTATCCTGAAAAGCATTGCATTCTCTATTATATTAGATTTTTTTTTTCAGGAAAAAAAGGCACTGCCAAATATTAGAGTTGTGTTTAAATATTAAACATCAGAGTGCCCATCAATTTTTAATATGCCAATTAACAAAGAATATCTCTGTTTGTAAGGCTAGCACAAAGAGTTCAACAGTGAGAATGTCAATTGCAATGAAAAGATAGCATTATAAAGCAAAACTGCAGCTACCAGAAGCCATGTTATTAAACCCAAATAATACTCTGAAGAAAGAAAAGACCTGGGGTTTTAAAAAACATCCGAATTTTTATAAATGCTTGAATGATATAATCTTTAAATATTTCAAGATTTGTTAAAAGGAGACTAGTGCTCAAATCTGTAAGTGACATGATTTACCTGTAACATTGAGGAGTTGAGCGTTTCAGAAAAGCAGAACACAAAGTTGTATAGCTGCAGCTTTTCACAAATAGGAGGGTATTTTCATCGGGAAATATTTCTTCAAGATGTTATTGCGAACTCCTGTTGCCAATACTCTGAGGCAAATTTGTATGAGAGTTTTTTTATTTCAAGGCTATTTCCAAAATACAGACCCTTCTCCACTTGACAGAGTAACAGGAGGTTCTGCCTCTGCAAAGCCATGAATGTAAATGGGAGCTCATTTATAAGTGGTATTTTTTTCTCATTTGACAATGTTAACATGGAAATGCATTGCCTGTAGCTATCTTTGAGGCTCAAATGAGCATTTGTGAAAGATTTAGACATTTAATAAGGAGAACATGAAGTTTATGAGGTGAGAAAAAATTTGAAACAGCCTTATTTCTTGGCAAAGGCCACCTGGTTGAGTTGCATGGCAATGTGGGCATGTGGCGTCATTCCAGGAATGTGTGGTTTCAGAGTTGAAGTACTATAGCAAGTGAAGGCTAACATAAAGGTCTTAACTTGTAAGAATAAGTCTCTCTTTCTCATATACCTGTAACTCATAAAACACATTGAGAAAATAGGGAATTTCCGATTTTGGAGTTTTTTTGAGGTGTTGTTAATTTGCTTTTTTCAAAAAACAAGTTGCAAAATTTGAGGGCTAGGAATACATTTCATGTGTGTAATGACTATTTTCATCATCAGTGCAGGTTTTCACAGCTTCTAGTGAAGCACTTGGTGCTTTTCATCGTCTAAGATGAAATGTGAGACTTAATACAACCTGAGTTTCCCCATTTCTTGCATTGATTGTTTTCTACTGCAGAGGAAAGAAAAATATATTCACAGAATCTTAAGGGTTGGAAGGGACTTCGAAAGATCATCTAGTCCAACCTGCCTGCCAGTTCCAGTTCAAGAACAACCATTACAGTCACTATTATTTTGCTTACTGGGAGTATAAGACTACATTTTTTCCTAGTGCCAAAACATGGTTGCTATGGATTATAACCATTTTTGTTCCCAGCACCTTTTGAACTTCTAAAAATCTGCTGGATTAAGCTTCATCTATTCTTAACTTCGAACAAGGGGGGCAGGGAATGGGGGTTTCAGTCAGTTTATTCTCAACGGTTTCTGCTGTTTGTCTCTCCTCAGGGCAGGTGGGCTCCACACCAGTCCTCCCTGCTCCTCCATGGGGTACTTCACACACGGCAGCCTTGCATGGGCTGCTCTGATGTGCGTTCATCCCAAAGGCTGCAGCTCCTCTCTGCCTCTCGTGTGGAGCTGCTCTGTGGCCCACAGGCTCTCCAGCACGGCCTGCGCCATGGCCGCTTCTCACACAGTCTCTCGCCCGTCTGGGTGCACTCACCCAGAGCTGCTGGTGGCTCTCAGTCCTGCCATTGCCCAGCATGGGTTGCAGGGGTACAGCTGCATTCTCGCCACAGGTTGCAGAGGGGTCTCTGGTCTAGTGCTCCTCCTTCCTTTCTCCTTCTCTGACTGTACAGTCCACGTGGTCGCCTCCATCTTGTACCACTCCTACACCTCCTACCAGCACTTCAATTCCCATCCCTAAATAGTGATCACAGAGGCACCAGATTGGCCCAGCCAGGCCAGAGTTGGTTCTGAACCCAAGAGCCAGGGAAAAGTCCAAGAACTCTTTACCGGGACTTCACTGCAGCCCCCTCCCCCTGTTACCACACAAAAGCTGCTCCTTGCTAAATCATGACAAAAACAGACAGGAATTACTAGCACAGGCTTCTGTTATAAAAATTTGCAGGACCTAAATAGGTGATATTCTTTCCTCTTTTTTTCATGCTGTGCTTATGAGCAGAGTGAGCTTTTCATTTGTTACTTCCTTTTAGTTCTTGCTACTGAAATACAAATAGAACTGAGCTCATGGAAAGAAAGATTGTAGAACAGACAATGTGGTTTAAAGAGTCTGGGCATATAATTTCCTATTGGGTTGATGATTATGGCTGTGTGATGGGTTGATTCTGGCTGCTCAGGTGTCCACCAAGCTGCTCTACCACTCCCCTCTTCAACTGGACAGAAGGAGAAAAAATACAATGAAAGTACTGTGTGTTGAGAGATAAGGATTGCTAACCAGTTACTGTCATGGGCAAAACAGACTCAAGTCAGGGAAACTTCATGGCTGCAAGGGCAGTGACTCACCATGGGCTGCACCATGGGCTGAAGGGGAACCTCTCCTCCAGCACCTGCAGCACCTCTTGCCTTCCTTCTTTACCGACCTAGGTGTCTGCAGAGATGTTGCTCTCACTTACTCTCTTCTGCAATTCTGCATCAGATTTTTCTCTTCTTAAATACATTATCCAAGAGGTGCTGCCACTGGCACCAATTGGCTTGGCCTTGGCCAGTGGATGAGTCAGTCTCGGAGCCGGCTGGCATTGGCTCTGTTGGACATGGGAGAAGCTTCAGGCATCTTCTCACAGAAGTCACCCTTGTAGCTCTCTCACTACCAAAACCTTGACACACAAACCCAAGACAAGATGGAAGGCATTCTGGCAGAAATCAGTGATACAGTTCCTGTTAGCAACCCATTGTAAACCACAGCTGAATCTTCAACATAACTACTAGTACAATTACTGAGACACACAACTGGAACACAAAGAAGGCATTCTGTAATCAAACAAATACTCTTATTGTAGTTTTCTGTGTGTCTTTAAGTGTATATGAGCTGATTATGGTTTTCTCAGGTTCTTTCATTTAAATTTACCTAAATATCTTAGGATTTAATTTTATTTAGTTTTCTTGTTATTCATGAAATAGGCTTCCTATCAGGGTTTATTTGCAACAGCTGCTGGGAATCAAACTGAGGAACTGATTGTGTTCTAGCACAGGTTACTAAATAAAACTTTCATCAGAGAAGTCCAAGCTAATTCACTCCAAAAGTTGGAATAATTAATACAGGGAACTGCCTTTTCTTTCTTTTTTTCTTTTTTTTTTGTCCCTCCATCACAATCTCAGTCATTCTTTTAGGCCTTGGAGCGGAATTTTATGTTTGTTAAAATTAACAATGCTCTTCAGGATAACATCACTTTTGTTAATTAATCCACTGGTGGCCACAGCAGAATCCCATGAAACAATCTTTATGTCTCAAATATCTGTGATGTGTGCCAGCAGAGTGGGAAGCTGTAGAGAAGCAGTATGTCCTTCAGCTGAGGAGACAATGATTCCTTCAGTCTATTGCTTGTAATTCATCCACTGAAAAATTATTTCACTGTTATCATTTGGCAAATGTAGGACACAAATATGCTTCTCACTTATTTTACGTGGTCTTGTGTTACATAGGACATTGCTATTTCTACAGCTTTTGGAAATCTTGAGACCAAAACATGGGTATTGTATGAATCATTCTGAAATATCAACATGGTTGTTTTTCTTGTATTTGAAAGGAAGGAAAATCACAGTCAAATTACATGCCTGACTTAGAAAAGTATAATATGGTTTGTATATGGTAGAAATTATAATTATCACTGTTACTGTTGTTATTATTTTATTATGTCAAAACCAAAAGGAAAATACCTTAGCTGGGTGTTCTGATAAAATTTCCCATAATGGATGAAACTTTTTAAATAAATGAGGTAGGTTTACTTCATTAAACAGACAACTGGAAATTAAGGCATTTTAAAAAAACAGCTTACAAGGATATGCTTCACTTAACACACATCGTCATTGGATTTACTCAGAAAAGTGTTCATGTATTTGTATGGTTGTGACATCTGAGCCATGCAAAGGGCTTGAGATAGTATTGGTACTTAGGTGTTACAGACAATGGAAAGACAGGAGATACACTTCTCTCAGAGTGCAGTTCAAGGAAGGGAAAAAAGGATGACATTTTTTATTGCTGGACTACTGTTATCTATGATACCAAAAAGAGAGGCAAGTTACTATATGTTAAGATTGGTTATTGATTATTAAATCCAAAGTATTTCTGCATAGCTACAATTTACAGAAACGACATCTGTCCTATTTAACTCAAAATTTTTGTTATTAAAAAAGTGGATTAGGATATGGAATAAGATGTTAGCTTTGGAGTTCTAAACACACTTAAAAGCCCTAGGCAGTTTATGTTTAATTAGCTCTCCAAGGTAGAAAACAATTCTATATGGACAGATCCCTTAATATATTATCCTTCATCCCTACCTTGGACTTAATCATCTGAAGGAGAGCTAGAGGAGAAGAAAAAGTACAGTCTATCTAGAAAAGTGGATAGGTCAGTTTCCCACCAAGCAAATAATTCCTGGGTGTCTTGAGAACTTGCTATAAAAATCAACAATGTATTCTTTGTACTATATTATGTCCTATTTGAAGCAATCACTGCTAATTCAGTAATTGCTCTTGAGAAAAACAATTGTTGAGATTGTTGAAAAGTTGAACAACTTCAAAGGAATTCTGCCCTTCATAAAATGATTAATTTGACTAATAGTTTACTATTAGTCAGGTTACAGTTGATTGTCTTCCTATAAGAAGTTTCTGGTCTGAATGCAATCAGAAGGCATGAAAGTGGGTCTACAGATGTTTAGCTTCCTGAATGCTGTCTTCCAAGAATTACATGCCTGTGATTCTGCTCACAGAAGCTTTGGGTTATAAAACAAAATACTATTTTTCTGCTTGTAACAACATAGTTCAAGTATCTCTGTTCCTTAATGATTCCATACGTCCTGGACAGACACAAGCTCTTTAAGAAGTAAAGCAAATATACCAATGTACAACTAGATAAGCTCTGTACTGCCAAAAGAGAAAATTCCAAAGGATAGCATAGGACTTCAAGACCTATAATTGCAATAAATATAAAGGAGGCAATTTTTAGTTTTACTTTAATAGTGTCACACAAATCTAAGACCGTGAACATGAGCTGATAGAATAGTGCTAACAAAGGAAATCAGTGTGAGTAACTGTAAATTTTGGGCAGTATGAGAAAGGTACAACTAATCTCCAATACCAAGTTTTAGTTTAATTCCAAACACAAGAATTGTGGCTGTCATGAAGAACTATTATACTCAGTTGAAATAATGTCAGTTGAAAATGAGTGTTTGTTTTTTCCTGTATTCTTTTCCTCATTGCAGCACTTGTTGATTGGACAATTTTTAAAGTTGAAGAGGAAATTAAGGTAAGTAAGAAGGTGGAAATCTTGACCTCACTGATTTCGGTGGAGAATCTTCTTGTTGACCTTAGCTGATGTAGTCTTTCATCTTTTATTAAAAAAGTCACCATTAAGGAAGCACTGCCATTCAGGTTTAGTGAGTTAATTTACCTTCAAGTGATACGATGAAATTCTCCCCTGTTCAAGGGAGAAAAGAAGCATAACATAAAACTTCATTTACCCTTTTTAGATATTTATAGAATATCTATGCAGAAGAGAATTGACTGCCATATTCAGGGAGTCTTGATAAAAGGATATGTTTATTCTCCTTATGCTTCTTATTCTAAAGGTTAATTAGTTCTGATATCCTCATTTGTTGATTGGTCTATTCCTCCCATACATTTCACTCTCAGTGGTTATTTATTCTATATCAGTGCAATTTGCTGACAAGATTCTTTTTAGGCTTAGTCTTGGTTTCACTAGTTAACTGTATGTATTACTGGGTTTTAATGTGCTTTACTTGCATTTTACAGTTTTCTCCAGGCTGTAAATCTTCCTCACAAAAGAGAAATCCTTCATTTTGAAATATCATTTTTTCTTGTGGGTGATTTAGAAGTGATAAAGATTTGTTTGTTTGTTTAAAATGTTTTGGTTTTGTTTTTTAATACTGATACATTGCTTTGAAGGCAGAAGCTTGAAGAGAGTGTTTTGGGGTTTTTTTCACCTATCACAGTTCTCAGTCACTTCTCTGCTTCTGCAATTCTTATCCTTAATACAACTTCATTCATCTAATACCACAGCAATTGCCTTGCAGTGTGAAGTTTCATGTTTATTCTTTTTTCCTTTAAGATTAGGAATGTCCTTAGTTGTAAGAAAAAGTCATTTCCAGAGCTGCACAGGGCAGTTTCTACAACAGCTGCCTGCACTGTATTTGTACTGTGTGTAAGTAGGAGAGCATGAATAAATATTGTAATTAGGAACATAATAGCATATTTTGATTGCTTTAATAAATAACACCAACATGAATCTTTTCTTAGTGATGACACTAATGATCATTAATGGCCAAGCCTGTTCTCTTTACAGTATGAATTCTTAGCTGAAAAGCCTAAGCCTTGAATTCAAAACATGCTGTTACTGGAAGAGAAAATAAATGCAAACCCTTGACATTAATCTCATTTGTTTATGATAATACTCAAAAATATAAACCAGAAATAACAGAAAAAAAATCAAATCAGGATAGCAGGTCAACCCCCAACCATTGCATGCTACTGATAAGAACACTT
Organism: Colius striatus; assembly: GCF_028858725.1. Lineage (NCBI taxonomy): Eukaryota > Metazoa > Chordata > Aves > Coliiformes > Coliidae > Colius > Colius striatus. Next base: position 63,949,441 of record NC_084790.1, on the reverse strand, counting down.
GCAGGCCTTAACAACACTTTTTTCAGAATGCTGTCTATTTTGGATAGCTTTCCTTTGGAAATCTTAACCAACTTGAAAGTTGAGTGGAGGGGAACCTCATGAGGTTCAACATGGACAAGTGCAGAGTCTTGCACCTGGGGAGGAACAACTCCATGCACCAGTACAGGCTGGGGATTGACCTGCTGGAGAGCAACTCTGCAGAGAGAGGCCTGGGAGGCCTGGGAGTCTTGATTGATAACTAACTAACCATGAGCCAGCAATGTGCCCTCGTGGCCAAGAAGGCCAACGGCATCCTGGGATGCATCAAGAAGAGTATGGCCAGCAGATTGAGGGAGGTTCTCCTTCCCCTCTACTCTGCCCTGGTGAGGCCTCACCTGGAGTCCTGTGTCCAGTTCTGGGCTTCTCAGCTCAAGAGGGACAGAGAACTCCTGGAGAGAGTCCAGTGCAGGGCCACCAAGGTGATCAGGGGACTGGAACATCTTCCTTATGAGGTAAGGCTGCTGGAACTGGGGCTGTTTAGTCTGGAGGAGACTGTGGGGGGACCTCATTAATATTTACAAATATCTAAAGGGTGAAAGTCAGAAGGTTGGGGCATCCTCTTTTCTCTGCTGTATCCAATGACAGGATAACTGGTAATGGAAAGAAGCTGGAATACAAAAAGCTCCACTTAAACATAAGGAAAAATTGTTGTACTGTGAGGGTGAAGGAGCCTTGGCACAGGCTGCCCAGGGAGGTGGTGAAGGCTCCTTCTCTGTAGGTTTTCAAAACTTGCCTGGATGCCTTCCTGTGTGACCTGATCTTGGTGGACCTGCTTTAGCAGGGGCTTGGACTACAAGATCTCTAAAGGTCCCTTCAACCCCCTAACATTCTGTGATTCTGTGATTCTGTGAAATGATTCCTTGCATTTCTGTCACTGTTTTCCAGCAATAATTTTAAAGCATTGATCAGTTTCAATCAGGTTTGAAAGAATTTTCCACATACTTAACTTGGGTAATTAAAGGCCAAAGATTAATTTCTCTTTTTTACATGCCAGATTATCCATCAAGAAAGTCACACAAACATTATTGCAACCATCAAAAGTCTCCAGACTTTCAATTTAGGCACCAGAAAGTCCTCCAAATGAATTAGAAGACACTTTGTTGATCTGCTCCTCTGTGCTCCTCATGGAATGATTTTTTTTTTGTCCATATACATCCCCTTGGCTATAAAAAGACTTTTTAATGACATAAATGTCAGTAAATACACAGCATTTTTATACAATGTTTATTTTTATTTTGTTTTATACACAGCATATATAGCATTTGACAAATGAAATCTTGTTACCAAAGATTCTCTTTGGATAATATATTAGAGATACTTCATGAAAACATGTGAAAAACTGTGTTTTCTGGCTTGTCTTCAACAATGAAATCACCCAGCTGTGGAGTACCGGACTCATACTTGAAGTGTCTTGTAGGAACAGGGATGCACAATGCACTGGTGGCATTATGCAACAATGACTGTGCTTTGTTTCATGAGAAGTATCCATAATGCATAATGCTCCATAGAGCTTCTGAAAGCTTTCCTGTGTATTTGCCAGAACACATTGCTATCTCTGGTACCTCATGTTAAAGGGAAAATCACAGGCCCTCATGAAGAAACATAACCATTTCCAGGTTTATTACCTTCTGTCAACCTATCAGTCCACCATTGATAGGGCTATAGTAAATCTGGATAGTGATCTCAATTTCTATCATGTAAAACACCTTCTGCCAGCTCATAGGAAGGCAGTACATTTGCAATTGTATGTTGTATGACTTACTCTCAGTTATAATTTTAAATATTTTCTAGAATACATGAATAAAACTTTTCCCTAAGAAAGGATAAGAAGGTGACAGGGCATATTTGAGACTATTTCTCTCTGTAAACAACCAAAACTCTTCAGAAGTTTTCTGAATTCCACAGTGACTTGAAATCTATTCAGGAATTCTGTTCTTCAATAATTGAGGAGACTATTTTCAACATCTACACTGAGTTACAGTCATACAGAAGATAACCCATTTAGAACATGAATCTGTGGATTCAAGAGTCTCCTTTGGTATTATCTGTGAAAAATGGCAGTCATGCTTTTTTAATGATCTGCATATATTCCATATGTGCTTTAATTTACTAATCCTTTTTTTCAACTAACAACCACATATATTGTAAGCAAAACATGTTGTAGTTAGGTGTTGCCAAAGTCTTCTGTTTACTCCCAGTTTATTTGATGATATTGAAGCTCCCTGCAGTTTTTAGCAGGGAGCTAAAATCTTACCAGTGACATGTTGAAGTTTAGTACAAATTTTAAGGTTAATTAAACTTAGTATGTATATCTTTATTTGCCTGCCACACAGTGGTTATTCCCTTAAACTCTTCCAAACTGTCAATGTTATAATTTTACCCAATATAGTCAGACAGAAACAGTTGAGTTACTGTTTCATTTTGTCTGTAAAAGTAGAAATGTGCTGCAGTGTTTTAGGAAGGAGTTAGTAGCTACAGTCTTCTGCTGCAGAGAGAAGCAAATGATAAATTTTACCTTCTACTATGATTAATAAAATTTCCACCTTGAAATGAGCTATTTTAACACCACTGTACACTGTTATAGCCTGTTGATGTAAACAGGCCAGACATTAGCTAATCTGTTGAGAACATTCGCTTTGCCAACATGGAAGGTTTTAGCTACTTTTCAAAGCATCAAATTGAATATTTCAGTCTTTTCTTTCCAATAGCTGAAAAACCGTACTCAGTTTCACTTTCCTGGCTTTGTTTGGGTTATACCTTTTCATTGTGTACCTAAAGTAAAAGAGTTGTCTAAATACCAGTGGTTGCTTATTTTGGTATTTATTCTGAAGCTATACACAGAGTACATAACACAGCAAAGCTGAGGCTAACTGTTTCAGAATAATTGACTGTAAAATATAGTTGTATCAGACAATTTTTGTGGTATACAGAGACAGCAAGTTTTGTTCAAAGGAAGGACTGTGTGTTGCAAATTCTACCTTTTTTTGGTTTTTTTTCTGGCAGGACCTTCTTTTATCCAAAGCAAGATTACCTATGCATGAACTTTCCCCACTTGCATCTTCAGATCACTGTAGCTTTTGTAATTCTACTGTTGTATTCATATGCATCACTAAAAGAACCATGTTTCCTTTTTAAGTAAAATGGATGTCAGAATAGGTGTTTTCCCCCATAAATTTTAACTATGAAATGTTGTTTATTGAACTTTATTAATCATATAAAACACTTTTACTGATATTTGGGATCTTCACAGCAAATGTTCCTCTACTTCCAGATAAAGAAACTCTTCGTCTTCCTCACACGGTTACACAAGCTTTAATTTTAGCCTTGATGTAGAGCTTTATAATAACATGTGCTAATAAACCTTATACTAACTTATCGCAATAGTATAAAGCTTATTTTTCAGACAGGACAAAATTCACACACAAGCTGTAAAAGGTCACGCTTATCTCCTCACACAGTACCTCCGGGGTCCTCCAACTTCCTTGAGGGCAGAAACCGGTTCTGCGACGGGCCAAGCGATATCTGAAGATCAGGGGTGAGAAAGCCTCAGGACTTATCAGCCTTCATCTCCCAAGGCCCCAAAGGCCATCACCGGCCATCACCGGGAGACACCACGCAAATGAAAGGAAGAAAAGACCTAATTTACATGCGAAATCGGGGACAGGTTGTGTCTTTGTCTAGGCGATAATGTCATCATATGATTTTGTAACTTTGTAACAAATATAAGTCAAGCAAGTTGCCGAGTCGGGTGCGCACGTTTGTGGTGGAGCGATCCCCCGTGCGCCCTGCGCCGAATAAACATACCTTCTTTATAACTCTTTGAGTTATAGAGTCTGATTCCGCAAGTCAGCCTCAGCATAAGTACTAAACATTCAATATTGTCCCCAAGGCAAGAGGTCCTACAAACTTGTTGAGTACATATGAATTCCAAAGTGAAATGTAAGAATTATACTGGCTTTATAGTATTCATTTTAGGAAAGTAATTGTAGTTAGCTATGATACTTGTTTGTGGAATGAGAAGACTTGGCTACAGATTATTATATGATACTCTACTAATTAAGTAGTTTAAAACTTAAAAATTACTTTTAGCTGACCTGTGATGGCATACTTGCATACTTTTGCCAGCTTGAGAAATAAGAAGTACTTGTATTACTCTTTGGATTTCAATAAGTAACCAATATAATATTCAGTGTAATACACTTAAAAATTAGGTTTATAGTCACAGGGCCAATATTCTTCTAACATTATATTCTCTGATTTGAAATTTGGAGAACATTATTTCCTTTTTGTATGTATTCAGGCTAACGCTTGTAAGAATGTTCTCTTGTGTACTTTTGCTAAACAACTTAAAACTGAAAAATAATAAAGTTACTATATGCAATTGATTAATAGTAATCTGTGAAGTGATAGAAGTTTTATGTTCTGTTTAATTTTCTTACACCTAACTTGGAAATACCTTGTGCTCACTGCAGGATAAAACCTTATTGTCAAAGGCATAAGACTAGATATTGTTGAGAAAGGAGATCTGTCTTCAAGGACTTTGATCCATGTGCATGACAAGCAAATAGTGTGAATGATTTAAGTCAAATGGTTTAAGCCCTTTTCCCCTATTTTGACTGCAATTACTGTCTCTTGTAAACATACTTTCTGTCAGTGCAATGGGAAATTTCCTTAAATTAACTTAGAAGTGAGGGCTAGATGGATAGGAATTTTCATAACAGCTTTAATTTGCAAAGCTAACCACATCTAGCAGAATTACTTTGACTTTAAACTAGTTTAGAACTAGTAGCCTGTATTCAGGTTGTGCAAATGAAGTAGGATGATCATTTGAACAGTTAGGGCTGCATTCATATGGGGCACTTAATATGCCAAATTTTAAATGATGTAAGCAAGAGGCAACAACCCGTCAGTACCGAGTTGCAATTGAAATGTGATAAACAACCTGGGAGATTGCTTTCAATGGACTTGGTGCTAATGGTAGATGAATCTGGACTTTTTGTGGAGTTTGGAAGGAGGCTAAACCTGCAGTTCTATTGTCTGTGACTCTCAGCCTGTATTTTCTCAAAAAGCAAGCCATTCAACCAGCCATTGTTTGGGATACCTCCAAGTACTTTTGGTATTGATTCACTGGTGCTTTTTGGCTTTGAATTAGTAGCCAGCCTTGGCTCAAAACTGTGCACTCTTGTATCTTACTCAGTTTCACACAGAGGAACAGAACTGACAATTATTTTAACACAAGAGTTATGTGCTATTCCCAGCTAAAATGAGATTAATGCATTCAGTCTTTGAAAACCTCAACAGATATTTGTGTCGATCTTTAGGAGTCATCTCCTAGCCAGGCATGGTTTCTCCTTTCTCTTCCTGCATCCCTCAGGAAAAGCAACAGCAATTTCATTTTTACCATATCTAATATTTCATAGGAGCAATAGGGATTGTTACAAAGCTTTCACCTTGAAATTTGTGGTTGGGAATAAAGTAATCAAATAAACAACAGTGTTTCTCTCTTACAGAACATATTTCTTATTAGTACTTGGTTTACATTGGGTAAACTGGCAGTCCAAAAGGGACACTGAGTTCATGCACTTCATTTTCATGCCCAGTTTCTCTAAAGAAAGATGGGACACATTCACAGTGTTGAGGTTTTACACATTGTTGACAGATAGCCTTCATGTTTGGAGAAGAGTCATCTATATTGAAATTGTTTCTTTCTGTCTGTCTTCATAGGCTGTCCAGTGTAACTGAAACATTAAAACATGTGAAGATAAGTGACATGGAAAGGATTGCTTCCCAATGGGAAGTGAACATGCCCAATACAGAACACTATATGGAGACTCCGAAAATAAAAAGGCTAGAGTGACAGTGCCATTGCCTGTCAATTTACTGCTGCTATATGCAGTTCTGGTCTTTCTTGTTTCTGGAGAATGTGGTTGTCTGGAGAATTGTTAATTCAGTAGTTTGTGAAATCCGCCTTTTCCTTTCAAATTCTTTAATGACATCCTCACACAATACCTAACAGTGGCATATTGGACTGTTGTTTGTTTGTTTGTTTGTTTTCATTTATTAAATGATTATGTAACATTTTTATCCCACGGGGCAGAAACTATTTGTGCCTACTGTGGTAGTACAGCAACTCTTTTAGTGGGAACTTCAGCCTTATTTATCATGAAAACTATTGCTAACATACTATTGAAGAAGTGCTAGATAGAAGTGCTTTGATAGAAGTGCTAAATCTCTGGATAGTTGTACCATGACAGTTCTTAAAATTTCTTGCTAAATTGTGAAGATGAGCTACAGAGTTTTGATCTGAGTTTTTCTGAGACGTGGGTCATTCCTGATTTTGCTTCTCCAACATATGGGACAAAACTACCTTCTTTATCATATGAGACAAACCCAATCTCAGCTGTATGCCTGTAGAATGAACAAAATGGATATGAACCATGGGAACTACAGAGGATCACAAAACAGTACATCATTTGGTGTTGCATAGCCTGTATGGGGATATAGGGTTTTAGAAAGATACTTTGAATATGATGCAAATGACCGTTCTCTGGATGGTTACAGTGAAGATAAGAGTTTTAGAAGACCTTGTAGTTTAAGGCATTCTCTTTCCTCAAAATCACTAGAGCTACATCTTTTTAAAGACACAATAAAAAAAGGATACAGCAGAGTTAGTATGTATTTCTGCATATTTGAATAATGGCTGAAACAAACAAAAAAGAAACTTCTCTGTCATGTGAATAGAAAAACATGCACTTCCTAATCATGCTCTCTCGGAATAATGACAGTGAGTGGACTTTCCATTTTCAAAGCCACAGAAAAATCCAAAGCAGAACTCATAGTTCACATGCTAAATCTCTTAAACGTAACAAGAGGTACTGCAAATGTGCTTATTAACGGGCAAACCTTCATCAAGGGGAGAACATGGCTTAGGAAGAGCTTCTGGATGATTGTGATTGGCTTTGTTAGTTACTTCAGAAAGATGAATTAAAAAAATAATATAGATCCCGATTCATCTCTAATTTAAACTTCAGTAAAGCAGGAGTGGTTTTGCGGCTGCCAAGCGAGTTAGAAAAAAAGAGAATCAAGCTGAAGAACTTCTACAAAGTATTAATCAGATACAGAGACTAATTCTTCCTGAGAGTAATTTATTATACGATATCTAATTCAATAATTAGGGAGGCAAACTAGTGGTTTAAAAAACAGTTTTAAAGATACATTTTAAAAATAATTTCAGGGAGCTCAGGCACACTCTGTTTTGTTTTCAATACAGTTGTACTGAGGCCATCTCTGGATTGCCGGCATGAGAGTCACAAAGAATCCACATAATTCTTTGAAGCTCAGTGGAAGTCTACTCAGATGTTACAGTGCGAAAGTAAATTTACTGAATCTGTCCATAGCCACATGCAGAGACCTATTAGTCAAAGCCACTTTATTTGCAATACATGGGAGTAAGTGTGCTTATTGGCATAAGGTGTTAAGAACACAACTTTGCTGTCTGTTTAGCAAATTCAGCTTTGTATTCTCCAAGTATTTGCTGTTCAGTCTGTGTCTTGACATAATTTCTTTTGAATATGTATGTAGCAAAAGCAACCTCTTTAAGAGCAGTTCTGCAGAGAGAGACCTGGGAGTCCTGATTGATAATAAACTAACCATGAGCCAGCAATGAGCCCAATGGTTGAGAAGGCCAATGGCATCCTGGGATGCATCAAGAAGAGTGTGGCCAGCAGGTCAAGGGAGGTTCTTCTCCCCCTCTACTCTGCCCTGGTGAGGCCTCATCTAGAGTACTGTGTCCAGTTCTGGGCTCCTCAGCTCAAGAGGGACAGGGAAGTGCTGGAGAGAGTCCAGCTCAGGGCCACCAAGATGAGCAGGGTACTGGAACATCTTTCATATGAGGAAAGGCTGCGGGAACTGGGGCTGTTTAGTCTGGAGAAGAGGAGACTGAGGGGAGATCTTATTAACATTTACAAATATCTAAATGGTGGATGTCAGAAGGTTGGGACATCCCTTTTTTCTATAGTAGCTAGCAACAGGACAAGGGGTAATGGGATGAAGCTGAAACACAAAAAGTTCCACTTAAATATAAGGAAAAACTGTTTTACTGTTCAGGTGACAGAGCAGTGGCACAGGCTGCCCAGGGAGGGTGTGGAGTCACCTTTCTTGGAGGTCTTCAAGACCCGCCTGGACATGTTCCTATGTGACCTGATCTAGGTGAACCTGCTTCTGCAGGGGAGTTGGACTAGATGATCTTTAAAGGTCCCTTCCAACCCCTACCATTCTTTGATTCTACGATTCTAAGCATCGGTTTCCTAAACTTCAGTTTAGCTGTTGTAGCAACCTGGACTCTGTTTTTTTACCTTGCTTTGCAGGCTTTGTTAAAGGGAAGTATATACTTTACTCCTTTTTTTTGCAGGATCATATTGATTTCTTACTTGGCCAAACATTTTCAGTAGACCTCAACTCTGTATCTCAAATTGCACAGCAATTACTGTATTGAAATACTTCAGTTTCCATTTTTAAGTTACTAGTATGAGAATATGTTGTGCAAAACTTGTGAGCTTTCAAGAAGCCTGCTTTTCCATAGAAAAATGGAAAAATTCAGATTCAGATAAAATTCTGAAACATGCTAATGAATTTCAGAAGAAATGTTCCAGTAAATGTAGCAGGATTTTAATTTTTTTTTTAGAACACTGTCATTTACAATACTTTGCTTCATGTCATTTGCGTGGTTCTTCAGTCCAATCAAATATTTTAACGAAGATTTACCTTTCAGTTTTAAATGGTCCTGAGGCAGATCAGTGTTTCTGTTTCTGTTTGCCAGAACACTTTGGAACAGGAACAAATGACTAGGTTGAGCAGATTGATCATGGCAGGCAACTCAGTAATAGGATCTGCAAAACATCATGAAAGAATTAACAAATCAAATTAGAGCAATTTACACTCATAAGAAAAAGTTTGTTAATAAGGAAGCAAGAGCTTTTAGCTTTTTTCAGTAAATATTCAATGAGCTGTAAAATAATGCAAAAGAGAAAAAAATCACAGGTCCCATAGCACTGAATTTATAACTCCTCAGTGAGGCATGATTTGACTGGAATAATAAACCTGTACTATTCAGGTTAGTTATAGTGGGCAAAGGAAACACACTGGTGAATGCTAGTGGTGTGAGAGCACTGGAGAAGCTATGAATCCTGTGGTTTGTTTCCTGTCTACTCTGCACTCACTGCACGACCTTCCGTTGAGTCCTTGAGTCTTGGGAAGGGGCCTCAGTGCTTCAACATTTTACTCCAGTTCTCTATGAAGCAGAAGCTCCTCTGTGAGTGCAAGGTCCTGCACCTGGACCAAAACAACCTCACACAATTCTACAGGCCTGGGGGAAGAGGGTCTGGAAAGCAGTCTGGCACAAAAGGACCTGAGGGTCTTTATTGACAGCCACCTGAACATGAGCCAGCAGTGTGCCCAGGTATGCTAGTAAGGCCAATGGCATCCTGGCTTGTATCAGAAACAGCGTGGCCAGTAGGGCCAAGGAAGTGATTGTCCCCCTGTACTTGGCACTGGTGAGGCCTTACCTCGAATGCTGTGTTCAGTTCTCGGTCCCTCCTCACTACAAGAAGGACACTGAGGTGCCAGATTGTATCCAGAGACAGGCAATGAAACCAGTGAAGGGTCTGGAGAACAAATATATTAGGGAGCTGCTGAGGGAGCTGGGGTTGTTGCCTGGAAGATAAGACTCTGAAGGGAAACACGATCATTCTCTACAACTATGTGACATGAGGTGGTAGTGAGGTGGTGGTCAATCACTTCTGCAAAGTAAGGAGTGATAGGACAAGAGGAAATGGTGCTCCAGTTGCATCAGGGGAGGTTTACATTGCAGATTACAAAGAACATTTTCAGTGAGTGGGTTAAGACACTGGCACAGGTTACCCAGGGAGGTACTGGATTCACCATCCCTGGAGATACTTGAAAGATCCACAGGTGAGGTGCTGAAGGATATGGTTTAGTGGTGAGCTTGGCAGAGTGAGGTTAGTAGTTGGGTTCAATGATCTTAAAGGTCTTTCCAAACAAAACAATCCCACGATTCTAGGAGATGCAAGCTGTGACTGTGGATTCAAGGGGATTCTAGGTCTGAAGCAGAGGGCAAGGTTTCTGGAGCCTAGATTATGTCTGCTTGGGTGCCCTCTGACCCACTGTGTTAAGGGATGGTTGTAGCCTCCGACCCAATGCCCTTGAGCCTTCCATGGTTGAGTTTTGCTGCCTGTGAAATGGAACACTGAGGACCCGCACCTGCCTCCAACCAATTCGCACCTGTTGCTCTGAGACCCCGCGAAGGGTCTCACACTGCCCTCGCTCCCGCCACGCACGACGTAAACGGAACGGCCTTCAAGTGTCTGGAGGAGGAGGAGGGACGGGCGCGCAGCCCCCGCCGTGTGTCTAAAGGGCCCTCGCCTCCGCGGCCCGCGGCGGGGCGCGGCCCTGTGGCACGGCCTGACGTCACTGCCCGCGGCGGGCGGGCGGAGCGGCGCGGGGCGGGGCGCGGGGCCGTGCTCCGCAGCGGACAGCGCGGGGACAGTGCGGGGACGGCTACGCGCCCGGCGGGACGCGTGGACGCCTCTCCCGCGGCGGTCTGTCCGTCCGGCGCCATGGAGGAGTTCCTGCAGCGCGTCCAGTCCAAGCTGGTGAGTCACGGCGGGCTGCCGCCGGGGGCAGCGGGCGCGAAACTTCGTCCGACTTGCTGGTTATTGCGGGAATCGGCCTCTTCCTGCGCAGCCCCAGGTGCAGCCCCTGCGGATGGTCCCGAAAACTTCTCCGAGCGTTTCAGCAGCGCTCTGGTCCCCGGGGTTGGGGGGAGGATGGAGCTTGTGACCTTTGCGTCGCCTGGGGGATGTTTTGGGGGTGCATTTTCCTCTCACACCGTTACTGCTGAATAACGCTCTACTTTGCGAGTAGACGAACCTGTCTGTGACAGACAAACTGGGGATGGCAGCATGCCGTTTTGGGATTCTTTGCACATTTGTAGAGACTTTCAGATGCATCAAGTTGCCTAGTTCAACGGGTGAATAAATGTACCAGAAGTTGCTCGAAAAACTCTGATCTAAACGTCACAAGGAGTAGGTGATAAGTTTGGATGAGCACGCCTTAAAACAACCAAGGAATATGCAAGGGTGATCAAGGACCAGCCCCACAATTCCGTCACGTCAGCTGTAGGTAGTTAATATTGTGTGAGGAATCAAATGATTCTGCTGGTGGGGTTGTGCTTGAAGATGCAGTGCATTAATTTTGTTTACAGTGACCAATAATCTGGCCTCAAACAGTGAGCGCTTTTTCCCCCCGTACGTGCAGTGCAAAAGCAGGATGTTTCTAAGCCTGAGATGGTCTTAGGCCGGCTAGTTTCCAATTGTGAGGGTTGACTTTCTATGCAAAACTTGGTTTTATAGTTGTTACCTTTCATGGGCAGCCCACATTCCTGCTAGCCACCTCAACTCTAAGACACATGTTCAATTATACAGTTAATTGTGGGTTAGTAAAAAAAAAAATCCTGTGTCTACTAGTTTTGCCCTGGATTTTTGGGCACTTGGGACCTGTATGCTTGCAGGATTCCCTTGCTACCCTCTGGACAGCTGCTGTAGATAGCTATACTTAATTGCTAAGAATTGGAAGCATAGGATCTTCTCAGTTTCATAGACCTGTTATGAATTTTTAGCCAGTGACCAGTAATAAATCTAAGGTCCTCTTTCTCTGATGGCCACCATTCTCTCTATGTAATGATTTGTAAAAGATGGCTTGTTATACCATCATTTGTTGTCATCTATATTTTGGACATCAGAGAATTAAGGCACTTTTTTAGAGGACTGGAAAGAGAGAAGACTAAATACATCGCTTGGGGAGCTCCCTAAATATTTAATTCTGTTGGCAGATGTTAAGGATAAAGATGAGATGTGTCATCTTGGTCACATGCCAGCCAGATTCTTTTGCTTTGTATGTTTGGGAGTTTGCAAAGTGTTTCCCTTACATTTTCATGTAAACATTCTAAACTTTGGTGGCCCTGTTGAAAGGTGCTGCATAGCGCAGTTACAGACACTTAAAATATTTTAACATCAGCGTTTAATATATTGCAACATTTGAACTGGAGATTTGGTTCCCTGCTGAAGTGTATTAAAGGTGGTCTGTCTTAATAGACATGAATTATCTTATGATGGAGGTCCCCTCTGCACCATTAGTAAATGGCAAGCAGTAAGAACAACTTGATTTTGCTACTAAAACCAAATACTGCATTAATCTTTCTGAACAGCAGTTGATAATCAGAAAGGAATTATCTGGAAAACTATGATCTGAAGAGGCCCATGAATAATAGATAACATTGTTTCTTTGATTTAGATGAGACATAGGGCACACCAATGAACACTAGCCCCTTTTATTCCTTCAATGTGAGTTTCAAAAGAAATGCAGACTTATCTTTGTACCTGCTGGACTGTGGTAGGAAAAAATGATTGTTTTGGAGTTGATCTCCTCTACAGGAGGGGTACTGGGGGCAGGTATCTTTCTGGCTGTGATATTCCATTGCATAGTCGTGTCATCTCAGCACGGCTGGGAAATGAACATTTGAGCACAAGCATGTTCAGTTCAGAACAAATTTATAAATCTTACAGATTCAGCTTTGATTTGCCAGTTTATTTTCTGCTACCGTAGCCTGAAAAAGGTAATCTAGAGTAATTGTAGATTTGCATTCTGCAGCACAGAGGCCGATGATGTATTTTACTCTGTGCTGGGTCAAACCTTTTGTGAGGGAGCTTTATCTGCTAATACACGGCAGCAGTAGACAGAGTTGAGGGCAAACAAGGGACTATGTTTGGTTTGCCACCATGGAAGGTAAAGCTGCCCAGGGAAACAGGTGAATGGCTCAGAACTTGTAGTGTGTTGCTGTGCCACTGCAGATGTATCCGTGAAAGATACTAAGGACCTACTGTTGCATCTCAGAGGCCCTATGATCTAGTATTTCATACCATAGGTAATATTGATATGTTAAACTGATTACAGTGCGCTGACTGCATAAGTACTATTCAGCATGAGAAACTGAAAATTTTCTTTACTCACAAACAATAGCACAAGAAGAACAACTATTCCAGACTGCAAGAGAACCTATAACCGCAAGTGCTTCATCATTCGAGTCTGGAAGTATACTACACAAAGGACTTGAGCGTTTTTTGTTTTCCAAGATACTTATATTCCGTACCTTCATTGATTGAGAGCAAAATTCCAAACATATCTATTAATAGAAAAGTCTCCATCAGACTATTTTTCTTTTAAGAGCAATATGTTTTGCTTTTGTGACTTGACATAGAATTTTTAGTAATGTTCAGTACCAGTTTTTAAAATTCTTATGTATAATCTATGTAAAACCAAGGAGGAGCAATGTTAGAAGGCAAAAGGTGACAATATAAGAGATGTTGTACTGACATTTTTGGGCATTTATGGTTCAGTATTGTAGATTTTTCTCCAATTTCTCCTAAGTCTAGTAATAATGAAAGACTAGGTGAGACCAAATGTCCTTCTAAACCAGTGTTCTGTCTTAGCTAAGGGAGGATTGTAAGCAGGAGAATATACAGGTGTGCTGATCAGGTATTTAAAACTTAGATCAAAATGTTTATATGAACTACCGTGTTAGCCACAGCAAGATCTGTCTTCCATTCATTTGGCTATGTTTTAGGTTTGGTTTGAGGTTTTTTTTTTTTTTAATCAATTTGTGCTTTGGTTTCCATAAAATCCCAGAAGCAGTGAGTTGTACAGTTTTACGATGTGTGGGTGGGGCAGTATCATTGTTTGTTTTGCTTTAAACCATCTGCCCAATGTTCCATGGTTCTTATGCCTCAAATGAGTATTTTTGTCCACTTTCTGCATGGAGTTTAGTTAGGTATTGCCTTGTACCCTTTCTCTTCTTCCAAATATTTCCAAGCTAAAGTTTTCTTTTGCCTCTTCTTACACACACTGTTTTATCAGCTCATTCTTGTGGCATCTCTCAGAAGATTTTATAGTTTTATTAACTTCTAAAATGTTATGAAGTCCAGAATTGCCAACCGTTTTTAAGATGTAAGTGCATAAATATTTCAGGGGCTTTTTTTTCAATTTTCTTAAGAGTTCATGGTGTTCTACTTATTTATTCTATTCTTTCATGTTCTGTTTTACTGTCAGAAAGCATATTTTCAGATGCTTTTGGAGTATCATTTAAGGAGATCACCTGATTGGTTTTCTCTGCATAGTAATACCCATTTTAAAGCCTGTCTGACTGTGTCTGGTACTGAAATGTAGCTAAAAAATGATAGTGGACTGTTTCCCTACTCAGAACTCCTTTGCACTCTTTTTCAATTTACTATTTTGTTACCCAGTCCCTCACTGCAATGAGTCTTTTCTAGAGCTCATGTAGCCAGTTTCAGATTTGACTCTCATGAATAATCTGGTGTTGTCTTCAGCTTTTGTCAGTTCCTTATTTGCCTGCCTGTCCTACTGGAATTAATATTATTTATTATTGATGGATATGAAGAACAGCACATATCCCAGCACATATCCTTGTGGAGAAACTATTTGTTCTTGTCCTTTTTTTCCTTGACTTTTAGTTCTTTATTATGCTATAAGAGGATTACACTCCCTTTTTTCTTTGGTGATTTAATTTTTTCACTATCCTCTAGGATAGTGAAACTTTTCAACAGTATTTTTGGAGACTCAAATCTAGCTTGTCCTTTTCTACATGCTTATTGAATTTCAAAGACGTTTAAAAGATTCTGTATAAAAGTGTAATACTTAACGAAACCTTGCTGTCTCTTCTTAAGTCTATTGTGTTACTGATACTTTTGGTGGCAATTCAATCTATCTCCTTCTGGGTTAGGCTCAGGCACAGGTAATTCTCAAGTGAGAGAAGAGTGACTGATCAGTCAATAGACAATTTTAAATAATTTAATTTTAAAAATAAATTAAAAAAATTAAGGCTTCAGTGATGCAACTTCAAAATGATTATTAAAATATTAAAGACAGTTAAATAGAGAAACAAAAATTCAGAAGTTATTTCTTTAGCAATTCTCTCATGTGGAATAATGCCCAGTGTAAAGTAGTTAAGTTTGGTGTTTTTCAAGTAACTTCATGTACTTCAGATGATTTGTAGTGAAACTGCATGACTGTAAGATGTTAAATCAAGGGAAACTGTCAAGAAAGAAGATGTAAGACTTAAAAAAAAAATTAAAAACTTGACAATTCTGCCTGAGAGATGCTGAGACAATTGCTGCCAGCCAGTACATTTTCCCTGGCCTTAGGTTTGTGCTTAATGGAGAGCCTAATGCTTCATATACTGGCTTTAGTCAGAAGACAGAGTGAGCCCTGGAAAGAGTTTCATGCACAGATGATACTGAGATATCCTTGTACTGCAGCAAACTGCTTCAAACTAGCAATTGAGGGATGGTTCTCCCTCTGCAGACAATAGCAGATTAGCTAGGGAAGGAATCTTTCTAAATGCTGTGTCATCTTCAGCAATTGACAGCATTTGAAAAAAAACCGACTAAAACCCACTACAACTTGGAGTTCTTTTAATCCCTTGCAGGTGTAAGAAAGGAGACTATATAATGCTTAACCAGTGTTACACCTGTGTGCTGGGAAAATGGGAAGTTATGTCCTTGACAGTTGTGCCCAGAGAAAAATTGGACTGTGTGACTGGACATTTTCTACAGCAAAGGCCAGGCGCATGACCAGGAAAATGCCCTTGAGAGCAGTGAAAAAGACTTCCAAGACATTACTTTGATAGATAGAAAAAATGAATGTTGTGCTTGTTTCTGAGGGAAAGAAGTTCAAAGAACAGTTAGTGATGACGGCATGACAAACAGATTTATGTGACTGCAGTTTAAAAGCAAGCTGAGTCACTTAAATGTTTAATTGTATTGTTTTTTGTTTGCCTATCTGGAGTTTTGTTATCAATGATAGACAGTGGTTACTTTGAAAACAGTATTTGATTTAGCTGTAATAAAGGGATGGCTTTATGGGAACTGAAGGACATTATAGAACTGAAGGAGAGGTTGTTTTCCCAGAAATTGCTGAACTTATCCAAGCAGAGAGGTAAAAAAGCTTTCAAACATTAAGATAAGGAATCAAGCCTGACCCTCTCAAGCGTCTTCTTTGCATTAATCCAGCAGCACACAGGGGATTTGACTCCTTTTAGCAGGGCACTTAGAGTATGTACAGAATTAAGAGTATGAGTAATGATATTGACTTCAGTCAGAAAACTCACATGAATATGTTGTACATAAATATGAAAATGTTGCAGAATCTCAGTTACAGGTGATTAACCTTTTGTTCCTTAAATCAGTCAGAACAAAACATGTACTCTGCACCAGGAACTTCAGACTCAGGGTTCATTAGTAATGTAGAAAAAAGAGTAAGCATTGCCCTAACATAGTTCTGAGCTAAATGTTTAAACAAAGAATAGTTGTGAGCCATGCTGAGCAGACACAGTAATATTAAAAGGCCTCCAGAGATGGGTGCAATGATTGGAAAAATATTTTGGGAAATTCTGTTGATAAGTAATAAAAAATATGTGCTCAATATGAGAAGAAAAACCTGAGAGCATGAAAATAGAAAGGTGGAGACAGGAGTGTCACTGTAATGAGAGTAAAACATGCTTGTAGAGCAATATAAGTGTTAAAAAATAAAATTTTGGGATACAGTCTTCATATCCCAGGCAGTAATAGACCTTTGTACATTTTTACACATACATCTGCATATTTATTAGATATCCTGTAGCCTTAGTCTGTATATTTTTTGTCATCAATATAGAATTTCAAGTGGAGAATTTCCTTCTGATTTGGGTACAATATAACCAAAAATATTTCTTAACTGGAGGAAGAATTCAGGAAATCATAACAAAATGATTTTAAAAATTTACTTCCAAGGAAATAAAAATGAACAGAACATAAAAACTTGATTAAATTACTGCTGAGCTGAGACGTGGGAGCAGTCTGGATCTATGGGGTAGTTAAAGCAATGCAAGGAAGGAATAATTCATCCTTGTACACAGATAGAAATAAGAAATTGTGAAACAGTCAACAGAGGCTTAATAACAAGAAACTTTCCTGAAAATGAGGTCTTTTAGCTAGGAGGCCAGTCTCCCAGAGAAGGGACAGGAAGCCCCTCCGTAAAAGCAAAAGCAAACCAAAATAAAGCTTGAATTGGGTGAATATACATAAAACAACATGAAGTTGTAAGGGAATGATATTGTGTGATATAATAGCCTACTGTTCTAAAGCCATAGAGATTACAAACACGTAGTAGAAGCTCAGACTTAAAAAGAGCTCTTCCCCCGTGGATTTTATTGCTTCTGTAGGACAGAAATAAATTTTTAAATGACAACTTACATACCTTGTCTTTCATCAGTCTTTGGTGCAGTGATATTTGCTTCTTTTTTCAAAAAAGAAAAAAAGAAGTGGAAATGGAAGAATAAAACATATCAGGGTGAATTTTCTATTGGAGGAGGTGAAGTTTGTTAGATTTGTGATGACTGAGCCATTTTTTATCCTGAGTAACTTTTTGGATATTGAATCATTGCATTGATAACTTACATAATTTTTTCATTGTTCTACATGGAAGTAAATTCCAAAGTCATTTGGGTGCAGTATACCTAAATATATTAGGGTATTGTGCTGCCCATACAATTATTTAAGTGTAGTACTGTGATATTGACCAGGATCCTGTTGTGCTAGATGCTATGCAAATACTTTGTAAAGAACCTGTTAAATCCCTATCCTAAAGAGCTTGTTAAGTGAATTGTAAAACATAGAAGAAGATAGGAAGCAGATGAATCCTAAGTCATAGTATGGTGGTAATAGGTAGGTCTGGTAATGTTTATGTATCCTAGCTTATTTGTTAGCATTTTGGCAAGAGGTAGCTTTGAGTCAGAAAAAAGAAGATGAGGAGGTTTGGAAGCATGTCTTTAAGCACAGAAACAACGTTGGAGGCAATGAGAAGGTCTGATGACTCTTCTCATTCCTCTTCTATTGACCACATAAGTTAACATTTCATTATTGAATAGGAGATGATAGGTGAAGCAGAGAGACTTTTGAAAAGATTTCAAAAAGTAGTTTAGGGATTTTATTTAATATGTTGGAGCAAGGAGAGCCACAGACTAGGGTAATGTTTTCCACATTCTGGAAGTTGCTAAGTTACCTCTGTTGAGTAATGTTTATTTGATTAAACCACTGGGTAATGATAACCAGAGTGTTAAATCTGGGGATAGATGGGGGATGCTGATGAAATAAAAACCCTGTGGGATTTTGTGATAGGCAGTATGTGTATGTCTAAACTGAACATAATGCCAAGATTATTGGCTGGACTGATGGGTAGAATAGTTTTAATCTCTGTTAATCCCTATATATCTGATATATAAGTTCCTGTGAGAGCGAAGGGCAGTAAAAAAAGAGAGTAAAAGCTCAGCTTTAGTGTGCTGAGTTGGAGTGTTTGGTGAGACGATATCACTGAGGTGGGGAGAAAGTATGGGATTTTAGTGTGAAAGGGGCAGGACTCTAGCAGCATTGAAGTCCCATTTACCAGCCTTGAGTTCTGAGGAACATCAGGCACAGAGTTCAAATGATGTGATAACATTAATTTACATTATTTTTCTCTAAAGGAGAGACCCTGGTGCCAGCCACAGTCAGGCCCTCAAAAACTGGAATGATATCAATTTTTCTTATGAGATACAAATAGATTTCAGCACAGGAAGGACAGAGGATGAATGGTGAAAAAGTTAGGAACATTTTAGAAAATGATGACATCTGGATGATGTCAGATAGTTCCCTTTCAATGTTTACTGTGTCATTTGACAGTGAATAATGTGTAATAGAATTGAATAATGTGTAATAGACCTAATAGATGTAATGCACTGGCCCAGTTCCATCTTGCACAGTCATACCCTACTTTTGTACATTTCCCTCTAGCCTCAATTTATTACTCTTAAGCCTCCTTACGTCGGCTTCTGTCTAGAGCACACTGAGATTTTGCAGTATATCTGGCATGATTTACCTAGTTTGAACTAATTAGGAATTTTTGATTTTGCTGTATTTTGATAGCAGTAATTGCGTTTAGGTCTTTTTGTAATTGACACAGTTTGATTCTGGTTTAGGTTTTGTGTGGAAGTGTCTCTGTACATAGCGCTCAACACTAGTTTCCTAAGATTAGCCACTGAACCAGCCTCTGGTTAAGTGATGGACTGTCATACTGTAGTGACCTTTTCTCTAATGGTTAATGTTACTGACCACATTGTGATATAGAACACAAGAATTGTTATGCTTAGTAAGTACTTTCTTACTCTTGTACAGTAGTGCTTAAAAAATCCTGAGCAAAGATGCCTTGGTAGGGAAGAAGAAAACTCTGAATTGTTTCTTCAGATACAATGATACTTTTGTAACTCATGGAAATAAGGGGAGACATAAAGTTGCTGGTGTGCTGACAGAGAAAGGCATACTCTGCTTGGTGAACCTGATATGCTATTCTGTAGTCAGTGGCACTTGAGGAGAGAAAGAAACATTTTTTCTGAATTTGATGTTTTGATTTCCTTTTTTTGTTTTGCTTTGCTTTGCTTTGGGTTGAGGATTTTTTGGTGTTTTGGTTTTGGTTTGGTTGTTTTTTTTGAATGAGAAACAGAATTGAACCGTTTCGAATATATTTGATTCTTTGTGAAGCACTGATAAATGGTAAAATTTTAAGCTCTAGGGACAGTCCTAAATATAGACAATTGACAAGTGATCAGTTGACTGATTCAGCAGCCTTTCTTTTACTTAACAAAGGTTTTAACAGTCAAAGTCATTTGCAGGCATGACTGTATTACAGCTGAATCAGATGGAGTGCAGTGATAGGTGAACTTGCTGGAAAAGTATACTATTATTTTTTGACAATATACATACGCAGTTCAGAGAAGTTTTGTGCATATTTATCTGGCTTTCTTATAGATAAATTTGTTTGAAACTGTATCTTAAGCATGAACATTACCCAGAAGACCAAGTGGCTTTATGTGATGTAACTCTGTATTGCATGTTTAAAAGGTTTAGGTTCACATGAAATCTTGGAAAGGTTAGCCTGCCAGCTATTCCAGCATGGTTTTTTTATACATGCTTAAAATGGGTAGCCTTATCAAGTTAAAAGAACAGATGTGATTTTAAAACTTGTATTTTTTGTCTCTCTGGTTTTGTGTTTATTTCTGTGTTTTTGGAGTTTTTGGTCTTTTAATTCAGCAAGCATAAAAATCACAATTACTCGTTAAGCTGGGATAACTTTAGTGCAGAAAGCAAACAAATTTCCCCCTTTTATCCAAAGATGGGCATAGCTGTCCTTTGCCATGACTTATTTGAGATAGTAGCTGTGGTAATTTTTTCACTAGCAAAAATACTGTACCTGAAGTTTACCTGAATTACAGATTTTATTTTTTTCTTGTTCAAAATGAATTATTCAATTTGTGAGGGGTTTTGTGGTAGTTTAGCTCTGCCCATCAAGTCATTCCATTACTCTCCCTTCCTAAACCGAACAGAAATATAATGAGTGGTTTGTGAGTTGAGATAAGGATGGGGATAAGGACTCAGCAATTAGCGTCACGGGCAAAACAGGTTCAACTTGTGGAGAAAAATTTTGATTTATCAGTGAACCATCAAAGCAGAGCAGGGAAATAAGAAATAAAAACTGCATGTTAAAGCATCTCCCCCCACCCCTCCCTCTTCCCAGGACTCTCCTTCCTTCCCCCTCAGCAGCACAAGGGATGGGGTCAGTTCATTACGGATGGACTTTGTTGCTGCTTCTTCTCAGGATGAGGCCTCATCACACTTTCCACTGCTACACCGTGGAGTCTCTCCCCACGGGAGACAGTCCCTCACGAGCTTCTCCAGTGTGGGTCCTTCCCATGGGCTACAGTTCTTCACCTACTGCTCCAGCATGGGGCCTCCCACAGGGGCAGCTCCTTACACCCTGCCTCAGCATGGGTCACCCACCAGGAGAATAGTCCTTTGGGTACCAAGTACTCCATCCTGAGTCCCTCACAGGATCACAAGTCCTGACAGCAAACCTGCTCTGGCGTGAGTTCCTCTCTCTCTACAGGTTCCCAGGTACTGGCAGGAACTTGCTCCAGGGTGAGCTTCCCACAGAGTCACAGCCTCCTTCAGGCATCCACCCGCTCTGGCGTGGGGTCCTCCATGGGCCGTGAGTGGATCTCTGCTCCCCGGTGGCCTCCGTGGACTGCAGGCGCACAGCTGCCTCACCATGGTCTGCACCACAGGTCACAGGGGTGGCCTAAGCACCCTCCTCCACCTCCTTCTCCACTGACCATGATGTCTGCAGAGATGTTCTCATATTCTCACTCCTTGTTGCTTCTGCAGTTTAGCAACTGTGCGAAACTTCTTCCCCTTCTCAAATATGTTATTTATGGAGGTGCTACCTCAGTCACTAATTGGCCAGGCCTTGGTCAGCTGTCATACCATCTTAGAATTGACTGGCCCTAGCTCTATCAGCTACAGGGGAAGTTTGTGGCAGCAATTTGTTTAAAGAAGCCACCCCTGTAGCCCCCTACTACCAAAGCCTGGCCCAGGCAAAACCACTACAGTTTTTTAGGCTGAATCATCTCACTAAGGCATAGTCTGCAGTAGGAGATCATATACTTCCTCTCTGCCACCCCTCAGGGAAATGTGTGCATTTATGTCTTTGTGATATGATAGTATCGTGGTGGCTAGGGATAATTAAACTGTTCAGTTGCTGCAGCCAGCTTTAAAAGCATGTAGCTTGGCAATTTTTAACATAAAAGCTGTTTTCTGTATGAAAAGAGGAGTTGTGGGATGGCTTTGTTTCTTTGCTTTCTGTGTGTTCTGAGAGGCTGACTACATGTAAAACCAATTCCATGCTACTCTGTGGAATTTGTTCTCTCCCCTGAAAATTTGACATGCACTAAAGCTTCAGCATTGGCAGTCTTAGGAAGAATAAGCAAAGTCAGTGACTTCACTTATTCTTTGGAAGGGTGGAGTAACTGCACATTAAAGAATTCATTCCAGTGATGAGTGGTGTAGACTGGAGTTCTAGCCTTTCATCTCCAGAGACGTGGACTCATACCCTGTTTCAGATGACATATGAAAATGAGTTAAGTGATCTAATCTTAGCAGCTATTTGTTTACCTCTCAAAATCATTGCACAGTTTGCAACTGGCAGCTTTTGCATATTGGAAGCAGAATTTCTAGGGCAAAATCTGTGCAATAGTTGTTAGTGTGAGCCTGTCTCAGTATCAGTGTTAACCAACCCAAATCAAAACAGTCATCAATTCTGCCACCCCCCTCCTTCCTCGCCACACCATGTGATTATTGGCCCTGTTACAATCTCAGGGTCTGAAAAGATAATTTATTTACAGATTCTAAATAAAACACAGATTACTGTTGATAGAGAAGATCTGATCTAAAAGAAGTCTTTTTAGTTAGGTTTAGGTAAGTATGAAGTCTTTGAAGTCTGCTTGACCGAAAATGCTGAGATCAAGTTAACTTACTGTCTTGCAGAGAGCAAGTTAAAACATATGTCTTACTTGCTATTGAAAAAAAATCTATGCTATTTCTGTGCTATCTGTCCCCAATTAAAATAATTTGAATGTGTCTCTACCAAATTGTCTATGGAGGCAGAAGCCACTACTTTGAGAAAAGTTTCAGGCTTTCTTGACTTCTTTTTCCCCAGCCACCTTGTAGAACTCAGCAGAGATTATCTTGTTGCTGTCAAATGCCTTGCAACTTTTCTCTTAGGTTGGGAAATCAAGTTCTGCTCTGCATTACAGAGGTAAAAATATAGAGTAATGCCAGTTCTGGTAGCATTAATTTATGTTTATACTGACAAAAACATAAGATAATAGTTTCAAAGCACAAAAATGGAACACTAAATATAAAAATGCTCTCTATGGTGCAGACCAATGGGCAGGTAAACTTAACTTGATTCCTTTGCTCCTCAACTTTCTAGATTCCAAAGAGGAGAAAGGAATGAGGTCTTTCCTTACATATTGTCAGTATTTAGGCCCATCAGGGAACAGAAGACCACAGATTAGCCTCAAGTACTAAAGCCTTGAGAATTGCCAAAGGGCAGGGAGGGCTTAATTGTTGCTTATAGTCCCAAACAAAACAGACCAGGCTACTCAGCTTTAACTGCCTTGCAAAATTTAGGATATGTAAGCATTTTAGCATATGATTGTTTATAGAACCATATAATGGTAGGGTTGGAAGAGACCTTTAGAGATCATCTAGTCCAACTCCCCTGCAGAAGCAGGTTCACCTAGATCAGGTTGCATAGGAACATGTCCAGGCAGGTCTTGAAGACCTCCAAGGAAGGAGACTCCATACGCTCCCTGGGCAGTTTCCAAAGTGACTGTATAGATATTTTGGGTAGGGAACATCCATGTTAGCAAAAGACAAGAAGCCAAGATATAGGAATCTGGAAGGAAGGTATTAAACACTGAATGTGCCTGTTTGACCTGACATCCCAGCCTTACCAGTTAAGCTACCATTAAACTACTGTTAAACTACCATTTTCATCTAGTTCACTTGATTGCATATTTGCACTGTCTGCCACTCAAACACACAGTGAGAAACACAAATCCTGTCTCTTTGCAAGTGGGATAATGGACTAGGGGGCCCTTAAGCAGAATTCTCTGCCTTAAATGTCTGAGCTTGACTACAGTGAAAGTCTAAGGACTATTTCTGAAATCCCACTGAGCCAAATGAGTGTTTGTATCTGTGTTTAGTTCACGCACATGCATGTGTGTGCCCTCATATGTTGTAGTGCATCTCCCAACCGGTATAATTGGTGTCAAGCTCAGCTGATGCAAAGGCATGCAGTCAGTTGTATTTCCCTCTCATGTCTATGGATGTTTCTTCTAGAAATTGTTGAAATGTGCAAGAAAATTCCTGAGGTGACAAGGATGGTGATCTTACTGAGTAAGACTGGTCAAGTTGATGCCTTTCATAGCTATTAGGAATACTGAATACCGACTTCATAGGTCAATTTGCACCTCTAAAGAAAGGGGAATCTAGACTTTCCTTAAGCCACTATTGTGTGTTACAGCTTTTGCCTTTCTGACAAAAAACGTTTAAGAAAGAAAATATTCTTATTGCTCTCTTTTCACATTTGAAGTGACCTCAGTCACAATCTACAGCTTCCTCAAAGAAGGAAGCAGAGGAGGACATGCTGATCTCCTCATTCTGATGACCAGTAACAGGACATAAGGAACTGGAATGAAGCTGCATTAGGGGAAGTTTAGACAAGACAGTAGGAAAAGGTTCTTCACCTAGAGGGTTGTCAGTCCCTGGAACTGGCTCCCCAGGGAAGCAGTCACAGCACCGGGCCTGTCAGAGTTCAAGGAGTGTCTGGATGACTCTCTGAGTTATATGGTTTAGTATTAGTTCTGCCAGAAACAGGAAGTTGGACTTGATGATCCTTACAGGTCTTTTCCATCTTGTGGTATTCGAGGATTCTATGATTCTATAAAATATGAAAAGCTCTTAGTTCTTCCTTTGAAACTAAAAGAAATACAGTAATTAAGTTTTTTTCAAGCTTTTCTACAAACCACAAAAATTGTTCTTCCATGCAGCCATAATTTAACATGCTCTTATTTGTATTTTCAAGACTGGATATTAATAAGTTTGTCTTTAACAGATACATTCAGAGCATCAGATACATGTAAGTTCTTGAGAAAGCATTTCAAGTCAACTGACTGTCATTTTTAACAGGAGAGACAAAGCTTTGTCCACTAGAGATCCCAGCAGAAACCACAGCTGCATTAAAAAGAACAAGTGTCTAGACGTTACCAACACTGTACACAGCTATAACTGAAAGATCATTTATTTTCAGGTTAAAAGATTGGGCCCTTACAATAGGCTATTCATCTATGGCAGTTCAGAGAAGATAAGGAGATATGTGCTTTCTAGTCCAAGTGTGTCCTTTTTATGGAAGAGTAACACACGAATGTTTTTTTTTCTTTTGAGGACCTCTTAATACGTTTCTGAATGTTTAGGAAGTAACTGCTTTCTGTGATAGTTTGATAATGAGTTTGATAGATGGTAGACAGAAGAGCATGTTGTTGCACTGAGAGATGGAAGACACTGCTGTAGTAAGAAAAAATAACCAAAATAAGTGTGTTAGAACAGGTAACAGGCAGGGCAAGGGTATTTTCCTGCACTTTCTGTAACTATACAGAATACTTGCGTACTTGTAAGCCCCATTCTATTCCTGTGTATTAACACTGAGTATAATTTTAAACAGTAAAGTTAGGAATGGCTTGCTGGAAATCATGAAACTTTATGAGACAAGGTCAAGGCCAGAGTGTGAAAACCACAGAGAAAACCCAAAAGAGAGAGAGAAAAGTGGAAAGTAGATTGATAAAATGAAAGATAGTATTTATTGAATGCAGAAATTTACGATTTGGTTCCTGGTTCTGTCAAGAATCTAAATAATCTTGAGAATTTGACATAAGTCTTGAAAAATTCCTTTTCTCCCTATGCTTATATTCTCTGTCTGCAATTTATAGTTACTATTGTTAGAGAGATATTAATTTCAAGGACCCAGCTTTTCATAATTGCAAATGTTTCTGAGGGCATTTAATTAATGTAAATCAACATCCATAAAGTTTAAAATAGCTCAAACCCACTGAACTTTAGTAATTAGGTCTTTTTCCTGGCAAGCCCTTATAAAAACACCTATATACATTTGATAGTTGTATTGGAAGGCCAGAGAGCGGTGTAAATCAAG
Organism: Colius striatus; assembly: GCF_028858725.1. NCBI lineage: Eukaryota > Metazoa > Chordata > Aves > Coliiformes > Coliidae > Colius > Colius striatus. The sequence continues at coordinate 63,923,635 of NC_084790.1, read as the reverse complement.
GGAACAAAATGTCTGTTGGAAATAGTGGGCTATTTCCAGTCACATAGAGATGGATTTTTCCCTCCCTCTCCTCTTTGGAGCTCCTGGCTTCTGTTGCTGAATGGTCCATGGGAAGAAAGGTTTTTCTGTTCATTTTGAAGGCAGCCATGGCGAGCCACAGTGTTACTTCTATTTTTGACATGGTGGTCTTTCATCCAGTACCCAATACAAAATCTGTCTAGTCTGTGTCTGAAAACACATCTCTTAAAACACAAAAGATGCTTAAAAAGATGCATCTTTTGAAGTGCTCCTGGAAGTAAGAATCAACAAGTCAGATTTTGTCTCTTTATCATGTGCTGTCAATTCAGAGATTAGTGGCAAATCCTTGAATTCGACTTGCTATCAGCTGGGAGAAAGAAACAGGACATCAGTGCAATATATTATTTTTAGCTAATGATAGTCCGTAAGGTAAATATACTCAGTCAGATGCGATAACTTTTTTGTCCCTGTTCTCAGACTTGCATAGCTGCCGTACCAGGAAACCAATGGAAGGATGAGAATAGGTGTAATTAGGCGTGCATTTGCAGTGCTGGTGGTGAGGAGAACAGGGACAAACTATGCAAAGGTCTGAGTATACATTCTTTGAGATGGGAATGGAAAAAGGAATCTCTCTGTGTTTGTACAAAACTTTTGTGTGGAGCATTAATTCCTAAGCAGGTATTCCTCATATTTAAAGTCTTACAGATTTATATAGAATTATTTGCTTTATATTCCATGTTATTAGGTAGGAGGATGTGCAGATACTCTGTCCTACTGAACATAGCCAGCATGTCTACATCAATATGTACTTGCACACACCAACCCCTGACATGTAAATTGTCCAAAGTTCATATCTGTGCACACTTCTGTATCTGTAATTTAAGAGTCATAGCTTTTGATATTAAAATGAAACTCTGCTCCATAGAGGTTATTCCAACCTCATCCCACCACAGACAACTAAATTTAGGTTCTTTTCTTCATAGAAACGTGTAAATCTTCAAAACAAAAAAAAGTAGGAACATATTAAAATAGAGAAAGACAATTGGGAGTGAAAAGTAATTTCTTTCAGTAGTGGGAGCTTGTCTAAATTCTAATTTGTAAAGTCTGAAGAAGGAACATGATATCTTTACTGAGATCAATAGTGAGAATTCAAGTAAGTGATGCTAGCACAGCTCAGCACTCTGTGGCAAGACCAAAGATATTTTGGAGGAAATAGGAGAAGTGTACTAATACTGTTCCAAAAAGCTGCGAAGCTTCATGCTCTTCCTGTAACGTTAATTAGGGTCTTAGTTTGAGCTGTAATTGGTATTATTGTCAAATCTGTGGTGTTTGGGGAATCAGTTGCACTTACATGAAAAAGGCACTTTTGTAACTGAGAATAATAATTTTTCATATCTGGGAGCAATACCATACTGCTATGTTTGCTTTGGACAGAATTTCTGAAATGTCCTGCCTTTTTCCTTTTTTCTGCTTCTTTGCCTTTCAGAATGTTTATGCTGAGTCTGTGCTAGATTAATTGTCAAGTATGGGCTGTCATGTTGATATCATTTAGCCACAATGGATGAAGGAAGTGCTTAGGTAGGGATGGTATCTGTGTCCTGCTATTTGTAAGGTATTCAAACTTCTAAATTGGATAGTATTGTTTTTTTTCTGAGGAGATGCATATCAGTTAAAAGATTTTGCCCTTCAAGTATTTTCTACTATGTTCTCTGAATGTTGTTTTTTATACTGAAGCATTCCTGAAGAGTTCTGTCCAAGAGGAGGAGTTAGGTATAAATTTCATTTAACTGTGTTACATTTTAAAATGGTGGTTTTAGTTTCCTGTTGTTATTAAGCACAGCTATTACTTTGTGTGACATTAATTGATTTCACAGGCTAAATGTCAATGGAGTAAAAACTTCAGTTTTTCTCACTCACGTTAATTTAAGCATGTTTAAGCATGTACACAGCCAAAATGCTTCACAGTGCACCCTTCATAACAAAACAGATATTTTTTGTCATGCTCTTGTTAAAACATGTATATATGTTACTATCTGTGTATCTTATGTGCTGTTTTAAAAGAAAATCTGAAACACAAATTAAACATTCTATTTTGATGCCAATTGTGACACTAACTACTGTATCCAGGTTCCTCAAATGAATAGAAATGATTACAGTGTATTTTTAAGTCTGGTTTTAAAGTCACTGGAATGTAGTATTCATGTGACTTCAGCAAGGGAACATGTGTCTCCTCTGATACCCGTTAACAGTCTATTTTTGTAAGCAGACCTCATTCTCAAAATTTGCCTCTCTTATATTGCTGTGCCTGTAACAGAAGACTCAAATCACAAAGCCTCTGCATGTTGTTCATTGTATAAATTTAAACATATTTCTACTCTGAGTAATCAGTTATGCAGTGCTTCAAATCACTTTCAAGTCAAGTGCTTTAAGATCTGATGTGCTTTTTTAATCGGGAATGGTGTGTATTGGTCTTTATATACATGAACATCACCAGAGATTAGTGTTCAAATATCACTACATATAAAAATGTTGCCATTCTACCTTATCTTCTTTGGCTGATTCTGATTAAAAAATATTACTCAACTGGTAAAATAAAGGAGTTATGCCATCTTTGCATTTAACATACTTTCCTATTTCCACTAATGCTGAACAGATACCCTTTCAACGGCAATACAAGGCCAGCACATGCTTCCCTTATTCCGCTTGTTCTTTCAGTGTAAAATGCTTGTATTACATGAAGATCTGTGTAATAGTCCTCTGATCTGCTGAGATTTATGCAATTAATGAGAAGAAATAATATGCTAAACATCCATGTGATGGAGAGTGTTGTGTTGCTAGTCACCGAGTTTTGTTACAAGCAAAATGCCCTATCAGTGTTCTTGGACTTCAACAGTAGAGAAGTGTAGGTCTGGCTGCTGCTGTCTTGTGCATCAGATATTTTGTCTTGCCTGAGTCTCTTTCATGTACTTACGTTTGGGATTTTTTGGTGTCCTGTAGTTATTGGTTGATTGTGTTTTTTTCTCCCACTGCTCCCAGAGATTTAAGGTCTTATCTCTGTGCAAGAAGTGACTTAGGAGGGATTGATACTCTTCAGAATTACTTTAAGCAAGTTTATAGCTCTGTGATTTGATGGAAGTAAGATATTAGCCTGAGAGGATGCAGATTGTTCTCTGATAGCTTACATTTCTCTCATTACCTTTGGACCATTTGTTCTTTACTACATCAGACACAGAAATTGGTGGATACTGCTTTTCCTGTCAGTATACTCTTCAACTGAAAACCAAGAGCTTGACTGTTGAGGAAAAGCAAGCAAGTCCCTGCAAGGGAGAGGATGAAATTATCAGCATTTTCTGTAGATTAAAATGTATCAGAGTGTGTTAAATATAAAACTAGAATACATTATTTATCTACCAATTGAAAGGTAAAGTTGAAATATTGTAAATTATTTTTTGTTGTTACCTTATTTTTTTCCTGAAATATTTGTTGTCTTTTGAATTAGCTAGGGCAGCAGAATTGCCAGGGATGATGAATTGCCCATTTTGCTGTTAACGGAGAGGATTCAGCAAAACTGTCATTGAAGAGGATGTCTTACTTAATCAGTCATTAGTGTTTCTGCATATGTGAATTTGTCAATATATATTTACTGTTTCCTCCTGCTTAAGAAATTCTGAAATAATACATAGGGTAGACCTTAATAAAAAAAGATGAGATTGAGCCAAATCTTAAACAAAAAATAATTCCTTCTAGATGTATTCCTTGTTCTCATATTCTGTTAATGCATACCAAATGTTTTAATAGAAATGGATGGCATAACATAGTTTTAAGTAAATTGTTTTATAGCTTTATAACAGAAACAGTGCTTCAAGGTACTTTGTAATTACACTTTAAATTGTTTTGTCTATTATTTTCCATATTTCTAAAGCAACAGTTCATGTGCATATGTAATGTTATTTATCATTACAGAAGCTCTCACCTCTGTTCCAGGTGAGATTTTTGGTAGCTACAGTGACAACTGGCCTATAGTTATATATGAGAAAGATGTATTTATTGCAATTTTTGATAGATCTTGGCTGTACTGAAATGTTAGTGTGATGACCAGCAGAATTAACATAATTTGTTCATTTTTTTTCTATACCAGTTGTCTCCGTGCATTAAATTTAAAAGATAGATCATGTTCATTTGTGTTCTATGTCAAGACAAAATAATGTGAAAGGGTATGTGGTTCACAGGGACAATAATAATCACCACTGTAACTATGGTTTGCAGTATCATCTTCTGTATGTCAGTTCAAGCTGTCATTGGCATTACACACGAGTAAGAGGGAATGAGTCTTACCCAAAATATGTGTCCCGTGCATTCTTACTTTTTTGGTGAATCTTTGTAGTGGGCACTGTGGTGCTCTGTGGGACCTTGACTACTGAAGTGCTGAACTCTGAAGTTCAGGAAGGAATGGGAACTGCATATTTGAGCATATTTCCTGCTGTCCCAGGAACAGGAATTATTTCACAGCTTGTCCCAGGCATAGGAGATAATCATGATTCTACCTCCTGATAACCTTTCTCTTCCTCTGGAGGATATTTTTCAAAGTGACTGTTATTTGTTCCAGTTCTTTTGCCATTTTTCTGTTGTCTTTTGCACTGGACAAATACAAGGATTAGATTCAGTGTTTTCCCTGATGCACTGCATTTTCATAAAAAGATATTTAAGAAATAAGCCCCTCCTCAAGCCTATTTTTTCCTGAAAAACCTGGTATCATTACCAATATTAAAAAGTTTCCCTGAAACCCAAAGACCCTATTTCAGTTTCCTACCCTTTTCTCATTGAATGTTAAAAGAGATGTTTTTTGGTTTTTTTTTTTCTATAAATTGCATTTATTCAAATAGGACTATTTGGGTTTTTTTGTTTTTACAGGAGTGTATTTTACCTGTTCTGGCTCAATAGAAGGAAAACTAACATCGACTAACTAACTAAAACTAATGTTTTAGATTTTTATTGTATGTTGCCTTTCAGCACACTTTAATTAAAGTGGCATTTGTTTGTCCTATGATATCACCATTCCCTAATCGATGTACTGAGCAAGCACCATGGTGACAAGATAAGTTGCTTTGTTTTGTTCCATATGTCTGTGTTCCAAATTTTCCATAGTTTTAATTGGTTCCCTGCAGAATAACATTTACAAGCATATGGTATGGAAAATGCTGACTGCATTTGTTATCATATATTTTTGTACATTGGTGGCACTAGATCACCAAGCCTTTAAATGTGATTATGAGGTTATTTAATGCAGTCAATAGTGTGCTTAAAACACAGCAAAAATCTGCAGTTAACTCAATGGTATCAAGGAAATATATTTGAATGCCTTATTAATGCTTCAAGGATAGACAGGGAAGTCTAATCCAGGAAAGATTTTGGGTAATGTTTATGCTGAAATGTGCTCTGTCACCTAAGAGCAATTTAGAAAGGTCTGTGGAGGCTGCTCGGCAACACAAGAGAAAGGTATGTAGGAATGTGGAATGCAGAAAAGGCAAAATACATGGTATGCTGAAGATTATTGACTTCTGAAGAAATGCACTGTCATTAGCTGATGAAATGGAATGCAAAATCAGCCCTTCAATCTCATGTGTCTGACTTCTGAGACATCAGCACAACATTTTTACACTGGTTTTGCTTTGCTAGGGGGCAGTCAATCTGAAAGAGAGCACGACTGACTGAAAAGATCCCACTCAGCATATAACTCAAGGTCTGAGTTCAACAATATTGACAGAAGTGTTGGGTTATGCCTGTTTGATTGTGCTGAAGTGGAGAGTGTGTCATGGTGGAGAACAGCTGAACTGAATTTCTTGCTGAGACAAATTGACCAAGGTGGTTTCAGACAGTTACAAGTGCTTGCTGGGTCATTGTATTAATGACCTCCTTAGATTTCACGAGCAAACTGGAAACTCAGACACAGCCCAAATGATCAGAGAAAGAAGATCACTCCATACATGGAGATTTCTGATGTCTTGATTCCATTCTTTTCATGTGGATTCAAGAGGTACCATATCCCTTCAGGCTCTAGCCTCAACCCAGTCTAACTTGCTGTATAAATTACTTCCAAATTTCTACTGGTTTAATATCATGTATGTAAAAAAGAGTAACAGACATTAAAGCAGCACAAGTTCTAAATTTATTAGTGACTAGACAATAGCTGAGAAGAATATGAATACTGAAAATAATACAAGAATGTGATTGTTCATTTTTTCTTGCTCATATGCAATACATATATGGCTCTGATATTGTCATTATGGTGAGACCGATTCAGGGATCTAAAACGTATAGATGTAACAAATTACTGTATGAGTAAGAAGACAGTCTCTTCTCATATTGGAGCATGTTTCTCTTCTTACAACATCCAAAATAAAAAAGTAGATTGTTTTAATAAAATTAAATTTCATTTTGGGTATTAATTTCTTAGTGCATTGTCATTTTCCTAGTGAGCACAGTGTTGCAAGGTAGCTTTTAATCCATTTTCAGATTCTGCAGCAAATCAACTCAACATCTGTCACTCACAAAGGGACTTAGGCATGTTACAGTACTAAAATTTCCTCATGGAAAAAAAAGCTGCCAATAATATGAAAGAGCTTTTGGGAAAAGTCTTTTGGGGAATGATGTTTGCAGAAGGCATAAAGGACAGAAGAGGAATACTTGTTAATTGTTTTCTGATTTTCTGTGTGGAAAAAGAAATATTGACTAAAATAATATTAAAATGAAAAAACCCCATGCTACTTCTGTTGCAATCTTACCAGAGAGTGAATAAAATACCAAAGACATTTTAGCGTGATAAAAACCTGTTGAACAAGAAAGGTAAATTGGCCTCCTGATCATCTCGTCCAGCTATGATTTTGTCTCTCAGCTGAAGATGTCTCAAATATTTTAGGACAAATTGCTGATAGGAAGATGGTGGCTATGATTTTATTGTTAGCATGGACTACTTCTTTGTCTTGAATCACTTAAAATGTAGTTTGTGATGGAGAGGATACAGAAGTTTACATGGAAGCTCTGAAAGAAAAATAAAATTTGAAAATATAGCTATGCACAATGTTTGCATTTGAGTGCAGTATAGTCACAAATATCTATAGCACATTGATAAAAACTTACATGAAACATTGCGATTGCAAGATGATACATTTTTTTTTAAAATGAAAGCATGGCATGAAACCTGCTTCTGTCTCATCCATGTAACCATACAATTTCAGTTTGATTATATGATCACTAATAGTATTTCTGCTGGGCTGTTGGCTCGCTTCAGGGCATGGTTCAACTTGGTGCATATCATCTAAGGGCTACACTGACTTAATCATGAAGCTCAACTACAAAGGCTCCTGTATAGCACAGTGTTCAAGTGCCTTCTAACTCCTAGCAAATTTATTTTCAGTTGCAAAGTTTCTTCTACAGTTTTAGAGAAAGTCAGCTTCTTAAATACACTGAGGCCAGAGGCTGTCTGTCACAGACGCAGGTAAATTGACTGCCTTGTTTGAGTTGAATTCTCTTGCCTTCACCAAAACCCAAAAATATAACATTTTAATTTCTCTAGTATGCTTTCTCTTTACTCTGTATAATGCATCCAGCCTCTGCAGTGTATGATATAGGGGATTATTGGTACCAGTCACCTCCTGCCACACCACTGAATGGATCCAGTGACAAGGGCACTCTGCTCCTCAGATAGATGTGCTCCCTACTCATTTGTTTTTAATATCTCAAGGGATATCTTCCTTCTGTAGTAAGCCAAACAGTTCCTATAGGAGATGAATATAATCAAGTCTTGTAAACTGATAGGCATCCCAGTTCACCTTTGCATGTTAAATGACAAGTGGGGAAGGAGAGGGAAGAAGAGTTGTGTAACTTGAGCTGAGCATTCAAAGGTATGCTGTGACAGGATTTAGTCACAAAAGATAACCTGGAATAGGAATATAATTTGTTTTGGGTTTCTTGCAGAGCTGAATTACTGGTAGTTACTGGCTAGGAGCGCTCATCCTGCATAGGACATATTAATTTGATCAACAAACAAGTTAATGCAGCATAAAAGGAAGAGGAGAACTTTGATTTTTACTTTAGTAACTTCTATGATATAGACTCCTATTGACAGAATGTTGAAGTATTGCTGATTCAAGCTTTAATAATCATTCTGCTGAGAACATTTTCCTTTTTCAGCTATAGGAGAGTACATCCTGTTTTGTCTTGGCAGGAGGAGCAATGTGATATCTTTATTGACTCTAAAGTGATTTAAATAAGTTTTTTAACCTTCTCCTTTTGTTGCTCTTGAATCATAAAAACTTAGGTTTCTTTAATTCCCTAAGACAAAGCATATTTAATACATTGTCTGATTTAATGGCAGTATCTCAAAAGTTGGACTGAAGGTGGAAATTTGGAGAAGCAAGAGAGTGTGAACATGGAAAGCTTATAAAACATATTTGAAAATCGGTGCCAAACCGATTGATGCAATAGACCAAATTTTAAAAGGAGGCAACAAGATACTGATTGTTTTTTAATATTGTGGTGCTTTGTCTGGTATTTAAATGGCATCTCCGCATTATTTGATTACTCCAGCTATTCTTTTTAAAATAAAAACTGCATGTAGAAGGCAATGCTAATTTTAATTTTCCTCAATGTGAATAAATGTATGTGCTAAGTTGGAGAGAAGATATCTCGTGAACAAGCAGAGCAGACATGCATGCAGTATATTCTGTAAAATTAATTAAAAGTGAAATAAGAGTAGATGTTTGCAGTTGGTAGGAATTCATTCTTGAACAACATTAACTTTATCTGTCTGCAGAATGCCAAATCAGAACCTGTTGGTACCAGAAGTATTGAACTGAATTCTCAGCAGCAATAGCTGACCGTGCCAGTTCTTGATTAGAAATGACTGGAAAAGAGAGCTCCTGCCGTGTGGAAATTCCAGGAACAATCTAAGGGCAGGGCCTCCACCTGACTGGCATGCAAGATAGTTAACCTTTCTCATTTCTGTTATTAATTTTGAAGGATTAGCGTGCTTGAATGGAGGCCTTCAAGCTGTGATTTTGGGAAACAACATTTAAAAGATCTCTCTTTGGAAAGCTCTTGACTCTTAAGTATGGCCTTTAAAGTATTAACTTTAGAAGATATCACAGTTTATGCCCCTCAGGGAACAAAAGACCGTGATTAGCCTCAAGTACCAAAGACCTGAGGATTGCCAAAGGGCAGGGAGAGCTTAATTGCTGCTTGGGGAAGAAAATAGAAAATAATTTAAAACAACATCAACTAAAACATAACCTTAAAACTCCAAAACATAACCAAACTAAAACAACACAGAGTGGTACGATAACGAAGAGTCTGACCAGCCCTTTAAGACCACCTTCTCCCCACTCCTCCCCTCTTCCCCGGCTCAGAGCCTTGATCCCAGTGTTTTTACCTCCTCCCCCCTTGAATGGCGCAGGGGGGCAGGGATTGGGGGTTTCAGTCTATTCCTGATAGCTTCTGCTGTTTGCCTCTTCTCAGGGCAGGTGGGCTCCACAACAGTCCTCCCTCCAAGTCCATGGGGTACTTCACACACACGGCAGCCTTGCATGGGCTGCTCTGATATGCGTTCATCCCAAAGGCTGCAGCTCCTTTCTGCCTCTCATGTGGGTCTGCTCACACACGTGTGCAGGCTCTCCAGCATGGCCTGCGCCATGGACAACTCCCCACACAGTCTCTCACCCATCCAGGTGCACTCACCCAGAGCTGCTGGTGGCTCTCAGTCCTGCCATGGCCCTGCATGGGTTGCAGGGGTATAGCCTGCGTTCTTGCCATGGGTTGCAGAGGGGTATCTGGTCTAGTGCTCCTTCTTACTCCTCTGACTGTAGGGTCTGTATGGTTGCCTCCATCTTGTATCACTCATACACCTCCTGCCAGCACTTCAAATTTCTGTCCCTAAATAGTGATGGCAGAGGCGCCAGATTGGCCCAGCTGGGCCAGAGGTGGGCCTGAACCCAGGAGCCGGGGGAGAGTCCGCAAACTCTTTACCGGGTCCTCACTGCAACCCGCTCCTCCTGTTACTAAGCCAAAAGCTGCTAAACCAGGACATAAGAACAATCATGCTTGTTCAACAAGGCTGTGTTTAGCCTCCTGTGTCAAGTGCAGTCACTATGAGAGAGGGGACTGTGGACCAAGTAAAATATATCAACTAGCTAAATTCTATATGAATCACAGAATGGTAGAGGTTGGAAGGATCCTCTAAAGATCATATAGTCCAATTCCCCTGCTAAAGCAGGTCTACCTAGATCACGTCACACAGGAAAGTGTCCAGGCAGGCATGCGTGATAACTAAGGTGTTAAGATCTTTTTCTAGATGTTGTTGTAGTCTTTGTCATCAGATCTTATTCAACACAAAATATCAGGTGATATTTTATGGCTATCCAACCATTTCTGGAAGCGGCATTGAATTTTTTTGGCCCACTTTTGTTTATATTTTTTGTAATGCTGTGTCTCCCATACAAAAGCAGATGGCATGGATTTAGAAAATTTCTCTGGTGGGTTGTAGGATTGATGTTTACTGTAAAAGCTTTTTTCAGATCCATAAATAAAGCAACATTGTACAATATAGATTCAACAGATAATGATTAAAATATGGCACATGTGATTCCTTAGGGAAGAGTCCATTATGTAAACATGTAGTTTACATCTCTTACAGTAGGATAATATCTGTGTTACATACTGTACCTGGTAAATGTGATTCTGCAAGGGCAAAGAAACACAGTTTTTCTTCTGTCCTCAAAAATAAAAGAAAACAAAGATTATTAGGTTAAGAAAACACCCCTTTTATTTTCCAGGCTAGTATAAAGCTTTTTAGTGAAAAGACTTATGAAATATTAAGCTAACTTGAACTTTGAATAAAATATTAAATTAACTTTGCCGTGGCTTAGAGCCATTTCTTTGTCAACAGAGAAGGATAATCAACTTAAAAGCCTTCAGGCTGACGGAAGCATAATACTATAAGACAAATACAGGATGCACTCCAAAATAGCAACTCAATAAATTTTAACTCAGGGTTGGAGGTACAATTCCAGAGGTACTGAGCAGGTACAAAATCCTCTCCCATCTAAGAAACTGAATTAGAATCTCGGTTGCAGTATTTTTTATTATCTTGTCTTTGGTCTGGGTACTTCAACTTTTATCCATGAATCTCCAGAAAAACAAAGTATGTCTCTGCAGCCATGCTTCCTTGTTAATACTTTGGGTACAAGACTGGAAAAGCTTTCAGTGTTTTTATCTGACACTATATTGTTGTGTGACTTGGCAGCTTCTTCTTTATTAATATGCTTTGTTGAGCCATATAGCTTCTTCATTCAAAGAACTGCTGTCCTTGACAATTATTGTGCCATCCCATGCAGCAAAATACAGAGATTTCATTGCAGCTGAAGGACAGAAGATCCAGTAAGATTTGAGGCAAAAAAGAAAATAGTGGCTCAAAAAGCAATACTGTGTGTGTCTGCTTGTGTGTGTGTGATGTGCATCAGTGTATGATGGAGAGGGAAAAGAACAAAATTTTTTGCCTTGAGACAGTGAGCATTTTGTAAGAGGTCATGTTTATAGTAGAAAAAGTCTTCAGTATTTTTTATCCTGCAAGACTGTTTTAGCTTCTTTATTAATAGAAGAAAAAAAGAAGAGACAATGTCATTTTCATCTGGAGTATTGTCATTTGATTAATCACTGTAATAATATGTCCTAAACTATGTTTTAGCATACTTGATTGCTGTTATATTTAGTATGTTTGCATGAATCAGCCGTTTCATGCAGGAAAGGATCAGTAAAAGGTATTTCTGACTGCAGTTACATAAAGTTACAGTTGTTGTAATAATGCTTTTATGTGATTAAAGATGACAAAACTAGGCAAATATGAGAGTTTCTTCACTGTAAAGTATCAGAGTATCAGAAGAGATCTCGTACAAGACTGCAGAAGTAGCTTAACATACAAAACTTTTTTTTGATATGATAAGTGAATACTGGTCTGTGCAGGTCTGACCTGGGTTGTGTTACCCTGACTGATGCCATCTGTGAATGACACATTATGTCTTTAACTAATTCTATCCCAGGCAGCCAGCATGAATACATTTTACAACTTACCTTCAATCTAGCTAAACAAAAAGCCATCAACACAAAGATAGATCAGAGGTCTGTTATTTAATTTGTGTGTTCCAGTGTCATCACTGATCTCTTCAATTTTTTAATTCTTAGAAATATTGAGGTTTCATGGTTGCTGTCAGGTTTAGCAGAGGGTAACTGTAGGAGTTAATAATTGTAGTCCCGTTACAGCTAAGTCTCACAGAGTTTATGGATCTAAATGTTTGTCTTCCTGATGGTGGGTTTTTCTGCTGGGGTCTTTGCTTGAAAACAGCTGCAATAGGAAGCCTCACATCCATGTGCCTACTTTTCACTTAGCTGGCTGATAGTCTAACTGTCCTAGCACTAGGCTATGCATACTTAATTGTATCTGATAATGAGGAAGCAGTCTCAGACCTCTAAGATAAGTAATAAGCTTGGATGGACCTGGAAGGGCAGACTTCAGAATTGCTTTTATGGAGAGTGTAATTTTTGAAAGGTTGTTATTACTAAATTATAGTAAGAAAGTAAAAAAACTCTTCAGGGATCTAGATGTGGGGAAAGGACGTGCTGGTGAATTCATGTATCTTGGACCTGCAAGAAGGGACGGAGAAAAGAATAAAGTAATGTTTAGCAGATGGAAGAGTAGAGATCAGGAAAGGTGAAAAAAAGATACCTTTAAAACAGCGTGTGAGGGCTGTGAGTGGACCTTGTGCTTTGATCTTTCCAAAGAATAGATAAAAAATCAAGTCATAGTAATAGTGAGTAGCTTGTGCTTTGTGTTGGCTTACGAACCACAACCAGCCATAGAAACTGAGAAGACAATTTCCCCAGCCTCAGAAGAGGTGATACCAACTTACCAGAGGAAATTCCATGTAAGTCTGTCAGAGCTGAAGATGTCACCTGTGCTACAGAATACCATTTCTTTTATTGAAAACTATAATCTGATATGGGAGTTGAGGGACAGAGTATTCTTGTTCCAAGTACACAAAAAAGGCAGCCCATCACAGGGTACACTTGTTTTGTGCAATGTTCTGTTTATTTTGTTATGGATAACTTTGGATTTAAACCCTGGAAGATGAAAACAAATGTTGTTTTGAGGATTACAGTGCTATTAAAATATGTTAATCAATATGAAAATTGCTTTGTAACAATTTATACAGTTATTCTTCTTAACATAACTTCAGATCTATCAGAACCCTCCTTGACAGCTTTCAGTTGCTTTGAAAGTTTTAGTAAGCAACATTGTGGTTATAGACTACATGACCTGGTTGGTTGGTTGTTTTTTATAAATGTGAATTTTTCTTTTCCTTTTAAACAGCTGTTAAGATAAAGAGGGGTTTCCATCTTTGGTAGTTATCCTCCCGCTTGATTTTCTACAGATTTACAACTGCAATATACCTGTGTAACAGGGCTACAGCTAGCATGTGAGTTGTAAAAACAGCTGATTTTGTGTGCAGATTTTAGTACTTGAGAGAATGATTTCTAATGACACCACAAAAAACCTCTTAGTTTTTTCTAAAGAAAACACTCATATAGCTGATGACATAAACAAGTCTGACATTTATCATTGAAACTCAGATGACTATTGGGGATCCTTACTAGCTCTAGATGGGGTTGTTTTGTGGAATAAGGAAGCAAATTGTTTTATAGGTACAAAATATGTAGACATAGAACAGCATGAAATGTCTTGAAATTTTTATGTTGTTTTCACTGGATTCCTAGGTTTGTCAGTTCATTCAGTTTCCTTATTTTTCCAGGTTGAGTCATTTGCTATGCAGTTACAATGAAGTTGAAGGAAGAGACTTCTATACACTGACTAATGCTAAAGAGGAAACACTCATTAACTTTATTTTCATTCTTTAGGGGGGCAGGTCAGAGATGTACGCTGCAGAAGAACAGTATGATAGGGAAGATGAGAAGAGGCTGTTGTCCTCTATGTCCATGACCAGCTGGTGTGCCATGGAGCTCTGCCTGGGGATGGATGAGGAGCTGGTGGAGAGTTTATGGGTCTGGATAAAAGGGAGGACAGGGACAAGTGGCTTTATAGTGTGCCATAGGCTGCCTGGCCAGGGAGGCTAATGAGTGACAGCCTTTATAGACAGACAGGATTAGCCTCACATTCACAAGCCCTGGTCCTCGTGGGAGACTTCAACCACTGCAAGGATTTTGTCTTTAAAGCTCAGGAGTGATGCACCCCAACAAAGATGCACCCCAGCAAAGGGACTCCTGGACAAACTCAAACACAAAAAGGAAGCCTGCAGATGGCAGAAGGAAGGACATTCGGGGGAGTACAGAGGAATTGCCTGAGCAGCCAGGGATCAGGTTAGGCAAGCTAAAGCCCTAGTAGAATTGAAGCTGGCCAGGGGCATCAAGGACAACAAGAAAAGCTTCTATAGGTGTGTTGGTGACAAAAGGAAGAGTAGGGAAAATGTCGGTTCTCTTTGGAAAGAAATGGGAGGTCTGGTTACTCAGGATATCACAAAATCACAGAATGGTTGTGGTTGGAAGGGGCCTTTAGAGATCATCTAGGCCAACCCCCTTGCTAAAGCAGGTCAACATAGATAGGTAACACAGGAATGTGTCCAAGTGGGTTTTGAAAACTTGCAGAGAAGGAGACTCCACACCCTCCCTGGGCAGCCTGTGCCAGGGCTCCCTCACCCTCACAGTAAAGTAGCTTTTTCTTAAGTGGACCTTTTTGTGTTCCAGCTTTAGTCCATTACCCCTAGTCCTATCTGTGGACACTACAGAAAAGTGAGCCACCTTATCCTCTTGACATACACCTTGACATACACAAGTATTAACGAGATTCTCCTCAGTCTCCTTTGAAGAAGGCTGTGGTATCGAATGGGATTTTTTTGCTTCAGTCTCCATCAGTAAGTGCTCCAGCCACACCACTCAAATCACAGAAGGCAAAAGCAGGGACCGAGAGAATGAAGAACTGCAAGTGTACAGGAAGATAAGGTTCAAGACCATCTAAGGAACCTCAAGGTGCACAAGTCCATTTGACCTGATGAGATACATCCGAGGGTCCTGAGGGAGCTTTCAGATGAAGTTGCTAAGCCACTATCCTTCATATTTAAGAATTTGTGTCTGGTGAGGTTCCCACTGATGGGAAAAGGCAAAACATAACCCTCATTTTTGAAAAAAGAAAGGAAGAAGATTGGGGAACTACAGTCTCACCTCTGTCCCCAAGCAAGGTCATGGAGCAGATCCTCCTGGAAACTATGCTAAAACACATAGAAAATTAAGAGAGGTGACTGATGACAGATGACATGGCTTCACTAAAGGCAAATTGTGCCTGGTAGATTTGATGGCCTTCTGCAACAAGGTTACAGCACTGGTGGATAAGGAAAGAGTTACTAACATCATTTACCTGGACTTGTGCAAAGCATTTGACACTGTCCAGCATGACATCCTTGTTTCTAAATTGGAGAGCCGTGGATTTGATAGATGGACCACTTGGTGGACGAGGAGTTGGCTGAATGGTTACACTCAGAGCTGTGGCCAATGACTTGATGCCCATGTGGAGACCAGTGACAAATGGTGTTCCTCCGGGATTAGTGTTGAGACCGGTGCTGTTTAACACCTTTGTCAGTGAAATGGATAGTGGGATTGAGTGCACCCTCAGTAGGTTTGCTGATGACACCAAGCTGTGTGGTTGACATGCTGGAGGGAAGGCATGGCATCCAGAAGGAACTTGACAGGCTTGAGAGCTGGGCTGATGCAAACGTTGAGAAGTTCAGCACAGCCAAGAGCAAGGTTCTGCAAATGGATTGGGGCAATCCCAAGCACAAATATAGGATGGGTGATGAGTGGATTGAAAGCAGCCCTGTAGAGAAGGACCAAGGGATGCTTTTTGATGAGAAGCTGAACATAACCCAACAATGTGTGTTTGTAGTCTAGAAAGCCAACTGTATCCTGGGCTGCATCAAAAGAAGCATGGCCAGCAGGTCAAGGGAGGTGATTTTCCCCTCTACTCTACTCTCCTAAGATCCCACATGGAGTGCTGCATTCAACTCTGGGGCCTCCAACCTAAGACAACTGTTGAGCTGTTGGAGCAGGTCCAGAGGAAGGCCTCCATGGAAGCACCTTTCTTGTGAAGACAGCCTGCAGGACTTGAGGTTGTTCAGTGTGGAGAAGAAAAATGTCTCAGGAGACTTTATATCAGCCTTCAAGTGCCTTATGGGTCCCTACAGGAAAGTAGGAGGTCTTTTTAAAAAGTAATTGAAGTGATAGAACAAGGAATAATGGCTCCAAACGAAAAAAGAGTAGATTTAAATTAGATATAAGAAAGAAATTCTTCACTGTGAGAGTGGTTGCCCAGAGAGGTTGTGGATGCCCCATATTTGAAAGAGTTCAAAGTCAAGTTGGATGGGGCTTTGAGCAACATGGTCTAGTGGAAAGTGTCCCTGCCTGTGGCAGAGATGTTGGAACTAGATAAGTGATTCTTTGAAAAAATATCATGAAAAAAGAAAGTTTATTGTCGGTGCAGACCTACAACTTATGTGAACATACCTGTTCCAGACACTCTACTATTCAGAAGGCTAGCTTCCCCAGTACGTAGGGAATGGAGAATAGTTGTCCTGGCTTTATTACCCAAAGGTACTTTGGTGGCTGTGTTCCATGTAAAGGAAAGACAACTAAATATCTTCTTGATGCCCAGATAGCAGTAAGATTAAACATAGAGAAAAAAGGTTAGTTGAAAAAAGCTATATATTTATAATTATTGAGTATAATGTAATAATTATATACTTCTGTTGAAAGATTAAAATTTTACTTGATGTCCAGAATCCTAATTAAAGGTAACAAAAAGTACATCAAGCTGTATATGACACAAAAGAAGTGCTCAGTTGGTTATATTTGATTCTGAAACAGCTGCAGTATAGACTCAGTTCTCTTTACAAGTGAGAGTAACTGAAAGCACTCAGTGCTTCACTGGCCATGTTCAGCTTCAAAAGAGTGAAGGTGAAGGCTACTTACTTTCTCTAGTACTGATTTCAGCTGAACAAAGTCTGCTGTGTGTATTTCCATGGTCTTTGGTACTACTTTTCCTTACTGGATTTGTGAGGTGTTTTCAAAGCTTTTTTTCCACATATATGTGAAACTGCTTATCTTTTACTTTGCTGTTAAAGTGACTTCTGTCAGGTTAGATCTTGTTGAGGTTCTAAATAGGGGTTTCTTATGAAATGCAGATTTCTTGGGAGCTATGAAGCCAAGGAAACATGTCTTATCCCAGAGTAAATGTGTTCCTTCAGCCAGTGGTGAAAAGTGCTACAACTGAGTACAAAGCGTGTTATTTAACTTATCTTTTGGAGTGTCTGGGTGATTGGACTTTGATTTTTCTCATCATGGTCACTGATGCAATTGTCTTCTAATGTGTTACAGAACAGGAGTAAACACCTGGAGAAAGTCCATGTTGTTCTTGGGAATAAATCCTGTGATTTGGATTCGCTCATTTCTACTCTGGCCTATGCCTACTTTCTAGACAAGGTATGGACTGAGTGGTCTTAACTAATTTTTTTCCAGGTTGATAAAGATGTCTGTTAATTAAAATATACTGTAAAAACACTGTTCTGGACAATTGTTATGATCAAAGCTGAGCATTTTAAATAAAAACAATCTGCATTTCTCTCTATACAAAACATTAATGAGTGGGTGTTAGGTAGCTTAGTCAAGAGCAGCAAAAAAAATCACCCGTGTACATCATTCTTCCTACTTTCTCGTTTGTGGTTTTCCAGTAATTCTGTAGGAGGCAAGCAAGAGACGGAAGAATGAGGAAAAAAGCAAAAAGTGTTTTCTAAAAAATTATGTAAAAAGGGAAAAAAATCAAACAGAAAATTAAGACAGTTTCTAATTGTTTACTTTGTAAAATATTTTGTAAAATATTTGCATATCCCTGACTGAACACAGGTTTTATTTTATGCAACTCCGACAAATGCACACCTACATTACAGGTCAGTCCTCCTGACATCCTTTGCTTACCCGTGTTGAACATACGGAGAAGAGATTTTAGCTACTTCACAGAGATGAGATATATTTTGGAGGAGCTGAATATCCCGGAGTCGTTCCATATCTTCCGAGATGAAATCAATTTGCACCAGCTGAATGCTGAAGGGAAATTGTCTTTGACACTTGTAAACAGCAACACGCTGATAAGGTATTGCTTTGTATGTACAAGATGGTTTATGTGGATTTGAACTGTTTTAAAAATTACGTTCTGCATTTTTTCTGTGTTAATATTGATATTGCTACAATACAGACCAAAAAAAAGGGAGTAAGTTACAGTGTGTTTTGTCTCCTGTTACATCCAATACATGTAACTAAATAGTCATATTTCCATCCCTTCTAAAGGAACTCCCTTTTTAATGGACCTTGTGTTTTCACACAGATTAGATTAGATAGCTTAGTATAATTAGTATGGAAGTTTCCTCTTACCAGTACATAGGAGATTAGATTTTTTTTTTACTGCTTCTTAGTTACCTTTCACTAAAGGCATTAAAACTGTTACATTGACTTAGAGATGACCAGCACACTTGTGTTATGTACTGTTAAGATGGCTGCTAGATTATTTCACTCCTTACGAACTGCAGCATTTTTCTCAGCATTTTTCAGAGTTGTAGAGGCTCAGAGTTACTCTGTAAAGGACCATAATCCATATACCCATCCTTAAGAGGGATATTTACAAGCCCATAGTGAATCTTCTTGCCCAGAGTGAAGGATGCTATTTACTTCTGTCTTTACAACTGATTTTAAGAGAAGTACCATCCTATTGTTCTATGGCCACATCCTACTCTGAGGGGTTTGTAGATTAGAACAGAAGTAGGAGAAATCTAAAATGAAAAATATGCATAAATGTTGTAGCTATTTTTTCTTTAACTTCAGTCAGCTGAGTATTTGAGTCACGTTTTCAAATGTAAAAATTTACTAAAAATTTATCCATAAGATTTACTTTTTGTTTATGACTGTCTCTTCCTGTGTTTCTTCCTTCTTAAGAATCATGATTAATATTTTATATTATTCAATGCAGTTTGGCTTTCTTATTGCTATTATAAGCAGAAACATAAAATGTCTAAATGTGAAAGAAGAGATTTTTTATAAGCTTTCAAAATATTCAGTGGGGAAAATCCTAAATTTCCCTATGTAAAGAGTGATATTTTCAGTACATGTAGAAGTACTTTTTCAAATTACTATTTTTTAAAGTTTTTTTGCAATGGAAATGTAAACATTTAAATCATAGTGCTTGGTTATATCTCATGCAGTAAAAGCACTCTGAACACTTGATTTAAAAAGTAGGTTTAGAACTTCATTGTGGGATTCTTTGGATTTATAGCAGACTTAGCAATAACAAGTTTTATAGTTCAGAATGTTTAAAAAAAATTGCACCGTGTTACAGGGTTATTTAAGCAGCTAGAAAGAAAAATAATGTTTAAATTTGCTTGATAGTGAGGATGAAACTTTGGAATCAGCTGTCGTCAAAGTCATCAATCCAGAGGAGCAACGTGATGGCAGCCTGGAGTTACAAACATCTTCTTCCTCTTTAGTAGTAAAAGAGATTCTTCAAGAGGCACCAGAGTTAATCACTCAGCAACTGGCTTATCTCCTCAGAGGTGAGAGATTACTCTTTATATTAAATACTGAAAGGTTTAATGGAGTGTTTCTGAATCTGCTCATGCAGAAAGAGTGTGATCCATTCTTTGGTTAACAATCCCTTTAAAGACCACAGGAAGCTTCATAAAAGAAGCAGGGAGTAAAGAGTTTGTTAAAGAGTAACATTATATTGAATATTAAAAATGTGCATTTAAAAATAGGCATGAGAGGTCTTTGCTGTATCAGTAGACAAGAATATTAAATGGAGCTGTCGACACACCAGCTGGGTAGCTGGAAAAGCTGTGCAGTTCGTCAATTCCAGGGGCACTGTGGACAACAATATGGGTTGGAATCTAATATTTACATGTTAAAGCTTCTCCCGATGGCAGTACTTTTTTATGGAATGATGTTTTGATGACATGATATTACACTTCTACTGTTTAAAAAAGCTGGAACCAAACCTTCATTGTGCTCTCTCTTTGTATCGTATGCCTGGTAGAGTAAAAAAATGAGGCTTCAACACAAAGATGTTTTCATTTCTGTCTTCGTAGTTCCTTGTTTGTACTAGTTTTGTCAGTTCATTTGCTGCAACAGAGCTCTTCAATTAGAAACAAAACTGGGGTTCAAAAAATTCATTGCTGCTTTTAGGTTATTTACTGAATTTTAGCAGTGCTTAATGAATTTTAAATGTTTTAGATTTTAATTGATGTGCAGCTGTTAAATGCCCTTTTTAGAAATTAATGTGGACGTGTTTAATGAGGATTTTGAAGACTTCCCTGTACTTAGATTTGAGATGCTACTGGAGTCTTGGCTTGTCTTTGTACGCTGTGATAACTGGTGTAATAAGCATGTTATGAGGCATTAGAAAAGGTATTTTTTTAAAAAAGATTTCCATAAAGGAAGCGTTGACAATCACACAGCATTTAGCTGGCTTTTTTTTTTTTTTTTTTGTTATCTCTCTATGGCAATAGGCTCTAGTAAACCTGCCCGGAGGTATTTTTGCAAGCTCCAAGTTTCTGTTGAGTAGCTATCCAGGAATCTAGGCAAGTGACCAAACATCATAATTGATTTTGGAGGCAGAACCACTGAAAGGCTTTTGGGGATCTCTCAGGGTACATAGTTGGTGGTGGAAAGTGTCAGGACGCGGTGGTCTGAATAATAAACATGTTCAAATACTGTACATGGTTGTAAGTGTCTGCATGTTTTGGCTCTCTAGGCTGTATCCAAATTAAAATAAAGTGCTTTTATTGAAGATAGGACTTCCAGTTTTGAGGGAGATAGTAGCTACTTGTCTTTTTTTCAAATAATAACTTCATTTTAATTATTGTATTTGGTACCATGTATTTGAGGAACTTACTGGATATAAGAGTCTTTGCATACCTTCTCTTGGCATGACATGAGAAGTGATTGGCAAAGCCTAAATAGCCAAATACAGCTCCACTTGTGACTTGGCGTTTTTTCTGCTTCTGCCAGCAATGCAGTTTGTACATATAGAAGGCTAAGAAATGCAGGGAGTCACCCCCATTGTGGGTCTCCTAAAGTAGAAAAGAGTCTTGATAAGTACCTTCCACTGCAAATTCAGAGAAATCAGTGAATCCCAATTCTGGTTTTGATAAGATGAAAAAAAAAAAAATCCTAGATAGAAATGTGTCTAGATAGCAGATCAAACTATAATCAGTTTGAAAATAGAAGATCAAATACAGCTTGCTTGAGTCTAGCTTTTGTGTTTCTCTGTATATATTGTGGCCTTTTGTCAAAGACCTTGCCCATAATGTATAACTTTTCAAATTCATGTCACTTGTGAATATAAGAAATACAAGGATCACATATCATGGTCTGGAAGGAGCGGTGACTGCTCCATTCTCTTCTGACTGCACAATTCACTACTGGTGAATGTTTGCTTATGGGCTTGCAGGATGATCCCTCTCTACTCTCTGTGGCACTCCATGGGTGCAGAGACCATGAAAAGGTGCTTTTTTTTCACCTGCTTTGTTATGTTCCTTATGTTATGTGTAAATCTGTATATTGTTAGGATGCATAAATTTCAGGGGAAGCTCAGAACAGAAGGCCAAAGTGATAAGAATTAGGATTTTGTTTTCTTAAAACAGCTGAGAGATCCCAACATCCAAGACTATGAGTTGGAAATTTATCCTTCATTTTCTGTCTTTCCAGTAGTATTTTGCTAAAAGATTTGTAAGATAATACACATATCTCATGTCAAAATAATTGTTGTGTAGTGACTGTGACAGCTTCATTTGTTACTTCTTTTTCAAACTTTTTTTTTTCTCACAGTCTGTTAACAATTTTTAAAAATTTTAATATCAAAGACAGATATTTATAACCTGCCAGATTTCAACTTGGAACAAACTTTACTTGCACTTCTGTGTTAAAAAAAAAAAAAAGAACAAGAGAAAAGACTTTTCCTGTGACACTGAGCTTTATTGATTTAGGCAGTTTAATATTTAAGGACTTTTTTTCAGCTGAATGCTTTCCTGGTATCTTTGTCTCGCCATCAGACGTGCTATAAGTTAATTCTACCCTTGGGCTTTGAATAGAGCCTGCTTGGAGAGTAATGTACAGCCATATTTGCCTTAAGTTAAAGCTTGTGCTGTCCCTGGATTTCTGCCAGAAGCAAACAATTATAGAACCTGCCAGAATCTTGGGCCTGTATTATTTTATTTCCCAAGAGATGTTTACAAGGGGACTGTTGCCAAACTCAAGATCCATTAAACTGCTGAATCATTACATTGTCTGTTGCAGCCAGCTGGCAAGGGTGTGATTCCAAGCACTGACTGTCAGGTACCTTGGGTCAGTGCACTCTCAAAAATGCCTCCTTATGTTTATTTGTATAAGGCCTTGAAGGATGACACAAGGTGCAGACTGCAACGTGTAAATAGAGACAGACTTACAGCAAGAGCATCAGCTTTTTTTTTTTTTTTTCCTTTAATGGGAATCTGCTTTTCCTAGTATGAGTTGCATAGTTGAGGACTTTTCATGCCCTGCTGCGGCAGCCTGACTTTCAGTAGAGATGATTAGTTTGTTATTCTAGCAACATAGACAAACCTTAAGAAATGCCCTTTTAAGGACTTTGGGAATTCTGCCAAATTTTTCTTTTTTTTGGTCTGTCTTGTACATCAATCAGATGATTCACATGTTCCCTAGTTGACGCATCCTTCATACATACTCCAGAAAGAAAGGAGCATTTTGAACTGCTCCATGCTCTCTACTTATTTGCTGTGAAACTTTCGTTTTTATGTATGGAAGCAGTTGGAGGCAATGCTTTGTGGTTTTCTTGTTAATTAAAATGAGGATTGCTTGCTTGGGTCTGTTTGACAGTGTTGTGGGGTTTTTTTGGGTGTAGGGAGAGTTAAAGTATACATTCCTTGAGGGACTGTTCTTTTCCCCTTTTTTTCTGTATATTGAATCTTGTATTACCTATTATATACTTTTTTTTTTCCTGTGCTTGTCAGCAGAGAGAGCAGCCTCTATTATGCTTTCAGAAACCCTGGGGGAGTTGCACCACCACTCAGTAAAATCTGCAGGAGGTATCTGAGCCCATGTATCTCTTTTACAGCAGGTACTTACAAGAGAGCATGTCTAAATGGACTACTGACCCTTGGCCAAGCAAAAGTACCTTGAATTAACTGGTTTCACAGACTAAAAGGAATCTTAACCCTCACAGACATGATGAGACAGAAAATGTGTGCCTTTCTTTCCTGATGATGAGCCATGGTATTAAAGAATGAAGGAAGAATAAGTATTAAATTTACAGCTTGCTGACACCCTATTAACTTGAGAAGGATTCTTTCCTCCCTCCATCCTGGTGCAAAAGTTAGCAGTTGCAAGCACTGCAGTACTGCTGTGACAAGGACGAAAACCAGCCTTTTAAAAACCTTTCTAAGATGTCTGCCTGTGTTGAGGCATTATTTCAGACTGACTAGATTAAGTAATAAATCCTAAAATTTGATTGTTGGAGATGTCATACCTGATGAAAATATGCAAAGGGATTGACCCTGACACAAAACAAGCAATGAAAGGTGAAGGCTTCCAGTTAGATGTTGCAGTACAGTGTATGTCTAGACACATTTGGATTTTACAGTAATGTCCGTGTCCTGCCAAAGGTGAGATCAAATTCAGGATGGCCTTACTATTGAAGAAACCACAAATTTGTCACAAATGTGAAAGCAAGAGACAAATGCACACTAATAGCTGCATAAGTGAGGAACTCAGGCTGTTTAGATAAGAGGAGATTGAGAGTGGATCTCATTAATATTTACAAATATCTAAATGGTGGATGTCAGGAGGTTGGGACATCCCTTTTTTCTGTTGTATCTAGTGCCATGACAAGGAGTAATGGAAAGAAGCTGGAACATAAAAAGTTCCATTTAAACATAAGGAAGCACTATTTCACTGTGAGGGTGAGGGAGCCCTGGCACAGGCTGCCCAGGGAGGTTGTGGAGTCTCCTTCCATGGAGGTCTTCAAGACCCACCTGGATGTGTTCCTGTGTGACTTGATCTAGGTGGACCTGCCTTAGCAGGGGGGTTGGACTAGATGATCTCTAACGGTCCCTTCCAACCCCTACCATTCTGTGATTCTGTGATTTGTCTAACAGCTCAATTGAAATCCAGGACTGACTGTATGAAAAGTGCGGTGTAGTTACTGCTTAATTCACAAACAGTCCTGTAATTAGACTGGAATTATTTGTGTTATATGGAGGTAAAATGAATCAGAAGTTGCTGGCCTGACACCAAACCTACTGCATAGTAGTTGTTTCTGTATAATTAGGCAGACAATTAAGCTTATGTCATGTTGACTTTGAGCCCAATGAGCCCGATCGGTTACACAATTCACGCCTCTCCTTTTACTGCATTTTCCATGTATGTTGGTGTTAAAATTTTCTCTTCTTGCTCTTCCCCAAATATTGCTCCCTGAAGCACACACAACTGTGGTAAAAGTTTGACACATTGGATATCTGAAGACCTGTGCAGGTAGACAGACTGCCTAACTCTAGTGCGGCTGGGAGGCTGTATAGATGCGCTACAGCCTTCCTCCAGTGAGTAATTGTATGATGAATTTGAGCATGCATTGTAGGTCTAGTACTTTCTGCTGGTGTCTCCATTTCCTTTGCGTGTGCATGAACAATTTTCCTGTCTGCTCCTGGAGGAAATAAAAAAGGGTGCTGAAAAAGCAGAAGATTGTGATTGCTAAAATAATTCATGCAACCTGGTCCCTGAGCTGCTAGTTATCCAGGTGCAGCTCTGTGCTGACTGTGAGTGTGTTGTGGGCCCTCTAACGCATTCTGGTCATCGCCCTTCCCAAAGTATCGACAAGGATATGTAGCACAGACACTGTTATCTGGTTAGAGATGGGAACAGCAAAAGGGTATCAAATAAATTATCCGGTAGACTGCTGAGTGGGAACCTTGCTTCATATAAAGGACCTGAAAAATAGTCCTTGTTAATGTATATCTTTGGTGCTTTATATGTCAGTTACTTACCTGGAGACATTTGAAATCTCCTTGCTGTGGAGCATTGTTTTCTGTACCTAAATTTATAAATGTCTGTCTGGGTCAGAATATATGATTTCCATGCAATCTGTATTTCTTTAGTATTTTTAATACCATCAAATAAGGCAGGAGCATTGTCTTAAAGTAATGATAAGACTGAAACAAAGAAGGGGATGCTGAGAATTAAAATAATATTGGCAGTTAGCATATCTGTAACAGAAACACAGAATGGAATTTCATATATCTGAATTTCCAGAAATTAGTATCTGGTGGGGAACTGCTTCTGGCTTGTTTAGCACTGTTTGTTATTTAATCTACTTAGGATTTTTACTTAGCATGGCAAAATTGGTTTGTATTGCAGGCGCTTTATGAATTTTGAAGAAATACTTTTTGTTATTTTATGTGATGACAGTGTAGGAAAAAAATTATTAAATAGTAGATGTTTTGGTCCTATTCAGTCTAGTGAGACTGTTTTTCTTTTCCTCTCTTGGCTCTGCGGTAAAGCTTAAACATTTTGACTTGCAGTAACTGTGCTATTGTACTCATTGATCTAGGATCATGAAATGCAGTCATACACTTGTTTGAAATCCTTGTGTCTGGTACAGTAATAAATAATTCCAAAGCTGAAGTATAAGATTATATTATCCTTAATTTAATTGGAGTAACTGGAGGCAAAGGCTATCTTTGAGTTTATTAATAAATGAGATCCCAGTCTTCAGGGAATGCAAGGGCGACTTTACAGCTTGAAATGTCAGGCATGTTTCACATCCAGGATAAGATATATGCATCACGTAGTTGCCTGAAAAGACATCAAACTCACCTCTATATTGCAAGAGCATACTAATTGTGGTCAAGCTGTTTATTAGATTACGTTTCCTTTAAGATGGAATACATTGTTTTATTTGGCTGTATGTGCTGTACTTTTCTCGTATGTTCATTGGCACGAAATTATGGGGAGTCAGTTGCACGAGAATGACCAATGACTTCATCCAGACCCTCTGCCACATGCAACTGCCACATGCCACAGCTCTGCCCAACCTGACCTTGAACACTTACAAGAATGAGACACTCTGAACTCTTCTGGGCAACTTGTGCCAGTGTCTCACCACTCTCATCGTAAAGAATTTCTACCTTATGTCCATTATAGCAGTTCAATGACATGTCTGGAAAGGAAGGTTAGCAATATTGATTTACTGTTTGCAAGCATACCAACATTTGGTGTAATGCTTAGGAAGAGGAACAAGCCCTGGTGTCCCACTGCTTACTTGTGACCATGCCACAGTGCTGCATTAGATGCACAGAAGTACACTGCACACCCATGCTTGTTTGCACTAGGGCCAGACAGTTTTCTAGCATAGGCCCTGACAAGCCACCTAGTTAAGGTTTTAGAAACTACCTTCATGTTAGGAGAATGTTTCTATGTGAAAAGCATTCACTTTTACCATGGGTTTTATGGAGCTGTTTCTAATAATGGGGAAGGGACTGTAAAGATGGCTCCTGTAAGAAGTTGCTCGAAACTCTCCCCAGCTCAAAGTCAGATCACCTCTGGGGCTGAGACAGTTGAGTGCCTCCATGATCATGTTTTAAGAAGAAGAAGCTGGAAGAGGAAGATTCTTTCTGTTCCTTCACAGAATCACAAAATCTTAAGGACTGGAAGATCATCTAGTCCAACTCCCCTGCCAGAGCAAGACCACCTAGCAGGTCACAGAGGAAGTCGTCCAGGTGGGTTTTGAATGTCCCCATAGAAGGAGACTCAGCAACTCATCTGGGCAGCCTTTTCCATTCAAGTCCTTGCTATTCTTCCTTCTTTTCCGGCTGGTGGTGGTGCAAGAAGTTGGGAGAGAGAGAAAAGTGACCATGTGGACCCCAAGGTCAGTGAGGGAGGTGAGGAGGTGTGCTAGAGCAGAGACCTTGCTGCGTCCTGTGGAGAGGAGTCGTGAAGCAGTGATTTGTTGGAAGTTCATAGAGGACCCCACACCAGGGGCAGTGACTGTTCCCAGAGGAGGCTGTGAATTCATGGGAGGGTGGCATTGCAGCAGAAGGTGCCCAGAATGCTGCTGGTTATGGAGGAGTCCCAGGCTGGAGGAATTTGTGAGCAGAAGCCGTATCTGTTGGGAAGAACCCACGCCAGAGAGGTTTGTTAAGGACTATGTTTCTTAGCATGGACTGTGTTCCATGGAGGGACCTTGTGTTGGAGCAGAGGAATAATGCAAGGAGTCCTCCTCTTCTGAGAAGAGAGAAGTGGCAGAGACCATCTGCGAGACACTGACCACATCCCCCATTCCCTGCCCCCCTGTGCTATTGAGGTGGGAAGAGGTAGAGATATTGGGAGCAGTGAGCTGAGCCGGGGAAAAAGGGAGAGGTGGGGGAAGATCTTAAAGTGCTGGTTGTATTTTTTCTCATCATCTTGCTCTGTGTCTTGCTTTCTGTCTGTTCTGTTTCTTGTAGGTAGCAGAATAAACTTTCCTTACTTTCCTCTCTAAGTCGAGTACTGGAGTCTGTTTTGCCTAGAACTGTAATTGGCAGCGAGCCCTCCCTGCCCTTGTCTCGATCCACAAGGTCCTTGGTTATCTGTTTTCCTCCCATTTCTCTGGGGCCTCCACCATCCGAAGGAGGGTGGGGGATGAATAGGGGGCAGTGAGCAAGAGACTGTCATAGTTTGTTGCTGGCTAGGCCGAAACCACAACAGTGGTTCAGTGAACTTGTCAGTGGAAAGAACCTCCAAGAAGGAAAGGGCCTGGATGGTAATACAGTAAATATTCTTGTTTCTGTAGTACCTGTTTTCTGTTTACAGGATGTATTGATTTTTGCCTTTCAATATTTCAGGAAGCATTCTCTTCAAGTGTATGTCTTTGGAGGCTGACAGAATTACAGAACAGCAGGAGAAAGTACTGTCAATCCTAGAAGAGAAGTTTCCAGATCTTCCCCCACGAGCAGAAATTATCTCAGTTCTCCAGGAGACACAGTTTAATCTGCAAGGTAGTGCAACTTGCTTCCATTTTTCTGACCTTTTACAAATTTTGTTGGTTAACTGTATATATCAGCTCATTGTATGCAGTGAAAACAGTTGCAGTATGCCATCTTCACATGGCATGTTTGAACCCAGAGTTTGGTATCAAGCTTTTGAAAGGACACTCTGTTGCAAAAACATTTTTCACTTGGCCATCAAGTTGTTACCAAACTGAGTACTGAATTACTGAAGTCTTTCATTGTTAAAAGTATCAGGTATGTACAGGGTCCATGCAGAATCATGTTTCTTTTTTAACCTTCTCAATCAGCCTATCTGCAGGGTCTTCTCATCTGAATTCAGACCATCAGCCTGTGATGGCTGCCCTGGGTGGTAGTTAAGGACAGAATTTGAGGTGCTGCTTCCTTTGCATGCTCCTTCAGTGAGGTTGCTAGCTAAATTAATTCAGGGCTATAAATCTTCACATAGTTCCCTGAAGTTCCTCTAGACATTGGTCAAGGAATCATAGTTCAGAAATGAATGGACGCAGCTGGATTGGAAAGAACCAGTGAAAGTGGCTTTTATGGAGCTCAATTCTGCCATTTGCCTGGGAAGATGGTATAGTAATATTTGTCATATGCTTGACCTGTGAAGTTTATCCTAATATCCAGTGCAAAACTTGAACAGCTAGGTATAACAGATTCAGTCTGCATGGCATTGTGTGTCAGTACTTTTTATATGCCACATGAGGAGGGCAATATCATACACTCTTTTTTTGTCTCATAATTGCTGTCTGCTGTGCATTACAAGGTGCATATTTAGCACTGCATATGTTCATGTGACATTTGTATTAGTAAGGTGCCATTAAGTTTCTGAGGTCCTTTCAATGCATTAGCCTCTGCTGAATATTTTGACTTACCTATTATTTCAGACAGGATTAGGACAATTCAGCAAAACCGTTCTGATTTTCATGCAGAGATAATGACTTAGTGGCCTGAATCTAGGAATTCATTATTAGAGGCACAGTGGACTGTAGCCCACCAGAAAGTCTACAGGTTACTTATAAATATTTTCAAAAGGACAGACACATAAATACAATAAATGTGTGAACATTAGCCAGTTCATCTTGACACTAGATTGAATGCAGTAGCTGGACTTTGTACAGGAAGTGTAGTGAAAGGATTCATTTCTTTGACTTAATTTTGTATTTCACTATCTTTTAAAAATCAGTCATGCAAACACATTTTGGATGTTACACTGCTAAACTTTAGAAGTCTGTGCACATTGTAGTTGCCACCCACCACTTCAGTTGCCACTGAAGTAAGTGGCTTGCAGCTTTCTTTATGTAGACATTTGTCTGTTATGCCAGTGTTTTTTGTTCATGTGGTATAAGCATGTTCCTATACATGATATATATTCATTTAGAGAATCTTTACAGCAATTTAGACAGACATCTCCCATTAGAGAAACTTATTCATATGGATTTTCAATACATTGTACTTAAACATATCAACGTGTCTGGTTGCAATACGAAGCAATTCCAATTTTACACTATTTCTGATGATTATTTGTACTCTAATTCTATGGTATATAAACATCTAATTGATTCATTCACCATTTGATGCATGAAAGGAAAACCCATTGGTGTTGGTATCATTTTCTGAGGAGGCTCAGGCAGGTTGGCTAACTTTATGCTTATGGAATGTCTTAAGTGCTTTCCTTCTGAATATTTTATAAATACTATAGTATTCCACATGTGATTTGCAATGTATTACTCATTGCAGAAGTGTTTCATATTGTTGATTTCATATTAGACCATGTGAATAGTCTATCTATAAATTTATCATCAACTGGTATTCGATTACTTAAAGAATGTAAATATTCACGCAACTGTATTGTATGAGATTAATTCTTCATCCTTTCCTTCCCCTTCCCATCCTCTTCCTTGCTTTAAAAAACCTCTAGGAACATTAAACATTGAAATATTAATTCTGGTTTTAGTTTTCTGATTGGATGTCCTAAAATACAAAAGTCTCATTAAGCTGTGTTTATCATTTACGTTGCTGCTTCTGATCATCTGCAGATGCTTTTATGTACTGAAATTCCTTTTTCTTCTCAAACAGATGTAAGTATTGAGGAGGCTATGCTGAAGGATCTGAAGGAGATTTCAGATGGAGAAATCAAAGTAGCAATTAGCACTATTTACATGTCTCTGGAGGTAAGAAGAAACATAAACAATATTGCTGGCAAACAGCCCTATGGAGATGGTTCTTTAACAAAGATTTTGAGGCAGTTGTTTTCTGAAGATCATGTACGAGCAAAATTTTCAGTGATTTTATTAACTTTGAGAAAAGCGGTAACTGTTTCCTTCCTGGTAGTCTGTACCATGGTGTGTTAAAACAATGGCATCAGCAAATTACAGTCTTTGAGTGAACTGAAGGTGTGAGCTTTCTGTCATGCTTCAGTAGGTAGTTACTGACGTGGACTTTGTCCTACCTTTCACTTACAGTTATGCATACAATTAATAAATCCACTCTACATTCTCTCAGCTTTTTAAGATGAGAGGATATTCTTTTCTGCTTTCTATAAACGTGTCTTGAAACTGTAATGGAGCATGTCCATTGCCTAAATGAAAATGTTGGTAAAAACAAAAGGACCTCAGCGGGGCAGATGTTCCTAGAATTTTCACCTTTTGGAATGAGACTGTATATCTGTCCTTATGAGTATTCCTGAAAATGACTACTTGGATTTTTTTTCTCGTTGAGTCCCAGACATTTTGTATTGCTTAGGGAAAATTCTTGTTTAGTATGTTTTGTGTCATATCTCAAGAAGATTTGTGTTTTGGATGTCAGTAGCTATTTACCTTGACTTGAAGTAGAAGTAAATGTTACTGGCTATTACGTAAAAACATTATCATAGAATCATAGAATGCCTTATCATAGAATGGTAGGAGTTGGAAGGGACCTTTGGAGAACATCTAGTCCAACCCCTTGCAGAAGCAGGTTCACCGAGATCAGGTCGCATAGGAACGTGTCCAGGCGGGTCCTGAAGATCTCCAAGGAAGGAGACTCCACAACCCCTCTGGGCAGCCTGTGCCACTGCTCCGTCACCCTCACAGTGAAATAGTTTTTTCTTATGTTTAAATGGAACTTTTTGTGTTCCAGCTTCAACCTATTACCCCTTGTTCCTGTTTCTAGTTACAATAGAAAAAAGGGATGTCCCAACCTCCTGACACCCACCCTTTAGGTATTTATAAATGTTAATAAGATCACCCCTCAATCTCCTCTTCTTCAGACTAAACAGCCCCAGTTCCCACAGCCTTTCCTCTTGAGAAAGATGTTCCATACCCCTCATCATCTTGGTGGCCCTGCGCTGAACTCTCTCCAGCACTTCCCTGTCCCTCTTGAGCTGAGGAGCCCAGAACTGGACACAGGACTCCAGATGAGGCCTCATCAAGTAAAAAACATAAATGTTTAGATTACAGAACAAGTGTGACATGGTGGTATTACATCTGACAGAATGCATACTGATATACTGATTAATAATAAAGCTAACTAGATTGAAGAAAATCTCAACAACAAAGAGACACTTCACATAGTATATATTTGCAATTTGCTGTCTCACCATTTGCCTCAAGGTTAGACCTTGAGGCAAAAAATATTCAACACAAAAAGAAGTTGCCACCTTTTGCATTTTACTTTTATCAAAACTTAATTTGGCCTTGGATGGTCCCAAAAAAAAAAATCATCTGAATAGTTCTTCATGTGTATTCTGTGAGATTTCTTACAACATATTTTTGACAAGGCATTTTACAAAAATTACGATGCTTCTGTGATTGAAGAAGTTTGTGGTGCATTCCACCTAATAATTATCCATAAATTTCTACTTGTATACTAAAATATACAGAGCAAATTGGGTAGCAAAGATTGAAAAAACTTTTTTAGCATCAAGCAATCTTTACCAGCCACTAAACCTGCACTACTTTATGAACCATAAATTTACACCTGAAAATTATACCAAGACTGGGATGAGAGGAGATGGTGAAACAGTATTGTAAGGTAAATCCCCAAAAGAAGAAATGGGATTAAAAAAAAAACAAGATTAAATTCTTCCTCTTTTTGTGTTTTTAATCTTTCTCTTTTGTTCTATCAGTTTCTGTGAATGGTACACATAGAGGTCTATAAATCAGGAGCTAGATTTAGTGTCGTGTTTTCTTTTTATTTACTTTCCTTTTAATCTTTTTTATTAGATGATGTAGAATGCAGGCCTTGCACTCTACAGATCTAAGCTCCAGCTAAGTGTGTCCAAACTCATCTTTACTACTCCACAAACTCAGCTGAATCATAACCCAAAACTTGTCTTTCTGTTGACTTCAACTCAAAAATTGAATTTGGCATAGTCCTAAAAGCTGGCAAATTTTCAAACTTTTTCCAGTGATTGTGTAACATACTTTGACAATACTTTGGTTTAAGGAGTGTCAAGATCTGGTGGTAAGCAATACATGTTTTGTAATTCTTTTCTATATACATATATATATATATATAAATACATATATAAGAATTATATAGTCATATATAGTGGCTATTGTGGAAGAAAAAGAAGATTCACTTGCATGTAAAGAGAACAAAATGATCAGTGCTTTGTTGATGTTAGGTGGTTTTTAACCCCAGTATGTTAAGTAATGTCATTACTAGCATTTTGGTATTTTTCTGGAAGTTACTGTTACCATTTTTCACATTTTGCTCTCTGATATTCTGTTGAGAATAGTTTGCTTCAGAAGGAGCAGGTTGATGAAGAACTAATGATGGTAACTAAAAAGTCATCAATTGTTAGATAATACTCATAATTACTTATAATACTGTTGTATAGAAGTACTCAGAAATGTGAGATACATGTAGAAACACTCCTGCTCTCTAGTTTCTCCTGAAGAAAGACCTGAATTACAAAACAGTGCAGTTGATCTGAATGCTTTGTTTGGATGAACTTACTGGTATCAGTCAGTGGTTTACAGTAATCCATTGACTGTTGGCTTACTAGTTGTCAACTGACTGATTTTTAAGTGTCTTGACAAAAGTGAATCTTCTAGATATTAAAAGAACAGATAGTGTTGTATTTAGTGACAAAGGCAGGGAAGGCATTCTGTGTGTATATATTTGAATCTGTATGCAGCTTTGCATCTCTTGTGGTCTGGGCTTCCTGGATTCGAGAGACATTGAATCTGTTAAATTGAAATCAGACCCGTGTCTCTAGTGACTGGCTACCAGAGCAAATGCTACTTGGATTTCAGATGCGTAGCAGCATTTTTTCCAGAAAGTGACAAAATAAAAGTGACAGCACATAGGTCATAGTTTTTTTTGTTGCCTTTGCCAGAAACTTTCCCCAAGAAAAAATAATAATTTCCCATGGGATATTGTAGCAAAATTTAGTGCATGTGTTACAGTTAATTTCTGTTACATTATGTTATACCCTGAGAGTATATTTGCTGCTTCTCTGCTCGAATTCTCTTGGAAATGGAAAAGATCTTCTCAATGTGAATTTCTGTGAAAGTTTGTTTGGGTTTTTTTTTCTGATAACGGAATACTTCCTTTGTAAACTGAACTCTATTCTGTGCTTTCTGAAGTCTAGTGCACCAGAAGAACAATCAAAGTTTCATGAGTGTTTGGTTTAGTTGAAAAGGCTCTTGGTATAGTATCATAATAACATATTTGTTGGACTAGTCCTGAATCTTTTGGTTCATTAAAATTTATTCTAACTTC
This sequence comes from Colius striatus, assembly GCF_028858725.1. Taxonomy (NCBI): domain Eukaryota; kingdom Metazoa; phylum Chordata; class Aves; order Coliiformes; family Coliidae; genus Colius; species Colius striatus. The sequence goes on along the minus strand of NC_084790.1, from coordinate 63,889,721 downwards.
TCACAGAAGCTGCAGTCACTTTGGAATATGGAAAATAAAGTTTCACGAGGGTAGTCAGTTGAAAACAAGGCAGATGGTCTATGATTGTCTGCTATTTACTATTACAGACAAAGGAATGCATGTGTTCTGAAGGGTGGCCAGCCTATTGAGGTTCTTGTTCATGTTTCTGGCCTTGGTATCTGAATACTTCATGAAGACAGCTTCCAGGTTGTAGAGGTTATCTGCTCTTTAGTGTTGTAAGGTTGTGTCCACTTTTATGGCTGTGCCAGTGCAGAGATTTAGAGAAAATGTCAGAGCCTCAATGGAGGCTACTGTCACAGGTGGTGGTGTCCCATTAAAGTGACCTGCGAGTCAGAGCAAAAGCAGGTTCACCTAGATCAGGTCGCATAGGAACATGTCCAGGCGGGTCCTGAAGACCTCCAAGGAAGGAGACTCCGCAACCCCTCTGGGCAGCCTGTGCCACTGCTCCTGCAACCTCACAGTGAAATAACTTTTTCTTATGTTTAAGTGGAACTTTTTGTGTTCCAGCTTCAACCTATTACCCCTTGTCCTGTTGCTAGCTACAATAGAAAAAAGGGATGTCCCAACCTCCTGACACCTACCCTTTAGATATTTGTAAATATTCATAAGATCTCCCCTCAGTCTCCTCTTTTCTAGACTAAACAGCCCCAATTCCCGCAGCCTTTCCTCATATGAAAGATGTTCCAGTCCCCTGATCATCTTGGTGGCCCTGCACTGGACTCTCTCCAGAAGTTCTCTGTCCCTCCTGACCTAAGGAGCCCAGAAGTGGACACAGATGAGGCCTCATCAGGGCAGAGTAGAGAGGGAGAAGAACCTCCCTTGACCTGCTGGCCACACTCTTCTTGATGCATCCCAGGATACCATTGGCCTTCTTGACCATGAAAGCACATTGCTGGCTCATGGTTAGTTTGTTATCAACCAGCACTCCCAGGTGTCTCTCTACAGAGCTGCTCTCCAGCAGGTCGACCTGCAGCCTGTACTGGTGCCTGGGGTTGTTCCTTCCCAGATGTAGGATTCTGCATTTGTCCTTGTTGAACCTCATGACTTTCCTCTCTGCCCAACTCTCAAACCAGTTGAGATCCCACTGAATGGCAGCACAGCCTTCTGGAGAATCAGCCAGTCCTCCCAGTTTGGTGTCATCAGCCAACTTGCTGAGGGTACACTCTGTCCCCTCATCCAGGTTGTTGATGAAGATGTTGAACAACACTGTCCCCAGAATCGAGTCTTGTGGAACTCCACTGGCCACAGGCCTCCAACTCGATTCTGTGCCATTCATCACCACCCTGTCCTTAGGTGGTGTCTAGTAGTCTAAATGAGTCCAGGCTGGTACCAAGAGAAAGTTCTGACTCTTGCTGCAACTGTCCTTTTTGTGGCTTTTCAGTCATAGTGGCTGTTCCAGCAACGATAACTTAGGAAGTTGAGAAATATTTGGGCACACAGTGGATCTGCTTCCTAAAGAATTAAGAGCATAATCTCAGAGACAGGGTTTCATTTACAAACAGGTTTGTGGTAATATTATGGCATGCAACTATGTTACTAATTTGGGCAATTTTGGTTTTTATGAAAAGTGATGCTTTAATACTTTTGTAAAGCGAAACATGGATCTCTGTCTCAGTTGGAGCGTGTCAAACAAGTGCAAGGTAGACTATTGCATGCAGTTAAGTGATGTTGCAACCTGTTTGAATATTTGAACTTTTGTTTTCTGTCTGTAATGATTGAACCATAGTTACATGTTTAGGAACTTTTTTCTTGCAGTATAAACATACTTTAAATGACATCAGATTGGTTCATGAATTTGTTTTTAATGCTAAAAGCAAAACAAGAAGAAAACCCCAAGTAAACATGTTAGCATTTAATCTTCCAGTAATGGAATTGGAAACAAAATTCTCAGTAACTTGCAATAGCAATGCTGTTCGGAAGTATTTTTCTGATGCCTGTTGTGAGAAGTTAGGGTATGTGAAATAAATGATGTATGGAGCTGTAGGAATGCGACTTTTGCAGACTACCTTATGTCTAAGGAACATTAAACATAGGGTTCTCGTTTAGCAAATAAATAACCATTCATTTCAATGACTGCATAGTCTGGACTTTTGTGCATATTTTTGCAAAGATGAGAAGAGGCCATTAGGGATTTAATATAAAATAAATCGCCAAGGGGTCTTCTTGTAGTCCTAGTCTTTCTGCCACATGGTGTGTCACTAATGTGCATAAATGGGCTTAAATGAATTTGTTATCTGTATTACATTTGCAGTATGTATATATTTATATATTATTTTTTAATTGTGTTTAAAAATAAAACATTAAATACATCATTTCTGAAAGCTGAAAGCATACTATTTGTAAATAAATCAACCTTAATTAAGGTCTTAAAATGTCAGTATGTGAGATCTGCATGTAGCAAAAATGTGTAACATACATAGCACACAAAGCTTGAACATACTTTGATTTGCTTTTTTGGAAGTATTAGGAGGCTTAAGTCGGCACCTTATGGAACTGACTAATGCAGACAAACATGCATTAATGTAAATACCGTACTCATGTTTAAACATCAGACTGTCAGTGTTCTGGAGGATGGTAGCTATTCTGTTGATGCCTCAGGACAGCTGAAGTACCCCAGCTGTAATGCCTATAATCTGAGGTGCAGAGAGCTGAGCCAGACCTGCTGAATCTTCTGTTGTAGTTAGTTATGTGTTTCTAAAGGTGCAAATGGAAACGAGTGGGGAGAATCTCGGACTCCCCACTTCCTAATTAACCGTGCTTCCTAATTAACTATGTGAAATCAAATGGCAGCAAAACTGGCATTGATTACAGTGATTACTGGGATGGCTTTATTGCTTTACAGTCAAGACCAGATCCCCTATGAGCTAAAGTTCCTGTACCCTGTTAGATGTTTCTGCATGAAGTCATGTAGGATGTCAGGGAGGATACTCGTTATGGTCCCTTGTGATGTGAGAAAAATACAAACTTATAAAACTGTCCAAGACAATTGTATTTATCAATCTGTCCAATTCAGCCTGTGCACGAATCATTAAATAAGGCTTTGTTCAGCTGTCAGTTTTGCAAGGTGTATTTGGTTTTCTTATTCTATGCTGCTGTCATAACTTTTAGTAAACCAGAAGCACTGGAAATTTTGTACTTGCAGTATCTCTTCAAGAATGTACAAGAAATACAGTGACACCAGGTCTGCAGTGATATCTATGTAAGATTTCTAAATAAATTGGATAGACTTAAGCTGTTATAATTTGTGTAATATCTAGTCTAAATTTGGCCCACACTATTGTTTATTATTTTTCTTTTACTGATTTTTTTCATTCTTGCTTCAAAAGTTAATAAGCAAAGTAAAAAATGCAAGAGAATTATTGAAGGAATAAGCATAGACATTAGATTAATCTACTAACATTACTGCAAAAATGTGCTTGTGTTTACAAGATCATTGTTCAAGAAGATAAACAATATTTTCTTTTGTATCATTTATGAAATGTGTTTAAATGAACTAAGTTTCTTTGTGAAATACAGATTTATAATATGCACTATCTCTCAGCTAAATAAAAAGATATAATCTACAGTATCATTATTGAACTGCATTCCTGACTTCTACAAACTGACTAATTTATCATTTGCGTACTCTTCTTGTCAGTAGCATCTCGACTCAGCTACTCATGGGGCATAGACATTGACAGCGGGAGGTGCTGTTTTGAGAAATGTTCAGCATAAAAAGAGTATTTTTCTGTGAAATGCAGTGCACTTTTAAAAAATTTCAATGTAAAAGCTAACTTGGACATTTATTATTTTAAGGTCTGGCCATAATGCATGAGAATGTAGGAACCAATAATAGTTAGGGATAACAACAATATGAATATTACAGAAAAGTTAAGAGGTTTTTTTGCAATTTAGTTTAAGTTTTTTTCTTTGCTGCTGTGTGGGAAACAACTTAATTAGAGTATTGAACTGTTGATCCAAGGTTACAGTATAAATTAGAAATTTACAAAAATCCTAAACCAACCTGCATTTAAAATTGTGCAATATTTATTTAGAATAGTGATACTGATGCAGAAAAACAACAAAATAGATCTGCTGTCTTGAAGTACTCATTTTTGTTCCATTTATTTAGCAAAGCTTGTACCTAAAATGTCTTCTGAACCAGAACGTAAGTGAATACTTAACACTTGTAAACATTGCAGTAGCCTGTATATTTAGTGTACACCATTGAATTTTATGTGCTCTGCTACATATCAGGAACCTAGTCTCAAAGCTAGCAGTTATTTTCAGATATGGAAACATTTTTTGAATTTTGAATTGGTCAGATCTAGTGCTTTGTAAGATTTTTCAGTATTTATGTTCCCTGGTTAGATGATGACATGGAAGATACTTCATCTAATTGTATAACTGGGCACATTCTCAGATTTGCTTGAAATCAAGTGCTTTGTCTGACTGGAAACTTTAAAGGTTTATTTAATTTTATACACATTTTAATGTATTTTATTTCAAATACAGGGATCCAAAATACAGAATTATTCAATCTCCTTTCCTTCTGAACATGAGATAAACACAGTACTTATACTGATATAAAACAGAAAAAGAATTATTGAGGCCACTAAGTTTATGACAAATAAAAACTATGGCAGATCATTATTTTATCTTTCCCAAATAAGAAAAATCACAGTATTTGCGCTGTAGAAATGAGAAGTTCAGATGTGTGTACAACCCTTTCACACTTTGGAGAATGTTATCATCAGTTCTGTAAGCAGGAAATAATGACTGAATATGGAGTACTTGGTTCTTTGGCTCAGGTCAAACAGGACTATGGAGTTAGTAGTAAAATCAAAGAGAGAACCTGTCAGAAGTACCTATGTTTATTGCCAGATAATTTTTCTTCATCTTTTGCATAGGCAATGAAACCAGTTGAAGAAAATCTTTCCTACCTTGGGTTCTACCTTCGCCACAAAAGACGTTAGCTGGTATCTGTTTATTGCCAGTTCTGTTTCTTTTTACAGAAGGACAAATTTCACTACTAGGTATTTTGCAACCTAACTGCATTTCAGCATTTCTTGTTGTTCTTCTTGTCGTTTTCTTAGTCACATTTTCAATGAGTATTCATGAAACATAACATTTTCTCCCTCCCCAGTCTTCTGGGAAAAAAGAAAAAAGACTTACAGAAAGAGTCCACAGGGAATCTTCTTGCAGTCCAATCTTTTTTTTTACCCCCACCGCACTGTTTCCAGAGATATAGCCAGCAGTCTGTGCCTGGATTCCACACCCAGAAATGGATCTTTTTTTTTTTTTTTACGTTTCATGGATGCCAGACATTGGTTTATACTAGTTTATTCTCTTAGTAGTTTTTACAGACTGGACAGGAAAAAGGATGGAACACATTAATTTTTTACTCAAAATGGGAACCATTGGTCAACTCTTTAATTGGTAGAATACCATGGGCTTGCAGTAGTTATGGATTGTTTTAGCTGAAAAAGGATTTGGGATTGAGTTTGAATAAATGACAATTATACAACCAAGAACTCCCATAATTGTATTTTAAAACCAAAAGTCTTCACTGAGAACTGAGTTATGAGGCTGTGGTTTTTGTCAGGTTTCATCAGTTATTGAATCATATTCTACTGAAAACTTGTTGTTTTAGTCTAAACAGTTTATTGTCTCTTCTTGATATAAATAGCATTAGAAGGGTTGTTTCTCAGTGTTTGCTATTAAACAAGACTTTCTAAATAAAGGGACTAGAGATAAATTCAGAAAGAAAACAAAAGTGATTTTCCTTTCACATCTCTCAGTTGAGTGTTTGCCATATGGGTTGCTCAGCATCTCACTCTCAGCAGGTCTAATTTATGGTAAACACACAGTGAGTGAACAGGAAAAAAAAAAGGCAATGAAAATATTAATATTCTGCCACCTCCCCATTTTTTTAAACTGAACTAAATATATTCAAGTTCAGCCCATGTAGTTGTGGCATTTAGTTGTACATGTATGTATTTGCCACTCTGTTGGGAGTTTGTGAAGACAGAAATGCTGTGCTTTTCTTGCCGTGAGACTGATTTGCTGGAGCTTGCATGGCAGTGTGTAAATGATACCTTCCCTGCTCTGATCTGGCGTGCTGCCAGTCCCCCCCAGGGCTGTGTTTGCTCCATGAAGGGCAGTTGCTGCTCTCGCTATGGCATGGGGTGCTTTAGCTTTTCAGTGGGCCTCCACAGGAGGATCACCAACTGAGTGAATGTGTTGATGCTCTGGTCCACTGCTAGGATTTGGAATAGGCAAAGAAAAAGACACAGAATTAATAATGGTATGGATTTTTCTTGAGACTCACCACCATTGAAATCCACAGCATCAATATTTTGAAAACCTCCTATCTCTCACAAATTCCTGGGACTTTCTCTTACTATTGCATATGTGCTGTCTTTGTGGGTTATCTTCTCTCTCTAAGGACTTTGCTGCCATAACAGTCCTTCAAGAACTCTTTAAAACTTGGACAACCTCACTCCTTGGCTTGCCTGTCTGGAAAGTCACTGGAGGGCAATACAAAATACTATGCATGTAACAGTAGCCCAGGTGAGCATTCTTTCATCAGTGCTTCCACTTCTGGGAATTAGTTTTTTCACAGGAGGGTCCATGGGCTACATTAGTTAAAAAAAAAAAAAAAAAAAAAAATTAGTCTGTTTTATAGTTAGGAGCAGACATATCTGAGTGAAAGAAACTCTATTGCACAAATCCATAGCTCTGAAAGCAGAAATTGCTGCCATTGCACACTAGATACTGTAATTACAATCAGGAAATAGCTGCAAAAGAAAATGTTTTTAAAAAGCTGTGATTTGAGTCCCGCCCTCTGCCTTATGGTCATTCCGTGGCCCTTAGTAACGCACACATTTTCTTTCTATCTGGATACCTTCTGTTGCAGCAAGAAACCAGTAGTCCTGTTAAGAACTGAGGATTCTGACAAATAGTTGACAATGACGTGTGGTTCAGATTTAGAAGAAAGTGCAGTAGTCCTGCATTAAACAATCATACCATTTCCTTTAGGCAACATTTTTTATAAGTCTTCAAGAAGAAATACTTCATTTACAGTACCTGCAGATATTGAGTTCAAATAAATACAGAATTCTTTCTTTGGATCCTGCTATATGTTTTTCTCAGTGTGGTCTCCACAGGTTGACAGTAGGATCCTCTGGTTGCATATTTAACTTGTGTATTAATATTTGGAATTGTGTTTGATTTCCTGATGTTCAGTCTTTTGAATAGGGATTAATTGGAATGACCAGTTCTGTTTCTCTGCTTATTATTGGGTATTTTGGACTCCTATAGTGTGCTGCATCTTGTTGATCCTCTCTGTGATCTAATCTGTAAATACTTGTAGATGAGTAAATAGAAAATATTGGTTGTTTTATCATCTCGTATGAATTCTTCCTTCATGTATATCATTAGCCTAATTGTTTACAGTGTTCCAGTCAGTTACACTTACACAGATCCTCTGAGGTAATGGAGTTGTGTTTTGTAGTATAAACCAATATTTACTCAGAAGTCAAACCTCAGCCTCACTTCCTGTGGACTTGTATTGCTGTCAGTGTAGCAGTAAAGTGAGATTTTCAAGATGCCTGGGTAGACAAAACCGTGAAAGCAGTAATTTTACTAATTCCACTTTATGCATTTAAATTTATATGAATAATAGCCAGCTGAAGGCAGGTGTCACTGGAGACTATTTTGGACTCTGAATTTTATCCTTTAACCATTTTAGAAAAACATTACTTTACAGTGTCTTCTGTCAGCTGGATGGTTGAGAGATTAAAGTAAATTAAGTGATGAGGGATCTTTTGTGTACTGTGCAGTCACTCATTGTGAAGTCACATTCTGAATACATTTCAAATGACATTGAGTTTGGCTATATTTTTGGTCCATTATTAAAGACTCAGAAAACAAGCATATTTTCAAATAGCGTTCTGCACAGTGATGTATCTGTGCTTGATGCCACGGTTCTTTACATAATATGATAATAATGTTATCTGTTAACGTAAAAACAGAGTTTGACTCCACGGAAGTAGCTGGAAATGGATAACTACAATATGCTTGAATCTCTTAGGAACATACCGTTTGACATATAAAGCTAAAAGTTCCTTATGTTTAGGAATTCTTTTAAGCGAAATGCTTGTAGTGAGTCTCAGCTGGTGTGCATGAAGAAGTATTCATCTCCCAGTAGTAAAATTGAATTTTATTTTTTTACATTTTTTATATGTCTTCAATGGATTGAAACACTTTGAAGGAAAAAAATGCATGCATTTCTGGTCCTAATCTATTTCAAAGAGGTTTTATGGTTTTGATTTCAGTCTGGTCTCATGTTTTATGTATAGGAAAATCAGAAGGTTATGCCTTGTCCAAGCTAGCAGGGAGCAGAAATGGTCCTCTGTGTCATGATTTTGCCCAGCCAGCAATGAAGCACCAAGATAATCTCTTGCTTGGTGCACCCCATCCACCCCCATCCTTGTTAGGATGGCAGAGGCCCCAGCGAAATGCAAGGAAAAAAGATAACCAAGGTTGTTGTGGATTGGTTGTTGTGGACAAGGGCAGAGAGAGGTCACTGTCAATTACAGTTTCTGGCAAAACAGACTCCAGTACTCGACTTGGAAAGTAAGGAAAATTTATTCTGCTACCTGCAAGACACAGAACAGATCAAAAAGCAAAAAGAGAGTAGGATGATAAGAAAATTAGAGCCAGCACTTCAAGATCTCCCTCCCCCATCCCTCCTTTCTTCCCAAGCTCAGCTCACTGCTCCCCATATTTCTACCTTCTCAGTCAACAGCTCAGGGGGGGCAGGGAATGGGGGATGTGGTCAGTCCTTCACAGATGATCTCTGCTGCTTCTCTTTTCTCAGAGGACTGCTCCTTGCATTCTTCCCCTGTTCCAACATAGGATCCGTCCAATGGGACAGAGCCTCTTCTGAGCATAATTTTAATGAACTTCTCTGATGTGGGTTCTTCCCCACAGTTACAGCTTCTGTGAATATGGGGTCCCTCCCTTGATACATGACCCCCTCTTGCCATAGTCACTGCCCCTGACATGGGGTCTTTAATGAAGAGAATCACTGCCCCTGATGTGGGTCTTTCACAAAATACAAACAAATCACTGCTTCATCAGTCCTCTCTGCAGGATGCAGCATCCTCCTGCTCCAGCACACCTCTTCCTCTTTTCCCTCACTGATCTTGGAGTCTACATGGTTGCTTCTCTCTCACTTCTCACTCCTTGCACCACCACCAGCTGGAAAAGAGGAAGGGACAGAATAAAGAAGGAACGGGAAGAAGCCTCTTCTTCTGGTTTCTTAAAAAGTGATCGTGCAGGTGTCTAATTGGCTCAGCCCCAGAAGTGGGTCTGGCTCAGAGCTGGGGAGAGTTTTTAGCAACTACTTACAGGAGCCATCTTTACAGCCCTTTCCCTATTACCAGAAATGGCTGTCATGTCAAACCATGATGATAAATGAGAAGGTTATGCCTTGTCCAATCTAGCAGGGAGCAGAAACATTCCTTCTCTGGGACATTTAGGAAGATGATCAGCCAGTCCATGGCAAATGGATGTTTAGTGAGTGGATACTGCAGATGATTTAAACAGGGATTGTCTGCAGCTTGGCAAGAGGGTTGTGTTAACAGCAGTGTGTGCTAAAACTTCTTTGTAGTTGCAAGTTGACAGAGAGGGATATGTGAACCTCAGGAGATATGCTGGGGGTTTCATGCCTTTAACTCCATTATTTTAAAACTTTATAAGTGTGGTTATTACATTGCAGTATTCTGTGCTGAGAATCAGGCAAAGTTTCTGTGGTAGAGCTTGGTGGTAGAAGCAAGTGAAAAGAGAAGAGCTCTCAGGGATTCGATGTCTGGTCAGAAGGGACATTCTGGGAGTCATTCCAGGAGAATGAGCTATTATGGCACAGAACATGAAGACATAAACCAGCATGAGGTGTGATATAAACCAACGTGAAGCTTCACCAATTTGTGGGTGAAGAATTAGAGATGAAGCCACTAATTTGTGGCACTGCATGCCACATAAAAGCATGCCATGCATTTATGTGTCTGTGCATATATATGTGTTTACCACATATCTATGAGGAACATGTGAGCTGTGAGATATATGAGTTCACTTACTGTCTAATGTGAAGTTTTAGCTACATGGAAAATGAATTGAGCTCACTCTGTTTTATCTTCACTTACCCATTTTATTTACTCTAATGCCATTTGGTGCTTAATTTTTTCTGTGAGGGTGCATCTAGGTTTCTGACTTGGATCCTGAGAAGTAACTTTCTAACATACCAAAGTTCAAACTTTTTCTGAGAAAGCACCTTGCCAAAGTTTCTTTTATCAAAGAAATAGAGAGAGTCCAGAGTCTCTGCTGACATAACTGTTACCAACTAGGAGTGTAATTTCTCTCTTAAGTTTGTCCACATAAAAACAGTAAAATTGACTGAGTTATGCTCAGTAATAAAATCCTTTTCCAGAATATCTTACTCTTGTGTATGATTTGGCTTAAGCTTTACTATTGACAAAGCAGACTTCAGAGCTGGAAGAAGTATTTGTGGTGAACGAAAGGGGTTTTCAGGTGCAGAGAGAATTTAACACCGTCCACTGGATATTCAAGAGGTAGGATACAGTGCAGTTTCCATTGAGGGAAGGTATAATTGTAAGTAGATGCATAGCTGTTATATACTGCAGACACAGCCAAAGACAGCATCTTGGATGGTGCCTACAGTAAAATAGATTACTATTTGGGCAAAGCAGAATGAAGATCAAAATTATATGATATGTGGAAATAACTGTGATCAAAGAAAACTAGAAACAAAAATCTTATGGAGATGTAGAGGATGCCTCATATTTGGTCTTATTTAATAGTGTTTTTTAATCATAGGCAGTAAAGATGAAGCTCTTTGCTTGGCATTTCAGTTACAATGGGTAAATGCAGATTTTAGGAGAAAAGAGCTTGGTTTTGAGTCAGATGATAGAAGCTTTACTTTCCTGAAGAAAAAATTGCAATAGTTGTGCAGTTATCTGTATAATGCTGGTTTTCTTGATAGTGTTAAAGATACCCTACTGGTAAAGCTTGTAAAAAAATAATCTCTTGACCTCATGAAAAAGTTAAGTTATTTGGAATGTTAAATGCAATTATATTGACATATGGTGATAATGTGATAAAGCAGAAGGGTTAAAGGTTGGAGGAACCATGGCTTGGCAATTAGCAATGTAAATGAAACATTCATTATCCAGCATGCTGAGAAGTTGATGAACTGTACAATAAATCTGAGCCCAAGTCACTACTGAGATAACTCATTTCAGACATAACGGTGTTTATTAGTATCCTGGACATTGTTTTGCATTTTCTGATGAAATATCTATTGCTATATAGAAATATTTTATCCATTAATTTATGTGAAATAAGTCAATAGTAAAAATTCATAAGGCGTTAAGCAATTCTCCAAATAATATAGGATAAAAAGTAGAGAAACATAAAAGATGTTGAAAATCATCCTGTCTAGAACAATGTTTGATTAGATGCATTGGTATCTCCTCAGTGCATTGGTATTGGTATTTCTCCAATGTAAATTGTCTCCAGTGACTTACATATGTTTGAAGCCATTTTTCATCTTATAAGATACAGTTCAAATCAGGATCTTGGCCCAGTAAGTAGAGAGACAGTAATTAGAGAGTAATTAGTCAGTGTTGTAATTCTATTTATACATAAAAGACAACATTTTTTGGTGAGAATACAGGATGCAGACTTGTTCCAGAGATGGTGCAGAATATGTTTACTTGGTATTTGCAAGTTCCATCAAGATTAGAATTAAGTGTTTTCAGGCATTGTTACAGTAAACTGTACTTCTGTCTCACTCAGAATAATGCTGAGTACCAAGAAAACCACAGCTAAATGTGCAAACTTGGTGATACCAGCAGTAGATTACCTCTCATGCATTAGACAGCTCTACAAACAACTTACAAAGAGTTCTGAATAAATAATTAGTGCATAGCTTGTTCAGTCACAGTAACTTAAGGAGAAGACACACAAATATGCACTAGCTTTCTTGTCAGTGAGACAAAAAAAAAAATTACATTCAGTTGATTAGTGGAAACATAGTATACATTTGGTTTGTGTTAAAAAGTGTTGAAGATTTTTCTTACATTTAAAGGCTACCAGTTTATCATGGCCACAGCAAGTGATATATTATATTTTCCACTCCAACTTTGCATCCATTGGAAATTTTGCATTGCATTTTATTTTACATAGATTTCCTACTGTGGAATAGACGAATTTCTTACTATTGAGACAAAACATTTGAATCAGTATGTATTAATGACATATAAACTTTGAGGAAGTTCCACATCTTATGTAGCTTTCATGCGACTTCTGTGAAAGTTATTCTTTTGGATCACTATGAGTCTTGACAGATCACATAATGATTTAAGAATTGAGCCAAAAAAAGTTAGGACTCTCTTAATGTCCTCATCTATGAGTATCTGCTGCACATAATTCTCACTTTTCCTACAGTGTCAGCACAGAATACAGTATTTGTTCAGTATTTCAAGGTACTGTAATGCACTGTTAAAAAAAAGAGATTGCATTCCTGTACTTATATAGTGTGGTATATTTGGATACTTTTCTGTACTACCCTGAAAGTACAAGGAAGATGTATGGAAAACTAAAGTGTTGTCTCCTTCCTTCCTCTGCATCACTTACTGTACAGAAAACTATTGAGAGTTTAAGTTTACATGGTATACATATTGATGTATATGATGAAAATTGCTTTTGAGTAGGCATTTGTATCATACTTTGTATCAGCAGTTTCTTTTTGGAATCTATCTAGCTTTATCATTTGACTTGAAAGTTCCTTGGGTCAGCATGGTACACAAGGTGGAGGATGCAGGCTGTGTCGGAGATTCTATGGGAAGTCTATAACAGCAGCAAGAATTAAATTCAGTCCTCTGAATTGTTTAGGTACCAATTTTAACTCAAAGAAGTCTTGTGACCTTCTTGGAGTAATTGAGATGTCTGAGTATTATATATCTTCCCAAAACAGGTGGCAAAACAGCTTTAATTGCCGGCACTAGTTGGTTTCTGCTGCAGTTCTGTTTAAACGTGGCTGTACTTCAAACTGTAAACTATGTTACCTCAAGAGTGGATTTAGCACATCGGCCAGAAAACACATGCAAGTGCTGTGTTCAGAACAGCTCTGTCAGAACTGAGAATGTGGCTAAGCTCTTACAAAACTGTGAGGAAAACACTGTGAAGAAAATAATAACTCTTAAGCCATATTTATAGAAAGAGTCATGCTTAAGTACCATTGGATTTCTCTGGATGTCTGCATAGCTTTTACTTCTGTGACTGTCATTGTGCATTCCTGTAACAGTGATATCAGTTAGGAGAGTTTGATATATTACACTCTAAAGTATATAACAAGTCATACTTTAACCAAACTTTTCAAAGTAAAAATTGCCACGTATAAATTAGTATGTTCTGTTGCTTAGCTTTTCTTTTAGAGTCTTTCACTGCAAAATCTCTAATCTAAATAGACTTGCTGACTCACAGGTTATCTGTACTATCTGGATAAACAGATAGTCTTCTGACTGAGTGCTTTCTGATTGACTATGCTGAATCAACTTGAACTGAAATGCATAATGCATATATGTCTGTTTACATACTTAGAAATATTTTTATTGACAATGTATATATGCTCATGGACACTGCTGAAATATGAAATATTCAGTATATATATAGGTTATGTAAAGTACATATAATATATTCAGTACATATTCAGTACAAAATACATTAGATCTGTTTAAACAAGTTTTTGTAAACAAAAGTTTAGACCTCAAAGTCTGAGTGTTGCCTTTACAAATTTTTATAAGATTGCTTTAACTACTGTGCTTTCAGTTTCTCACTGTTGTTTAAAAAGCTATTAGTGTTTTAAAGGAAAGCTTGGTGATGAAGATTGGTCATCTTTCATCTCCCATTGAAGCCTTCTTTTAGATTTCTTTTTTTTTTTTTTTTTTGCCATATATTAGCTGAGCTTGTCACTTCCTTTCAGACAAAGGTGGAAAATCCACTAGTCATTGTGGTGTCATGACAATCCAAGACAAGCCAGAAGACTCTATAGTCTTTCATAACTTTCTAATGGAGAGACCACCTATGAAGATACCTCAGAATATGTCTAACTTATTCCAAAGCCCTTTAACAAACCTTCTGGAAAGACCGTATGTGAGATGAAAGAAAAAGAAGGCACTGTAAAATTTTTTGCATGCTAATGTGAAGGTACCTAGACATGCACACTGTGCACTTTTCAGAGAAGTTAAAGTAATGGCATCCAACAAAAATAATACTGTGACATATGGCACAGTAGCTCAAATCCAAGCAGTTCCTCAGAGTTCCAAACTAACTTTCTGCTATGTATTTGTGAATTTCTCAGCTGAAACCAAAGTTATTCAAGGGACCTGTTGATAGGCATGAGGTTCTCATGTAAGAATGGAGGGTCCACCTGTAAACAGTAAAAATATCAGTCTTGACTAAGTACTTTCTTCATATGTTGTTCTAGATAGACCACTCAAAAGTATCACTGATTGTTCTCAGAAACTCCCCCATCGACAAAATGGGCTCTTTCCAATATGATGCTAGTGACTTACTAGTAATCAGTACGAGTCAAGCTTGAGCTCATTTTGTCTATTTTTTTTGTTCCAGCTGCTTTATAAATATCCATTGGGGATTCCATCAGTGGATTTCTTTTAAACCTAACTCTTCTATAGCTGGTTAGAGATAGAAAATACTTGTGTTTTACTTGATCACATTTAGAGTGTTTCCAATTGCTTTCCTCTTAACAACTGCAAGGCCAGAATTCTGACCATAATTCTTTTGCTAAATTGAGAGGGAGACAAAAGACCATGTGTCTTGGGAGAAACGATATTTTTGTTAACTTTTCAGTACTGACAACTGCTGCTAATAACTCTGATTTGCAGAATGGATATGAAAAAACAGAGAACACCAAGTAATAACGGTGAGTGATAGTATGCAATTTAAAGGACCAGGAAGAGAAGGTGGTGGCTTTCCATGTAAATCTCTGTGAGTGTCAAGGAACTTCATGAAAAAAAATGAAAGTTTCTTCTTTTATTAAGTTTCCTCATTACTTGAGACAGCTAAATGCTTATCAAATCAAGGAGATTTGCAAGTACAGAGGTAGAGGGTCAATCTACAGAGCCTATCTGTAGTATAAGCTAATTAGCCAGGAGAACATTTATAGCATGTGTGAAAGGTGTCCTTTTGTAAGGCGGCTGCCTTAATGCTATTCACAAACATGTAACATCTTGTTTGTTATTGTCCTGCTTACTGCATATCAATTCTTCTATTCCTGTAGAGTGGAAATGACAGTCTTGGCTGGGGATTTTAGTGGTAGCTTTCTTCTGTGGGAAATTGCAGCCATCTACTGTCCAAAGAAAGCACAGTTTGAAGTGTGTGATTTTTCTGTCTGGTATCTTCAAAAATTCTTCAGGGTTTGTTCCCAGTAGGATGTTTGCTAACAACATGGGGGCAAAATTACTTAGATCTAGATGTTTCTTGGAAAATATTATCCATTAGTATGTATATTAAAAGGCATTCATCCAGACTTCAGCATTAACTGCTGTTTCAAAATTTATATTACATGAGCAGCTGGAGAATCAAGAACAAAACTGGACAAAGAGCCATCTGCAAGAGTGCAACATCTAGAAAAAAAAAGATAAAATTAGCAGATTTTTCTGCTCAGCTCATAGTTAGGTACCATTCCTAGTAATCTTCTCAATACTTTAAAAAAAAGAATTAATTTGGTAAAGTACAGTTCAATTTTTAGCATGATTCGATGGAAAGAGCTTGCCACAGTCCTATTTCTTCCTGATTTTGGATCTAATAAATATATTTTTTAAATTGATAATTTATTCAGAACAGCCAAAAATCCTGGAAGAAGTCACAGGAGGGTTTTTTTTTTTTGTCTCTGTGGATCTTCCAGTTTAGATAAAACTTTGGAAGCCCGGCTGAATCTTTTTCCTCTAATGCTCCTCCACGATTTCTGCAGACCACATCATCCCATTGTCTGCTAGCCAGTTGCCTCAGTTACGCCCTTAAAACACTTCGCACTATGTTTCAAAGTCTTAAATAGGTGTAACTGCATGGAACTAAACAAGTAATTGTTTGTCAGTTTTAGACATAAAACAGGCAATAATCCAGACAGCTGTTTCTGGGTTGCATTGAGCCATTCAAGAATTGGAAGATAGTATAAGGATATAAAACACTTACTTTATATTAAAGTCAGAAGAAACATGCTAACTAGTTCAGTTTATAAGGTTTGCCATCATTTTCCTTGCTGTGGTGGTTACTTGTGTCTCATACACGTGTTACAAACACACCCAGTGTGGGTAAGACAGCATTTATGTGTAGGTTGAACCAAATGATTATAAATAAATTGAGGGATGTCTCCTGGGATTGGACATAAAGGTCTTGTAAACTGAAAATTTTATAAACAAACAGCTGTTGGGAAAATACCATTATGCTGTAATAGCTGCTATTAAAATCCATTAACAATCTTGATGGCCTGTTTGAATTTGATGCATCATTTGCTCTGACAGCGTTTCTTTCTGAAGAGTTTCGTGAAGTATATGTAGATTATGAAAATCGTAACAGACTAGGAGATTAACGCTGATTACACATATCACTTCGGTGTGCCAGTCAGGCTTTGAAGAATGCTGCGTATCCTCCACTTCTAACGTTTGTCAGCCGACAAACACGAGCGCGTTAACCTGAACAGCTGCAAGCTGAAAGCTTTGTCCATCGCTGCGGGAGAAGTACGTGGCTCTAGAGTTGAAGTATTTCCAGGTTCAAAAAGAGGTTTCAGGCAACAGAATAAATCTCCAGTGTTTTCTACGAGGTTGTGCGCCTCCCTAATTGCTGCGGAACTGTCAGTCTTCCCCCCCCGCGCCCCCGCTCGCAGATCCGGGTGCCACCGCGGCGGACGCCAGCTGCCGTAGTGGTCGGCACGGCCTGCAGACCACGGTGCCGCCGAAATCAGTCAGACATCTAATGAGATTTTGAAAAATCTGCATGCCAAGAACTACTCGAAACAGTTCAAGTGTCAGTGTCGTACGACGGCCGGCCCCCGCTCCCCGGCAGCGGGTGTGTGGGCCCGGAGCGGGCGGCGGCGCGCTCGGCCTGTGCGCGGACGCGGCAAGGGCGCCATCTGCCGCACGGACGCTTGGCCGAGTGGCCGCTCTTAACACTTCTGGCAGCAGGGCTTCTTGAAGGCTCCTTTTTTTACACGTAACGCTCGGATGTTCCCTTTCTTCCTGTACCTTGTGTTTTCCAGTGTTTCATTCAATGAACTCAATATAACTCACGTGTCAATTTTATGGATACTCACTTTTAGTCTCTCCTTCTGCCTGTTCTCAGTTTCTTTGCCACATTCTCTTTCTCCTGTGAGTTAACTGGACGTAGCTTTTTGCCAATAGAAGTAGCAAAGAATGCCGCATTTTCTATTCTTGTCACTTCTGCTTTCCTTCCTGGTGGGAGCGCATTACCGGAGGTAAACCACACATTGTATACAGGCATGTTGTTCTCCTGAAGTGTACAGAAGAGCCGTGCTTAATTCCTTTCATAAGAGAGAGGACTGGAAGGGTTTCTACTTTAGTGTAAAGAGAACTAAGTCAGTACCTTTATGTCCTCCTAGCTCTGGACCATTCTGTCTTTTTTTTTTTTTTTTTTTTTCAGATTTGGGATTTAAAATCTTTCTTTTGTGAAGGATTATGCTACTAGTGTCTTCATCAAAAGAGCTGTAGGTCTGTGATACCACTGTTTATTCTGGTGTCCTAACGGAGTTGCTAAAAGTAGAGTAATAGATTAGTTACACCATTTAACGTGCAAGTTGTTTAAAGAGCCTTTGTTACTTATCAGCTACTACATGGTTGTGATACTATATTATGCGTTCCATAATATGCCTCTCTGAAGCACTCAGCCAGAGATGGCTTTGCAAAGCATGAAGCAGTGAAGGGGGTCATTCCACATGGAGTTTTTTCATGGTTTGAAAGAAGATTGGGTGCTATTTGGAGCTACTTTTCTCAGCTACATGTTAACACTTTTAATAATGTTTTCAGAAAATAAATGACACCCTCAGATACTTATATATGTGCTGTCAACTTACTAAATATTTGGTTTTTATTTTGTTGTTTGTTGTCACAGAATCATAGAATGGTAGGGGTTGGAAGGGACCTTTAGAGATCATCTAGTCTAACCCTCCTGCAGAAGCAGGTTCACCTAGATCAGGTCGCATAGGAACGCATCCAGGTGGGTCTTGAAGACCTCCAAGGAAGGAGACTCAGCACCCTCCCTGGGCAGCCTGTGCCACTGCTCCGTCACCCTCACAGTAAAATAGTTTTTTATTCAGTTTATGTAGAAATACATGTATTTATTTTATTAACAGTCTTATTATACAGTTTACTTGAGAGATGAAGCTTGGCTTAAGATTTAAATGCTTGCAAGAAGGCTGTAGTGTCACAAGGAGAGTCAGTTGTACTAGGTACGATCAATACTGCACATGGTGGAATTACCAACAATTGGTGAGTTCTAAAATTGCCCTAGACTGCAGTGGTAGTAATGACCTAATGTGGTCAGCACCATCAAAAGTTCTTGGAAACTAATTTGCCTGGCTGCTGAACATAATGGAAAAGAAATATTTTGAATGCCACTCACTCTTGCTGTAATGTTAAAAGTTAGAGCACTTTTTTGTTTACCAATCTCAATCATAACTTCTTTTAAACATTGAGGGTTCCATATAAGTATCAAGTAAAATTAGAACTATATTAAATGTATTCCAGCTGCCTTGGGCCCCGAGGGACCATGGGTATTAAACTAGATTTACATGCTGGTGCCATCTCTTGAGTGGAATACATGGTGCTGTCTTGCTTTGCAACTCATTTTTCACTTGTAGTTATCTAGCAAAAAAGCTAAGCACAACTTTCTCAATAAAGCATGTGTGCTGGAGAACGTGATCCTGCCAGCTGTAATCCAAAATCTACAGCTTGTATTTTGTTCTCAGAAGCTTGAACCATCTCAATGATGCTGTCCCAGCTATTGTAAATGTAAAATGGAGGCAAAAGATGGCACACCAGAGTGTTTGTCCTCTGACAGGAATCTGCAAAGAACTTTGGTTTATCCTGTTTTCCATTGTGTTGGTAATGACTCCTTTTATCTCTTCTGAAGGAACTGACTGTTTAACAAATGAGTTGCTACAGGCATTTTGCTTGCATAACTGTAAGTGCTTATTAGAGGAATCCTTAGGAAAACTTAAGTGGCCTACAAGAAACTGAATTGCTGTTCTTACTTGTAAAAGGGCTGGGATTTTTTTTTGGTGGCAAGATTTGGTGCACAGTGTTTGATCGTCTCTGTCCAATTCCTGGTTCCTGTTCAGAAGCAGCCAGTGTAGTTACTGTTTTGACTCCAGTTGTATTCCAGATGAGAGATACTCCGTATTGACTAGGCAGCATGGGCAGCCAAAGTGCCAGTGATTTAGCATACAGTGCAAAACTTTTGATTGTTTCTTTTGATTCTGAATTGATCCATTCATTCAGGCTTCAAAAATGAACACCTAAAATTAATAATTATTGTTTGTGTTTTTTAATATGCAGAGACCCCCATTAGAGCAGGGCATTTCAAAGACAGGTATGAATGCTGCTGAAAGCAAAACATTCATTGTGAATGAGAGTGCAAAAGTATAGTAAAGACTGAGGTACAATCAAAGACCATTTTGCCTCAACAAGAATCTGTATTTGCAAAGAGGTAGGTGGGTAAATTATGACAAGCTAAAATTAGGTTCTTAAAGTGTCATTAGTGGTTCTTGCTGAAAATTCAATTGCTATAGGAAGGAAATTAGTAGAAATGGAAACAATATCCTTAAATTAGCAAAGTAAATGTGACATTAAAAAAAAGTAAGAAATTCAAAAGCCATCAACCTGGAATTTAAAACTGCCATTTATCCTTTAAACAACTTAAATAGATTTAGGGGATTATAAATTGCTAAAAATTTTGGTAACTGAACTAGAAAAGGAAATGTGAGTGCATCTCCATGGCTGCAGTGCTGTGTGAGGCTCACTTAGACAGATAGTGTCCCCAGGAGATTTTGTTGGGTTTTTTTGTGTGGTGATTTCTTTGTTGTTTTTTTTTTTTTAATTGCCAATAAGCTAATCATTTCATATTAAATACCATTACCTTTTAGAAGGAATTAATGCTGAGAGATAATATCATCTCACAAAATATTTTCAAAGTTTCTTCTCTTGACTGCTTTATCTGCAAGTTTTTGAGTTCCATCTAAAAGGTTTTTTGTGATTTTTCTAGTCTGTATTAAGAATGTTGATCAAGACTGGTATTGGTTATTAAGTAAATTGACTGACTTGAGAGTTGGGCAGAGAGGAACTTCGTGAGGTTCAACAAGGGCAAGTGCAGAGTCCTACATCTGGGAAGGAACAACCCCAGGCACCAGGACAGGCTGGGGATTGACCTGCTGGAGAGCAGCTCTGCAGAGAGATACCTGGGAGTCCTGATTGATAATAAACTAACAATGAGCCAGCAAAGGCCAACGGCATCCTGGGATGCATCAAGAAGAGTGTGGCCAGCAGGTCAAAGGAGATTCTTCTCCCCCTCTACTCTGCCCTGGTGAGGCCTCATCTGGAGTTGTGTGTCCAGTTCTGGGCTCCTCAGCTCAAGAGGGACAGGGAACATCTGGAGAGAGTCCAGCACAGGGCCACCAATATGATCAAGGAACTGGAACATCTTTCATACAAGGAAAGGCTGCAGGAACTGGGGCTGTCTAGAGAAGAGGAGATTGAGGAGGAATCTTATGAATATTTACAAATATCTAAATAATGGATGTCAGGAGGTTGGGGCATCCATTTTTTTTATAGTATCTAGCAACAGGACAAGGGGTAAAGATATGGATCTGGAACACAAAAAGTTCTATTTAAACATAAGAAATTACTATTTTACTGTGAGGGTGAGGGAACAGTGGAACAGGCTGCACAGAGGGGTTGTGGGGTGTCCTTCCTTGGCGGTTTTCAAGACCCTCCTGGACATGTTCCTATGTGACCTGATCTAGGTGGACCTGCTTCTGCAGGGGAGTTGGACTAGATGATCTCTAAAAGTCCCTTCCAACCCTACCATTCTGTGATTCTATGAATTATTCAGAGTCTTATACTGGAGAAGAAACCTCTGGTTTCCTTCTACTTCCTGTGCACAAATGTGTTTTCCCCCTCAGCATAGTGGTGTTAAGAAACAAGGATGCTGGCAGTGATACAGTGCAATGGAACTTTGCTAGTCCATAGCCCAGCAACATCAGGTAGAGATGTCGACCGACTGTTCTCTTGGCTACAGTAGGAAATCTGTCAGAATTTTTCTCCCCTTTACCAAAGAGAGGACAGATTTGTCTTCTGCTATATCAAAAAAAACCCTCCAAAAAGCAAAACCAAAAAGCCTTCAGAACTAACACAGCTATGTTATTTCTATATATGCTCTTGTCTGGAGACTGATGATTTATTAGCTGGAGTGAAAGTAATTTTCAGAGGTTAGGAGGAAGTTATTTCCTTTTGTATGCATGGAGGATATGTATGATTTGTGTTATATAGAAGACACAAATATGCATGTAATTTTTCAGACTGTCTGTGATGGTATGCATTTACAAAGTTCCTACCTTCTTGCTATTGAAAATACTTTCAGTGGTACATCTAATCTTGCTGTCTCCAAACAAAAAATGTGAAGTATTCCTGAAAGTAGGAGAGAAAGCACTGTTTCATCTCTCTGTAGCACATTTTGTCTGACAAAACTACATGTTTATGGAAAAATATCAATACTGTATTGTTGACATTGTTACGGTAAAACAAGTCTCTCATTTCTTACTTAAGCTAAAAGCATTACAAGTGCACATAAGAATAGCTCACCATCTTGCCTTAACATTTAGTTTTCTTCCTTGTTTATATCTTCAGGAAGAATTAACATTTTGATACAACATTTGTTCATGGATTTGCAGTGGTTAAATCAACAGTTAATGAGGTTCGTCATATAATTTGAGCTTGTAGTTTGTTTATGCTAGACCAACTTTATCCATACTCCAAACAAATTATCTTTTATAATCACCAGCCTGAAGATAAATCTCTAAATGTTTTTCTGATGATAGTGCTGTGGTTGGCAGGTGTTAGAAGTGCCTCCCAGGGACAAAGATTGAAGATGGGCTTGTTCTCACAAATCCTTCAGGCGAGGTTGTTTAGCTTTGTATCCTGTCATCTGCAGAGGAGCCTTGTATGGTGCCCTGCTAATGGAATCTAATAGGCAAAGGTCATATATCTTTATGAAGAAAAATGCAAAGCTGGTGAGTGATAAATGTGCTCCATGGGGTTCAATGGACGATGCTTAGTGATAAAAGCCATGTTTAAACATTGTTTCAAATGGCTTGGCATAGCTCTGTTTTTTTATGCCTTAACTACTTTTTATAACAATTCTCATTACTAGTGATGGAATCAGATCAATACAAAAATATTTGAATATGTGTGCAAAGTTGTCTGTGTAATTAAAGAAATAGGTGGAGACTTGAAGTGGGTAATTATTTTTCAGTGGTGATAGCACAATGAGTAAGAAGGCTCACATAAAAGTACATAGCAGTAATGTATTTAAATTTGAAAGTTCCATTGACTAGCAGTAGAAGCATATTATCTAGTGTGATGATGTGAAGATTTAAGTAGGTTACAGCATCAGTTATGATTAAAAAATGCCTGTGTCAAATGTCAAAATATTAAAGAAAAGTAAACAAAACATGCCAGCATAAAATTGCATACAGAACTTCTAAAGAATGCAGGACAGTGTCTTTAAGTAATTGCTAATCTGAAGTTAGAAGGAATTAAATAAACCAGATATTGTTGAATCGCTGCTGTTTTTTGAGAAGTTACCAGTTCATTTGCTATAGTTATACTGCTGAGCTAAGAGACAGTTCAATAAATCAACTCAGGCTTGATGGATTCTACAAACCATTGAAATGAGTGTGTGGAAGAGGAAAGAAATCTCTTAGTATTCCGTCTTTGACAAAAGGGTATGCAAAGAGCCTGAATGGATGAATGGTTGATTAATTTTGGCAGAAATTTTCTTGACAGCCAGAAATGTGTTTTTTCATTACCATGTTTGCATGGGAATTACTTTGTAAGGTATGAATTATTACATATAAACTTACACCTGAGACTTAACTGGCTAAAATAGACAGTTTATGGTCACTATCTATAGGATTGTGATGTTCCTTATGTTTTAATTCATCAGTCTTCCAAGTCAGCCCTTTGCTTGTTTCCCCTTGCTAATCAGTCAACAGTGAAATCAAATATTGTATGTGATTAAATGAACCTTGTAACTGAAGTGGTAGGTTCTACTTTTTTCTATATTTTGTAATTGATTTACAAGCTGTGGAGAAATCAGATGGAAGTTCTTTACCTAGGATCAGAAAGCTGAGTAATATAAAGGAGAATGAAAAGAGTGTATCATATACTATGTCCATGTGACCTATTGACTAGTAAGACACAAAAATAGTAGGTTTTTTTTCTCCTCTAAGTTTCTGAGGTAAATAATGCATTAGATTGTATATATTATCCTGTACTTCAGTTTGGAGATTTTCCTTTTCATCTTTTAGACATTTTGTGCATATTTTTTACAGGTGATACTTGCTTATAAATGTGTTGTGGAAGCAGATCTTTGAGTTCTTTTACTTTTAGGCTTTGGATACTCATACCAAGGAGACTTTCCATGCAATTTGCTCCAGAAAATATGTACATAGGTTTTTTAGCCTTTAAAACGACCTGGAGGGATTGCATTTTACATTTCAACATAGTGCAAAAATGTTTCCCTGTACAGTTCCGTACTTAGAGCAAATCATGCTATTAGGATAGCAAGTTTTCTAGTTTGTCTCTTCGATTGTTTTACAGAGGTGGAGTTTTAAAAACACACTTGGAAAAGGAGGTAGCATTTAAACCTTTATGCTTGACAGTTACATCTATATGTTTTGCTATATTCTGTGTTTTTAACAACAGCAAACTACTTGTCCTTCAACTGTAAAAAATGCTGAAAAATGACAGCTTTATCTTTACATTCACGATTTTCTTATTACAGGAAACATCCAAAAACAATGTGACAAATTACAGGTGTTTTGAATTTCTTCCCTTGAAGGTATAAATAAGTAAGCACTTTCACCTTCATGTCCTTAGACTAGATCACGTAGATCCTTTCTTTCAGTCCCATGCCACTGCAAAACATTTTTTTCTTCTGATTTTGTGGTCACAGCCATCTAATATTGTCATGTTATTCCAGTGCAGACCACAACAGTTTGCACACCATTGCCTGCATTTATGTCTCCAGGCTACATGCTTAATTTTATCTCATGCAGTAATGGCAACGCCTTAAGAGGATTTCAGTCCTCCAGTGCTTTCTTTGAGTGTGTATGCAGAGACCCCACCAACACCAGGGAGCATTTTTGATTGTTATATTTCAGGCAGGTAGCTACACACCTCAGTGGTCAGAGGAGGCTGCTTTGCTTATGGATAAGAATTTGTGTTGCTTCACGTGGGTGGCAGTGATGGCTGCTGAAGGCAGGTATTCCAGCTGGATGGAGAATGTTCTAAGCCAAATGGGCCATTATGATGTTGTTACATTATGTAGATATCTTAAGATACATGGAGATACTGTATCGTAGCTGCTAAATAGAAATCTGTCTCGACTAGCTCTGAAAATGCAGAATAATGGAACTGAAGTTTGGCTGTTTACCTGAGCATCTTTTTTACAGTTATTATTTTTATGAATGAATTGAGACTTTCCAGTCTTTCCTCAAAATTGTATACTGTGCTAAATAGATTTAAAGTGTGGACATCTTCGTAAGGTCTGGTTAAAAGAACAGATTAAAGCGGAGAAGGCTGAATTTGAATACCCCGTACTTGTAGGAAGTGGCAATAAAACTTGTTTAGCTGTAATCTCAATTAATGGAGAGTGGATTGTTGTTAAGACACAATGTCTTAAAATGCACCAGTGTTCTAGAAAAGGCACTGTTTCCAGTGTGTATCTGGCTAAACACATTTTCATTGAGACAGCATGGTGTTTTATGTTGTTATAGATTAGTAATTCCTTCCTCTTTACTTTTTTCTTTTTAGTTATTCTATATTTAATGAAAATAATAGACTGCAAAAACACAACTGTCACCTATAGTAAATGATAAACAAGCATTCATCACTTCATTCTATATGCACTGTTCCATGGTGGTATAGAATTTCCTGCTTAAATTTGTAGGTAAGTTAAGCTCAGGATGCTGCCTGAGTTAAGGTCTGGCTGGGATCTCTGTAGAGCTGGGTAGCACAAGCTCTCAGATGCCCATTCTCTTGCTCTTGGGTTTAGGCCCTAATGCTTGTTTCTCCTTGGAAACTTTAAACAGCAACACAAAAACCGCAGAATTAGCTGCTATTCTTTTCAGAAGTCTGGTAAATACTGGTAGAGCAGAGCTGCTATTGGTAGATTGAAATGCACAACAGAAAAATTAAATCTTTCCTTACACAAAAGATGGTGAATTTTGAATGGAGTGTTTTCACTAGTGGTGTTGATAGAAAAAAGAAATAAAATAGTGAATATACTTTTCCATGTTTCTGGAGTTTTACAAACATTATACTATTTATATTGGTTTTTCCATTTTTAGTGACCTTACCTGAAAACTTTTACAAAAAATTGAACCTTTTCTGCCTTTTTTCCCTTTTTTTTTTTTTTTAAGGAGGGGGTTCTAGTAATTAGCTGGATTTACAACAAATGGCACACAGACTGTTAGCTCTGCATGTGTGCTATAACATTGGTGTTTACCCTATTATATTGCAATTTAAGTATGTCATAAAGTTTTATCAGTGATCACATAGAAATAAACTGGAATGCAGAAGTACTGACCATGAAATAGTAAGAGAATACAGGGTGAAGCAGTATGTATTAACTTCTGTATTGTCATAATTGATTTGGTTGTGAAAATTGTAATGGAATACAGTGATATTCCTCATTTATATTTTGTGATGGTAGGGTATTTTTAGCAAATGAGTTGTCAGCAGAAAGGCTTCATTAGACCCATCAGGGTATCTGCCCATGAATAACAAATCCCAAACTGTACTGACAGTTTCCTTGAGCCAAAATGATGGAGCACTTCTGACAAAAGCCATATTGTGCTCTCTATGTGAGGAGTATGAAGAACAAAAGAGACAGTTTGTTCTTAATTTGGTCAGGTTAATATTGACACAGTTAGCTTAGAAGAATCAGAAGTGTGTGTAATGTACATTTACAGTGATCACTTGAGTAATTTGCTGTTGTCTTCATGAATCAGAAAGTGTTGCTAGAGATAAACCATTCTATGATTCTATAAAGTTACAAATTGTTTTTGGGTATTTCTTGGAAATTTTGCTTATTTTAAAAGCTCACCCATGTTTGTAGTCATGTTAACTATTCAATTTAAAAAAGAGATTCCTATTAAAAAACTGAGTTTCAGAGAAAGAAGTTTCACGACTGTATACAGCCTATGTAAAATGGTATTTCTCAATAGAAATCCATAATAACTGAAAAAATAATTTTCAAAAATCCTTCAGGAGTCTGTTAATATCTTAAACTTCCTCATTCTATTTACCTGGATGATAAAAAAATACTTGTCATTTCAGAATGTTCACCATATTGTTATGTTGTAGCATTGTTTAAACTATTTCCATGTATTAGACAAAGCAAATACACAATTTTATTACAAAGCTAAGACACTAAATTTCTGCAGTATTTGCAAAATATATTTACTACTCTATTGTGTTTATTTCAAATGTCGTACACTTCAGGGATACATGCAGTCAATTCTTCTTTTTGGTTATAGGTTACTTAGAGGGTATTATGACAACTAATAGTGTTTACATATGCTGCCTACCTGCTGTACACTGTGCAAATACTAATTAATATTTAAGCCAGCACATGCTAATAAAGTAAGGGAGAGGAGTAGAAAAGTGAATAGCTGACTGACCTTTGTCATGGTGTACCTGTATGTCAATGTATTTCCTGCTATACTAATTCATCAACAGCATGTTTTACAGTGCTTGTAATTAATTTGGGATGTAGTAGCTTAACTATTGAAATGATGAACATTTTTTCATTTCTGAAGGAAATGCTTTCTTTTCTGTTAGTATTTACAATATATGCAACATTCTTGTTGCTTACTTAGGTTAGGAAGTTTGTGGAAAAGTCCATATGTCTGGCATATCATTCAGTGTATCTTTGGTAGTTTATACGAGTTCCTTGTTTGCAACTGTATTTATCTGAATGTTTGAATGCTTGTGAAGGGAAAATCTAGATCGTGTTATTGGTACTAGTTTGAAAGAGTAAATTTTATGAACATTTGCAGGGAGAGATGGAATTAAAGTAAGTTTTAGAAAAAATGATCACTTAAGTTAGTAATATTTATTAATGTGATGAAACTACCTTTGCTTATTTAAAAATCAATAATTAATTTTACATTTTGATTAATAGTCCAATCAACAAAAAAAAATGATGAGTAGAGTCATGATGCTGTAAAACATGATGATGTAAAATCTAATATTTCTTTTTATTCAGTAGCTTAGTCAACAGCATTTTCCAGTGAATTTACTCTTTGACTTATTATTTTAACAGTGCCTATTTGCCTTGAGTTTAATTTCTGGACGCACTTTGTGAAAGAATACCGTGTGAAAAACATTTATTGTTCATTATGAAAGTAACTGTTTATGGGAAAACTGGATAGTACCATCGGATTTTTTTTTTTTAATATTAGTTGTTGCTTAGTACTAGTAGGTGAGAAGCTTGTGTCTTGTATCTGATATCACGGAATGAATAAGGTCTTGGGTTTTATACCTTTGATGAATAATAACCTTTTTTTGTCAGAAAAAAATCTTGTTGATAGGCTCTGGGGTAAAGTAATAAATGGGATGTGATCAGGATCATTTTGCTTAACTTGGACTGTGTTCTGACCATGCCTTAATGACTTCCTCAGTATTATTGTTGATCAGATATACCATAATACATCTTTTGCCCTCTTGTACCTGTAAATCCTCAAAGAACTTGTGTGTTTTTTTTTAAAGGTATATTCTTTCATTGTGATGTGTGCTGCTGGCACACATGCTGCTCTGAGATGTCTCCCTTCAGCTGATAGTGTTTGCATCAGGTGATGGCGGTCCAGTATGATCCCAGTAAAAAAAGAATGCAGATTCTGTGAAGTAACTTTTAAAACAGTTTATTAGAAGTAACATTATAAGGAGAAAACCCTATAGACAGTCCTTCCTCCCGTTAGGTGATGGGAACCCTGAGGGGTGGAGCATTGAATCAGCATGCAATCCAATCCATGCAAAACGTACTGGAGACAGCCTATTCATAGCAGAGATTTCCATCTTTTGGTCATTCTAGCTATTACAGGATTTTCTTACAGGGCAGCAACTCCATTCCTTATTGATGCTGTAACACAGAAAGGATGCTTGCATGAGAAGTTACTCTTTTTTTACTCTACTTTACAGATAAATGCAAGTACACACAGTAGTACACAGCTGATTTTCTTCTGCAGCTTGTACCCAGTAGGGGAGGACGTGTGGCTGGCTCAGAGTTAATCTTTGTGCTTCTATCAGTCATCAACATGCTGAGAATCTCAAGAATAAAAAAATACACAACCCAAATAACATTGGGTTTGGCAGCATGGTAGAAATAGGGAGAACCTCAACTAGCTGCATTAGATAATTACAGAGGTAGTACATGTCCACTGTGGTTTATGTTAATATGTCCCAGTGTGAAGATCTCCATTCCAATTGATCCATCAGGGAAACATACTTGTCAGCTTCTCTGCTTACAGCAGCGGGCTACTGCATCATCTGCTGCTGCATTACTTCCTCAGTATTGCTCTTGATCATATGACATAAGTTAGCAAAAAAAAAAGCACAAGGCAAATTCAGATTTTAGCACCTTCATAACCATTTACATCTTTAATTCCTGCTCTGACTGGTAGAACTCACCATTCATTTTTTTGGCATTTGATGCCACATCCTTACTGTGGCAACCGTTCTCAGCAACAAAGAGCTGCTAGCTGATCTTTTTATCTTGTTCTATTCTATTCATAGTCTTAGTCTGTGATGCTGTAGTAGTCCTTGGCCTTAAACTCTAGAAAAATATCTCCAGTCATTCTACATGCACATACTGGCTCTCCAGCTGGTTATGGTTGCGACAGAGGACTTTTTGCTACACATGTAGGCAGGTTAACAGGTTTCTACCTCAAAATTCTGCAGAAAGCAAGATTTTTGGCACCCCACAATGTACCACTTTGTGAGTGCCAAATGCAGACTGGGATGGTGGCAGATATTATTGTAGTCAATGTCAGTTCCATGAGGCTTCCAGATCCGTCACATGATTTTATCTGAAAAATCTGATTTCCTTCCATTTGCCAGCTGACAAAACAGTATAGAAGATAAAGCATCATGAGGCTTGCATGCTCGACATTTATTAGAAAGATGATTTGTTTACCTTATGAGCAGCCATAAAACACCTTGCATATTAGATTCTTGATTCGTCCATATCCTTCCCTGTGACCTCCTGGTCTACTTGAATTGTCTGTAAGTGAGTAACTGAGATAAGGAGTTATTAAGAGTTTTCAGATAGTTTTGAATCTGCTCTAGTTCAAATTTTTTATTCAGATAGATTTTAATTATCCTAACTGCAATTAGGAATGGGGTAACTGAAATAAATTTACCATGCTTAAGCATGTTTTAGTTCTCCTTCTAATATACTAAATACTTCAGAAAATTCTTCAGAAAAATGTTACTGGTTTGGACATTCAAGCCTTATTCACCATACTTCATCACCATAACCCCTATTCAGATTTCATTTCTGTAAAATGACAGCTGGCTTGTGTGTGTGCATTAATCTCACAGTAAACTTCATTTTTGGTGCCATGCAAATGTCAAAGTGGAACTTCATCTCTAATCTTGGAAAAAGAATCTGCTTCTAAAGCATTTGACAAACAGATTTTTTGTTTTGTTTTGTTTTAGGTTTAATTTACAGGGAGGGAGACACATTTTGTGGACACATTTGAGTAGATTAATAAATAATATTTGTATATATGTAACCAAAACAGTAATTTATTAGGTAGGAGACAGATGCAGGGGAATAACATGCCAGTCTGCATATACAGTTGTGTTTGTGATGAACTGCTGTTTATTCAAGGCCAGTGTAGCTTAGCAGCATCAGAACTGCTAGCTAGAAGATAACAAAAAATTATCTCAAGTACAAATAGCAGAATCATAAAGGAGAAAACAAAATTTATTAGGCTTTGTTCACTAGCAGTTATCAGAACTGATGACTCAAGGCAGACATTTCTACTTTGTGTGTTGTGTCCGGAGGTGCAAAACAGGGATGTATGGTTTATGTTGCAAAATCTGGATAATTCATTATTGGGCTTGTCTAATAGGAATAGGAATAACAAAAGCAGCGTTTCCCTCCTCTGACTTTGGTAGGTGTGTTTGTGAAAACAAGTGAGTTTTTGACTGAAAAACTAGTTTGCCTTGCTCTGTCAATATTTTGGGAGGTTATTGTTTTGAAGATTTGCACAGCATTCAAAGATGAGGAGTAAAGGAATCTAAAAGAGTAATCCATGGTAAAATTGTATATAATCATGTAACGTGAATGGATACATGTAAAGGGTAGCACGTACAGTTTGAGTGCCTGATTTTGTACTTCCAATACTATTATTTTAATATTGATCTGAAAAAATTAATACCTTTTTTTTCCCCTAACAAACGGGGGTTTTAATCGAGAAATAGCAGTAGCTCAATACTTCTAAGCAACCTTGCAAAAGCAAGTTGCAAAAACAAGTAAGAACTCTGTTCCAGCAGTAGTTTCAAGGAGACGAAACCTACTTTTAGTACTTTAACATTCTACATAAATAAAAGTCTGTTATACTGTGAGCCAGGTTCTTGTTTTTTTTCAAGCACATAGTTGTTTTGACAAATGGAATGGAATTTTGTTTATCCAGCACTGAGGCTTATGAACAGTTCTGGCTATTTTCACCACAGATTTGCATGGAAAAATCAAAGAAAATATGCTGACCTTTTTTTTTTTTTTTTTTTTTTTAATCACATTTCAGGACTGTGTGTTACACAGGAGTCTTGTTGGAGATCTGAAAGCATTCATCGATAAATATGGATGTGATGCACTTGTAATTTTGGCCAACTGTTTGCCAGATGAGAAGCAAACAAAACGACAAATAGCAGTATACTCAGAAAACTTAGAGCTTGGCAATCAGGTAAGTACCTGGAAATAGAACCAAATAATGTCTTTCCTGAATAATTTTTTTTTTTAAAGGAGTGTATACAAAAATGTTGAATAATTCAGTGGGGTCAAAAAGTAGCAACAGTTGACCGGCAACTCGGTAGCTATTTGAAATGGCTACATTATTTATATTATGCAAAATGAAGGACTATGATATTTCTGATTGTTTGAGACCAGCTTAATATAAGATGTGTATAATTACAAGAAATACAGAAATAGACAAGATTTTTCAATTTCTTTTTTTTTTACTTTTTTACTTTCACTTTTTACAAGTTTTGGCTTGGTTTTGTATTGTGATCAGCACAAATGAGTCTTTAGCAGTGAGGGATGAGCAATCACATTGTAAATAGTAATGACCAGATCTCATCTACGTGTATGTTAGCACTAAAGCATTTAAGGTCTGAAATGAAGGCAAGTTATTACTAAAATATTCATTTATCCAAAGCCAGGTGCTATCTGGTTTTTTTCTATATTTATCTGCAAGTGGAAGAAATTATCTCAGTAGCAAATATTTGAACCTTTTTATCAGTCTTAAAAATGTCTGGTTTTAGGGACAGGTGGCTAAATGACTCTGTTGCTTTCAAGATCAAGATAAGTGTATTCATTTTATAATATAACTATCTCATTCCAGAAGTACTTTTATCATGTACTGTTACATATTTTCCTCAGATTTTTTAAGGCAACAACAAAACATTTATTTGAATTTTCTTTTATGAATTAAAGGTAAAGTAGAAAGTCAAGTGGTATAATCTTGAGTAAATATTCTGACCAATTATATAATACATATTTTGCATTGGTCTTTTATTTTAATACTTAACCTCTGTGTCTATGATAATACTGTTAGAGTGGAACATCCAAGGAATAGATTAATAGGAAGAGATATGTATGGCTCTGTTACACAGTGAAGTAGTTATTATGTGCCCCTATGCCCCTGATTACAATGTCTTGAAATGTCCTATTTTTCTGCAGATCTGCTGTGAATTAGAAGAATGTCAGACTCCTTGTTTGGAGCTGGATCCTCTAGAATGTGGATGCGATCAAATTCTGATTTATCGTCAAGAAAATTCTTTGGTCACCTGTGATAAAATTTTTCTTCTGGTTAAGGAAGTTATAAATAGAAGACAGCCAGAAATGGTATCAAACAGTAGAACTTCTTCTACTGAAGCTGTTGCTGGAAGTGCTCCACTTTCACAAGGATCTTCTGGTATTGTGGAGTTATATGGTTCTGATGTAGAACCACAGCCCAGTTCTGCCAATTTTATAGAAAATCCTCAGGATCTAAATGGATCCATGCAGGCCCAAGTTGATGTTAATGTAGATCTTGTGAGTCCAGACAGTGGATTGGCTACCATTAGAAGCAGCCGGTCTTCCAAGGAGAGTTCTGTTTTCCTTAGTGATGATAGCCCTGTTGCAGAAGGTGCTGCTTCCCATCACAGTCTTCTGCCTGGCTTTGACTCCTATAGCCCTATTCCTGAAGGAGCAATAGCTGAAGAACAAAACCATCAGTCTAGAGATAATAGTGATAACTTTGATCTTTTCAATTTTGATCTAGCACCCATGGTAACAGCTCCGTCTGAATCATCTTCTCGTTCTGTTGATTGTTCACCAGCAGATGACTATTTCCTTAATAGTGACTCATCAGAAGGACAACAACTGACTCTGCAGAAAGAACTTGATGAGGCAAACCTGCTAGAAAATGATACAGCAAATTATTCAACTGACTTACTTATGGCAACAAATGAGGAAGACAATTTAGCTGAATTTGATGAAAGTTCCGGAGACCTGTGTGAGAAAACATCAAGTTTGATCAATTTAGTTGAAGGTGATTCTTCTTCACCAGAAATGTTGAAATCTGCTGATTCAAAAATTCCACCAACTCCTATGAACAGTCTAGTAGAAACTTCACCATTAGATAATGGGGAGCCTTTATTTTTCTCGCAAGATGTCATTAAAAAAATTAATGAAATAGATGGCACAAATTATTCTCAGTCTCGTGTTAGGTATGGGAGCTGGTGGGATGGCTTTGACCTAGAGTCCAGACATGCTGATACATGGAGTTCAAGTGAGCAGGAATCTGTATTTCAGAGCCCCGTCTTATGGAAAGACTGTAAAGAAAGTCCTTTGCTACGAGAACATGTTGATAGAAGAGCCTCAGATTCTGTTTTCCTCCAAAAACAGCCAAAGCAAATGGAATACATAAGAGCAGGTCTGTGGGATAGTAATTTTAAACAAGATAATTGGAACCATAAGAATCAAGAGAAAAACAGTGAGCATTTGCCACATTTTCAGACTGCTTCTTTAGAGGAGACAAAACAAGAACCGGAGAGCTTTATTGACCCATGGAAGGTCAGTCAGCTGACACCTGTGAAGTCAGATGACGTGTGGCATAGCATTGAAGGGAACAGTAGTCCACTAGCTGGAGACTGCTATGAAGTCTGGACTAAGTTTGATGCAGAACGTGTTGCTAGATCCTCAGAAAATGTATGGAACATGCCCAAACTGGATAGAGAAAAAAAATCAGTGAATGGGCCTGAGGAATGGGCCATGTCAAAAAGTAGCTTATCAGATTCTTCAGAAATTGTAGCCGACAATGAGACTGAAAATCCACCTATCCAGGTATCTCCAGAAGACTGGGATAAAGAAAGATCTTGTTCAGTAGAGGAACATATAAAATATGAAAATACAAATTCTTTTTTCAACAATATGCAAAATAATTCCAAGCTGAAAACAGAGGAAAAAAATGTGTTTGGTCATGCTAAATATAGACTAAAGCATTTTGAAAATCTAGAGACCGGGAAAACGTACGATAAAAATATCAAGAAAGAAGTAACAGAAGTAGTCGTGCCATGGGAGGATACCTTCTTGTCTAAACCCTCAGACCTTAGTTCATCAAACATAGGTGAAGATATGGCTGTTTCTCCACCAGACACCAATTATTCAACATCTGATTCATATCTATCACCTACATATGTAGAAGATGAAAGAGAAAATAAGGACAAAGATTTTGATGAAGAAACAGTTATTGGCAAATCATTAAACCCAGATTTGACTGAGCCAAAATTATTTGAGAAAGCAGATAAGAAACCATCATCTCCTAGAAATATGCCTTTTTCAAGTGCCAGAAATGAAGACATCTGGAACACTCCCCTAAATAATGTCACCCAGTTACAAGAAAGAAATTCTGAAGTTAGTGCTCTTTCTGCCTCTGCTAAACCCGTCCTTAATTCAGAACCAGCAAGTGATCAGTCTTTTTCAACAGACATACATGCAAATGAAAATGTTTCTTCTGTATCTGAAAACAGAAGAATAACACCGGTATGCAGTCAAACAGTGAATGACTTATCACCACCACAAAATGAAATAAATTCTAGTGAGGCTGCAGCTGAAAATGTAGGAGCAGCAAGCAGTGTTAGTGTAAAAGACACAGATGCCTCTATGCTGACTTCAGACCCTGGGAATGGTTTGGATATGAAAATACATGACTTGGGGAGTAAGATACTTAGTAAGAAGGAAGCACAAAACACTGCCAATGTTGATGAAAAGCTGAGTAGCCAGGATTCAATGCAGCAGGCAAACTCAGGGAGTTTGATGAGTGAGCAAGGTTCTGAGGAAGGCTGGGACAATGCCATTGAAATATCTTGGGAGGGAAAAGAGGAATATGAGAGGACATATGATACAAGTGGACATCAGATAATTAGTGACATTTGTAATAAACCAATGCAAGAAGACAGTGAATCCTCATCTAATGTAGATTTTGAAGAGAACAGACCAATAACTGAGTTTCCGAGCTCCCCAGTAAAAAAGGCAAATAGTATTAGTTTGGAAGCATTACTCATAGAGAATGAGTCTTTTTCCAATCAAATTAATCCAGTTAGTCAGGAAGAGAGCAGAGACTTGTCACAGAATCATGTAGAATCTTCAAGTGCTTCTGAGGAAGGCAGAAATTATTACTCCTTTGATGACTCTAGACAACAAAATTACAGTGAAGCATCACAGCTGCTTTCTGAGAAAGCTGAAGAGGAGACTGCAGTGATAGAAGATGCAACAAGTCCAGAGATAGAAAATATCTCTGCAAGTTCTGGTAAAAGTAGTGATAATCCAGAAAATAATTCTTCTAAAATGCCCAGAAGTTCAGGCATCTGGAATGACTCTGGAAAGAGTAGTTGTCTTCTAGCCACATCAATTCCTTTGACGAATGAACAGCAAGAAATGATGGGAGAAATAAAAGAGGGCTTACATGAAGTGGTTCCAAGTCATTCAGACATTTGTAATTCTGAG
Source organism: Colius striatus (assembly GCF_028858725.1). Classification (NCBI taxonomy): domain Eukaryota; kingdom Metazoa; phylum Chordata; class Aves; order Coliiformes; family Coliidae; genus Colius; species Colius striatus. The sequence goes on along the minus strand of NC_084790.1, from coordinate 63,854,042 downwards.
TTAGTATCTTGCAAAAATAGCTCAGAACTAAACAGGACTCCTGAAAAGTCTCTCATGGATGAGTTTAAAAGTCCATCTTCTGGGTTTGGCAGTATTCCTAACATTACAGATATGTCTGTGGTGAAAAATTCACTTTCATGTGAAATAGATCCAGGGAGAAATAAAAACTCTGAAAATATAGAACCTGCCAATAATCTTTGTAGAGAGCCATGTGTAATGCTTAATGACAGTTTTCACCAAACTTCTTGGAATTCACGGCAGTGTGAAGATCTGCAGTCTCCTGGAGCAAGTCCTGAGGCAAGTGAAGCCCTTGAAATGGCGAACACCACAAGCAGCCTTTCAAAGGATATACAGATCAGGAGTTATTTAGAAGAAGATAATGTGTGGAGTGATTCAATAAATGATTATGCACACTCAAGTGGAACAAGTCCTGATTTAAGTGACACATCTGTGAATGTGTGGGGAGACCTTCCAGTTGACAGTCACCACAAGAGACATATGGAGGACATTAAAAATAATAAAAATCTTGAAGATGCTTGTGAAAGGAATGAATTTGGGAGTGAATATGAAGAAGGATTTGAAGCAAGTGCTGAACATAACAAAGTTCCTAAAAGCTTAGATTTTTGGAATGCCCATGTAGATGATGATACTATGTCATCTTTATCAAGTCCTGATGTAATTGAGGATTCAGAGAATTCAGAAGCATGTCCAGAAATGTCCCATGAAGATTCCACGTATGAAAACAAACAGCACAAAGCGTCTGAAATAGGAGACGATTATGCTCGATCTAATGCAACAAGTCCTGAAGCAAATGAAGACGATTCAGATGCAAAACAAAAGATTGGAGAGGAGATTCATGTAAGCATCTTCAATGAAAATCTTGAAACAATTAAAGCTAGGAAAGTATTGCAGGAAGACTTGAACATAATGGAACATAACGAGACTTCTGAATGTTTAGGTCAATGGGAAACACTTCAGAAGAAAACTCAGGTGAGCATTTCCAGTGAAGAATCAGGTGGTGGAGAAGATTCATATTTGTGTCAAATGAATAAAAATACTACTCCGACTTTGGCTTTAGATGATAAAAAAGAGTCTCCTTCAAAAGCTGTAGATACGTGGAATATGTTGTTGGGAAGTAATTTAAGAACTAATCCAAAATTCACAGTAGGAACATTCAGTTTTCCAGATGATGGTTCAGAATGGTGGAATTCACAACCTTGGGAAGAAAAGCAATTGGAAGATCAGTATTCTGTTTCAAGTCATTCAGCAACAAACCAATCTAATAGTAAGGAGGACTTCTGGGGATCACCTTCGCAAGAAGAACCATCAGAAATACATTTCATTCATGCAAGTGATTATGGAAATCAGCCTTCTTCCCTGTGCAGTGATGAAAAAGAAAATGAAAGGCTCCTACATCCTGTGAGTATTCCCGATAGTCAGATAAATCAAGTACAGTTCAAACAACTTGATCCTTTCATGCTAGACAAAGAAGAAATGAGCTTGAAAGAGCAGTTCTTTCCCAAGGAAGAAGAAAATCAACTGACTCCACAGAATCCTTCAGATGAGGAACGAGATATGACAAATACACCAGTTAAAGACATCAGTGAACTGGATCTACCAAAAGTCATTGAGGGAAATGCAAGTCTCATTCCTCAAGAACAACAGTGTGACCCCTGTGACAAATTAGAAGTGCACAACTGCCTGCCAGGTGCTTTCACTGTAGAAGACTTGTCTTTTGAAATGACAGAGAAGTCAAGTCCAGGATGGAGTATATTAGTTCCCCAAACTGAACTTATCCCAGATATTATACAAGATAACACAGAAGAACGTAATCAGCTATTTTCAGTGAAACCTGACCTGTGGACTAATGCTGAGCAGATTGTCACTTTGAAGTCAGATGGCAAAAATCCTGATATATTAAGTCACTGTGACCAAGAGAATAGTTCAGAGGCATCAAGTAGTCCTGATGTGTGCCAGGAGTATGAAGCTAAGTATGCTTCTATCATGTCTTCTCAGATTGGAGTGGCACCTGAAGACAGTCAGCTTGTTCATACATGGTCAAATATAAGAAAAGAGGCATATTTTGATTCACAGTGTCAATCAGTAATGCAGAAAGCAGAGACACAGTCTCAAAGGGGTAGCCTCCGGGACTATGAACAGGGAAAGGTCAATGAATCCTATCAGCTAATCTCTTCTAATACTCAAGAGTCTCCTGAACTTGCAATTTTAGAAGAATATGGTCTAGAACATAAACTTGCCACTGACCCAATTGAGTTGAATGAAATTACCAATGAAGTTTTAGAAGTGGTAACCTTAGATCTGAAAGGCACACTCTGTGAAAGTCTCACTTCTGTGAGCCATCAGGGAGCACGAACTGAAACAGCTCAAACAGTGACCTCTGAAATGCAATTAATTCCCGTAGATTTGACTCTTCGTGATATGGCAGGACAAAGCTTAAAAGAAATAAGTGCCTTGACTGAAGTTGGAAAATATTCTAAAATTGACCATACATCAGTAACTCTTCACAAGCTAGACATGTCAGAAGAACTTAGGGATGAATCTGAGACAGCAGTGGAACATAACATCAAGAACACATTGGTGACTAATGTCCCAGCAAGGACATATGGTGCAATAAACATAATGACAGCAGTATCCAGTGAAGCAGTAGTAGGGAAAACAAAAGATAAACAGATACTCTCTGTGAAATCCGTTTTGCGTGGTGGTGATGAGGGCCCTGAATCTGATGCAGGTAATCAACTGGTTGCTGACGTTGGAAAAGAATCTGATGATGTAATTAAAAACCCGGTTCCTGTGTTTAAGGAAATGCCCAGTGACCACTCACCAGTGTTATATACTCCACCGTCCTATACATCTTTTGATGCTGAAACTTCTGGAAGCAGAGACTGTGCAAAAGATGAGCTCATGTTACAGCAGTCATTTTGTGACAGTATTTCTCTGGAAAAACCTTTGCCACTGCCAGTGCCTTTGGAAGGTGCAGAAAACATCCTGATGACCAAAAGAAGCAGCATTAAAGATGAGATGTCTGAAACATCTACAGAGTGCTTTTGGGAAAATCACACATCAATACCTTCACTCTCCCAGTCTGAAGCAACTCCAATAGTTTCAGAGACCGGAAAATCTGAAGCAGAAGCAACTCATCTCGACTCACCAGTAGGTGGAGATAGAAGATCACCTGATGGTAAGAAAACTTGCCTTCCAGGGCACGTTCACAGGGCAAAAGGAGAAGGGAGTGTCAGCAGGATTATTACTGTTGAATGATGAGGCTTTTGAAGTGAATTGCTGAGTGAATTTTGAAGTTCATGTGTCTACCTGACGTAGAAGACACAGTACTTGAGGAAGACCTTCTATCACCCTTCTAGACAGATACAAAGCTTTTAAATTTTGAAGTAGAAACATTATTTCTGTTGTTTGCACAAGGCCCAGCTTATGTGACACAGAATCATTTGTTCCTTAGGAATTATTGCGATGTTAATGTATAATCTTTAACGGTAATGATGATGATGATGATGTTATAAAATTCAAGTATACATTAACAGAACAGGGTAAACTGAGACAAGCTTTGTCTCACAGTACTGACTTAAATCATGGTGACTGAAGTAGCACTTGAAAAACTAAATGGAGTTTCTATTTGCTTGTTTTTTTAGAAACTGGCATTGACTCCCTACTTAATAGACAGAATAAGCCAAGAAATTCCTCTGAGAGCTGTGGACTGAAAAGTACAGAGAGTAAAGAAGATGTGAAGATGCAGGTTCATGGAGATCCAGATTCAGTCCTTGTTACAGAGGAAGAAAATATACCTTTGACAAAGGACAAGCTTGAAAGAAACAAAAGTGATTTTGCATTTCAAGAAGATACTGTAGCTGAACAAACAGAATCTCAGGAAGGCTTTTCACCGGGCTCCTTGGATACCTTTCAGCCAATCTCCATTACAAATGAGAGGGAAGGGCACTTTGTTTGTGGGACTGAATGGGACTCTGTTCACTTAGAAGAGAAAAGTTCTTCTATTGTGCCTCAAAAACTGGATGATGAAAGAAGACCACAGGAAAAATGTAGGCAAGATGAGGGTTGGATTATATTGGGCGAAAATGAAGTCAGTGATATATCAACTGAAGAAATTTCTGTGGAATCAGAGATGCCAAAATCAGGGTCTGGACATTCTTGTGAAGAACCAGCAACTGATGTGTCACAGAAATTGATTCTTGACACTCAAGCAGAATTTCAGGGAGAAACTCCGCTTCAGAAATCTTTTGAACATGCAGGTGGTTCTCCTTCAAACAGCTTGATTTCCAAGGATGAGCGTTCAGGCATTGCAGGAACACGCGTGTTGCCTGTGGTTGGTGATGACGATGCATTGGAAGAAAATTCTCAACGGAGAGTTGTAAATAGTGCTGCAACAGAACAAGAAATGGAGGGAGAAACACTGCTTCTCAACAGTGAAAGAAAACTGAGTCAAAAAGCAGGGTAAGAAAAAAACAACCTGTTTCCTTTCAAGAGTTTTCTCTTGGGTTTCTGTTGTCAATGTCATTGAAGTATATGACATTGTGAATAGATGTCAGCACTTTCAAGTCTGAAGTACTAATTATACTTACATTTTTGAAGTATCATTGTATTCCTTCTTTTCTAAAATATTGGTTCTTGGTTGCTTGATGTGAGACAAAGTGGGATCATTTTGTAATGCAGGAAGCTTGTAAGGCCACTTCTTCATAGGAATAAGTCCATCTTCCTTCTGTGAAGTTCCATAGACCTTATAACCTACTTTAAAATCTGAAACAGGTGTGGCCAGGGAATACACGCCAAAGCCAGATACTGATGGTGTTGCCAGTCCAGGTACAAGAGCGCCACTGAGCTTGTGGAGGCATGGAAGTACTATTTCTGCCTAATGCAAAACTACTCAGAGATTGAAGGTAGTAGATGCCCAGAATCAGAGAAGGGAAAGAAACGGATCATGGAAAATTATGGTCTTTGTGGTAGCTTCCAAGCTGTAGTCGGGTCAGATCAGCATTTCTCTCTCTTCAAGCTGGACTGATACCTAAGGCAGTTTGAATATATTTGCACCTGCCTTTGGGAGGAAATGTAGCCTCTGCGCTGACAGCATTACTACTGCCTGCTGTCTCTCTGCTGTGCCACTAGGTGGAGGGAGAGATGACCCTCTTGACTTTACTGTGGCTTTTTGGAGAGAGTGCTTCTGTTGTTGACTCTTTTTACAACCAGGAAGCTGTAACTGCAACAGTGGACTTCTAGGACAACCCCAGAGATGCAAATGTGGAAGTCTGACTCTATTTCTCCTGGGCATCTGCAACTGACATGCAGCCATTTTTCAAAGAGGAACCTGGCACTGTGTTTGTTCAGTGACATTCTTGTGAGCAGTAAAAGAAACGTCCTAGTATAAATAAACCTAGGGAGTGTAACTGGTTTGTACTTGTCACACCTTTTGAACTGCACTTAGCCAAAAGGGCACATGTGTTATGAAATGTGTGGAAACATACTGTTCATGTGAAATGCAAGACTGCTGTCTTCCTTTTTTTCAAGTACTTTTTGGTTCAGTGTAGAATACACATTGTATTCACAACTTCTATTATCAGGTTTTATTTGGCTTGGAATTGATTTTAGACTTTGCTTTTTGATATTTTCACTAACAATTTTGCAGTTTTAGCAGTAAGCTAAAATGGCTTAAAGGTAACATTCTGTGTACGATACTATAAACCTGGCAATACTATGTACAAATAATCTTTGACGTAAGAGCACAGCTTTTTGCTAGTTGCCTCCTCACCCCAAACAATTAACATTTTATTAAGATTTCAGAAACAAGTAATTCAACAGCTGTGATTTATCTTCTCTCAGATGTTAAAGTACTTCCCCTCTGAACATTTTCACACTTTTTTCAGAGAGTTTGTCATTACTGCAAGATCAGACCATGTTACAGCTGAGCTATTTTTAATACATGGTGAGTGCTGGCTGCATCCTAAACAACTTACCCCAGTCTCAGAAACTCTGAAATATAGTGATATTACTTGCAGGCTTAAACTTATGTACTTTATGTATAGAACTTTAAGTAAGTTTTCTCAATGCACAAGACTTTTAGTAGTATACAGAGCATACTTTGCCCTCACTTGCTGCCCCTGGCTTAAAATTGCTTTATTCTAACTAAACAGACAGCACTGAGTAGAATATGAGGTGAGAGGGGCTCCATTTTGGTGAAAGCTTTTCTTGGTGCAGGTTAAGATTTACTGTCTTAAGAAAAGAGGCAACTCTTCAGAAGGGTTGGCAGATGATAAACTCTCCATCTGAAGTAAACCAAATGTTGTCTGTTTGATCTTGAAGATATTAAAAGCAGAGGTGGCCGGTACAACGTTTCTCTTGCACCTAGTCCTCCAAACTTGTAACTTCCATTCCAGAATCACGGAAGCTTAAGGGTTGGAAGAGACCTCGAAAGGTCATCTAGTCCAGCCCCCCTGTCAGAGCAGGACCACCTAGAGTAGGTCACACAGGAACTCGTCCAGGTGGGTTTTGAATGTCTCCAGAGAAAGAGACTCCACAGCCCATCTGGGCAGCCTGTTCCAGTGCTCTGTCATCCTCATAGTGAAGAAATTTTTACTTATATTTCTTTGGAACTTCTAACCTGTTGCCCCTTGTCCTATAAGTGGACGTTATTGAGAAAATCCTGACTCCATCCTCCTGACACCCACCCTTTATGTATTTATTAATGAGATCACCCCTCAGTCTCCTTTTCTCCAAGCTGAAGAGCCCCAACTCCCTCAGCCTTTCATCATAAAGGAGATGCTCCACTCCCTTCATCATCTTTGTGGCCCTGCACTGGACTCTCTCCATCAGCTCCCTGTCCTTGAACTGAGGGGCCCAGAACTGGACACAGTATTGTAGATGTGGTCTCCTGAGGGCAGTAGAGGGGAAAGAGAACTTCTCTCTGCCTACTGCCTACAGCCCTTCTAATACACCCCAGGATGCTGTTGGCCTTCTTAGCCACGAGGGCACATTGCTGGCTCATGTTCATTCTGCTGTCGACCAAGACCCCCAGGTCCCTTTCCCCTACACTACTCTCTAACAGTTCATTCACCAACCTATACTGGTGCATGGGGTTATTCTTAACCAGATGCAAGACTCTGCACTTGCCCTTGTTGAATTTCATTAGATTTCTCCTCACCCAACCCTCCAGCCTGTCCAGGTCTCGTTGGATGGCAGCACAGCCTTCTGGTGTGTCAGTCACTCCCCCCAGTTTAGTATCCTCAGCAACTTGCTGACAGTGCCCTCTGTTCTCTTATCAAGGTCATTAATGAATATACTGAACAGTACTGGTCCCAGCACTAACCCCTGAAGGACTCCACTAGTTACAAGCCCCCAACTAGACCCTGCCCCATTGACACTTTCTCAGTTTTGCTGCCAGGATGCTGTGGGAGACAGTGTCAAATGCTTTCCTGAAATCAAGGTAAACCACATCCATGGCACTACCAGCATCTATCCACCCGATTACATCTTCATAAAAGGCTGTCAGATTGGTCAAACATGACTTTCCTTTGGTAAAGCCATGTTGACTGCTCCTAATGACCCTCTTGTCCTTTAAATGCCTGGAGACAGCCCCCAGGAGAAGTTGTTCCATCACCTTTCCAAGGATGGAGATGAGGCTGACCGGTCTGTAGTTTCCTGGGTCCTTCTTCTTGCCCTTTTTGAAGACTGGAGTAACATTTGCTTTCCTCCAGTCCTCAGGCACATCTCCTGGCCTCCATGACTTACTGGAGATGATGGAGAGTGGTCTAGCAATGACTTCTGCCAGCTCCCTCAGCACCTACAAGTGCATTCCATCAGCGCCCATAGATTTATGTACATCCAGATTGCTCAACTGATCCTTAACCCAGACCTCATCAGCCAAACAAAACTCCTCCTTTAACTCAACTTCCTCTGGAGTGTGGAACTCTTAAAGACAGTCTCCGGCAGTATAGACAGAGGCAGAGAAGACATTCAGTAACTCTGCCTTCTCTGTAGCCTCTATCACCAGGGCACCTGCCTCATTCAACTGTAGGCCTGCATTGCCTCTAGTGTTAATGTCAATTCCATTGAACCTTTTGCATGAACAGCTGAAGAAACAACAACTCATACAGCAGATGTGTCTAATTACAAATGTTTTCTAATGCACTTCATTGACAGTTTTAAAAACACAAGTTCCTTCTTAAAATATGTCTCATTGTGCAGCTTTTAAGTCTGAAATTAACTGCTGGTTTTGGCCAGTAAAGTTTAAAGCACTGTGATACAGCAGAACTACCAGCCTGTGGGAGGTTAGCAGGGAAATACTGGTGTCATCACATAAGAAATTAAGGCTTTTCTTGTGTTGTTATTGCAATAGAAATTCTGGATGACTTGCGGGTGCTAATCATTGGGCTCTGAGTCAGACAAAGATGCATGTCTTTGGAGTATGCTTTGGTAGAACTGGAACAGTTGAAGTAACTGATACTCAGTTCATAGATGTTTCCTTTTGATGCATTCTTATACTTCTGAAAGGTCATAATTTTGACTCAGGAGGGTTTATTGGCTTCTTCACTAAATGTGACTCTTGCCTTGACTGAAAGGCCTTATTTTGTAGTTTATGCTTAGTTAAGACTGCTTGGTGTTGGAAAATCAAAGATTCTCAATCAGAAGGTCTGGCTGGATACCTGGGTCCTTAGCATGGATTATGTCCTCTGCTTGTTCTTTTGTTTTGTCAAATACTTTTGTGTTAGGAAGTTTTCATTCTGAGCATGTAACACCTGCCTCTCTGACAGTGGTTTTAGAAGTGGCTCCTGAATCCAGGACTTTCTCTAGTGCAGCCTTTGCTTCCCACAAGGAAGCTTTCCTTATTGCCTGCTGGTGGTTGTTTCATATACCCCTTGACAGCAAATGGAAATTAGGTTTCTTATTTTTAGGTATACACATAGAACCACAGAATCATAGAATGGTAGGGGTTGGAAGGGACCTTTAGAGATCATCTAGTCCAACCCCTCTGCAGAAGCAGGTCTATCTAGATCAGGTCACATAGGAACATATCCAGGAGGGTCTTGGAGACCGCCAAGGAAGGAGACTCCGAACTCTCCCTGGGCAGCCTGTGCCAGGGCTCCCTCACCTGAACAGTAGAATAGTTTTTGTTATATTGAAATGGAACTTTTTGTGATCCAGCTTCATGACATTACCCCTTGTCCTGTTGCTAGCTAGATACTATCAAAAAAAGGGATGCCCCAACCTCCTGACACCTACCCTTTAGATATTTGTAAATATTCGTAAGATCCCCCCTCACTCTCCTCTTCTCCAGACTAAACAACCAGAGTTCCTGCAGCCTTTCTCGTATGAAAGATGTTCCAGTCCCCTGATTATCTTGGTGGCCCTGCACTGGACTCTCTCCAGAAGTTCTCTGTCCCTCTTGAGCTAAGGAGCCCAGAACTGGACACAGATGAGGCCTGACCAAGGCAGAGTAGAAGGAAAGAAGAACCTCCTTTGACCTGCTGGCCACACGGTTCTTGATGCATCCCAGGATGCCATTGGCCTTCTTGGCCATGAGGGCACATTGCTGGCTCATGGTTAGTTTACTATCAACCAGGACTCCCAGGTCTCTCTCTGTGCAGAGCTGCTCTCCAACAAGTCGACCCCCAGCCTGTACTGGTGCATGGGATTGTTCCTTCCCAGATGTAGGACTCTGCACTTGTCCTTGTTGAACCTCATGAGGTTCCTCTGAATGGCAGCACAGCCTTCTGGAGAATCAGCCAGTCGTCCCAGCTTGGTGTCATCAGCCAACTTGCTGAGGGTACACTCTGTCCCCTCATCCAGGTCATTGACGAAGATTTTGAACAAGACTGGCCCCAGAACTGATCTCTGTGGAACTCCACTGGCCACAGGCCTCCAACTCAATTCTGTGCCATTGATCATCACCCTTTGGGCTCTGTCATTCAGCCAGCTCTCGATCCACCTCACCATCCATTCATCCAATCCACGCTGTCTCAGCTTTCTGATGAGGATGTTATGCGAGACAGTGTCAAAAGCCTTGCTGAAGTCAAACTAGATAACATCCACTGCTCTCCCCTCATCTAGCCAGCCAGTTATGCTCTCATAGAAGGCTCTCAGGTTGGTCAAACAGGATTTCCCCTTGGAGAATCGATGTTGACTCCCCCTGGTAACTATCTTTTCCTTCATATATTTAGTGACGACATTCAGGATGCGTTGTTCCATCACCTTTCCAGGGATGGAGGTGAGGCTGACCGGCCTGTAGTTTCCTGGGTCGTTCCTCCTGCCCTTTTTGAAGTCTGGCGTCACATTGACCTTTCTCCAGTCCTCAGGCACCTTGCCTGTCCTCCATGATTGTTCAAGAATGATGGAGAAAGGCTTAGAAATCACATCAGCCATCTCCCTCAGCACTCTAGGATGCATCCCTCCAGGACCCATTGACTTATGAGTGTTAAGCTTGAACAACAAGTCTTCAATGTCTTCCTCCCAGGGCAAGTCCTCTGCTGTCCAGGCCATCCTACTCTCCTTGTTGGACTGGGCTTCCTGAGGGCCATCCTTGGCTGTAAAGACTGAAGCAAAGATGACATTCAGTAGTTTGGCCTCCTCTGCATCCTCAGTTAACAGGGCACCCTCTGTGTTTAGCAGTAGGCCCACATTACTCCTTGTCTTCCTCCTGCTGCTGATGTGCTTGAAAAATGCCTTATTACTGTCCTTAACTTCCCTGGCTAGATTTAATTCTAGAAGGGCTCCAGCCTTCCTAGTTGCACACCTGCATGCCCTGGCAATGTTCCTATCCTCTTCCCAAGAAGCCAACCCCTGTTTCCACCTCTCATAGGTGGCTGCTTTCTGCCTGAGTTGTCCCAGCAGATCCTTGCTCATCCATGGAGGCCTCCTACCTCCTTTTCCTCCTTTCTTGTGCATTGGGACACACTGATCCTGGGCTTGGAGGAAGTGGTGCTTGAAGACTGACCAGCTCTCTTGGGCACTTCTACTTATAGAATCATATCCCATTAGATCCCTCCAAGCAGCAATTTGAAGAGGCCAAAGTTGGCTCACCTGAAATCCAGGGTCATGGTCCTGCTTTGTGTCCTGCCTTTTCCACACACGATCTTGAACTCTACCATCTCATGGTCACTGCAGCCGAGGTTGCCTCCAACTGTCACATCTCCAACCAGACCCTCCTTATTTGTCAGTACCAGGTCCAGCAGCACACCCCTCCTCTTTGGTTCCTCAATCACCTGCGACAGGAAGTTGTCATCAACAATCTGTAGGAACCTAGTGCAAGTATGTACTTCACCTTCATATATTTATATATGGAACAGTAACAATATCTCTGGAGAATAAGGAAACTCATCATCTGCACTCAAGCAGATGACGTGAACATCCCAAGCAACAGGCAATTAAATTGGTTGTTCAAAACCCCTTTCTGAATCTACAATTTATTCACGTGCCCCTGTTCAGAAAAAAAATGTTCATGGTTGTATATTGTGCTGCAGTAAGTTCCTTTAGTAGTAGAATAAGGATCTGCAAAGGATGCAGTTTACATTATTTTCTGCTCCCATCCAGAAAGTGTGTGTCACTGTCTAAGAAAATTGTTTGCAATGTAGAAGAGGAAATTAAAGTTTTGAAACAGCGGCACAAACAGAAATGAGAATGAAAAAATGGATTAAAATCTTGAATGTCTGCTAGTCGTTGTCCCGTTCATCCCAAAATCAAGCGTAACAACTCTCAAGGCTGTTCATGTGGATTTTAAGAAAGTTTGTGACTGGTGGGTCGTGTCCAGTTTTTCTTCTGCAAGAAAAAGCAGCAAAAGGGAGAACAATGTGAGGCTGCTTGCTAACATTAAAACACTGAAGAAAAGATATAAACCTGTTTGTAACATACAAACACCAGAAATAGTAAACTCTACAGGATTCTTTGGCCTCTTAAAAATATTACGAAAAGATTTGATAGCACATTATTAATGTCAGGCTTTCCAGGAAGAAAATAGCTTTTTTAATGGCTTTTCACATGTGAACAGCCAAGAGCAACTGCATTTAAGAAGCAAGAATTCATTGAGCACTGTGTGAACATTGAGTAGGTAGGATAACCTGCTTTGCTGCTGCTGCTGTAGCTGATGGTGTGGTGATAGGAGCCGTCTGCTCTCACAGAGCTGTATGAAGCTTAGCAGTGCCATAGTGGTCAGGACACAGAGAGAACACTGCAGATGACTTTTACCTACTAGCATCCTCTTCAGGATTTGTTAGTGATTGTATATCACTGGATCATTCTTGCTCTAACCTTTCTGTAGGAAAGGATTATCCTTTTCCTTAGTAAGGAGAGTTAGAAAGAGCTGAGAGAAATACTACAAAATTATATATTAACTCGATGAACAAGAAGTAGCGAGAGAAGTAGAGATAAGGACACTGATGTTTGGAAAGTTTGGAGGACGGGTTGGAAAACTTGTGGCAGCAGAAGATAATTTACTTTGAACTATCGCCAAGATTTATTTATCCATTAGGATAAACTTCCACAAAATAAAGCCTAATTTCTTTTTCTGATAATGTATTTTCAAAGAAGCAGGCAACTTTTTTTGTGTGCTTGTGACTTTTTGGAAAAGGTTGTTCTTCTACTGCTTCTGTTCAAAATACCTCTCTGTGATCATTGCTGTGTTGCTGGCCATTAAAATTGCAGGGTACTGTAAGCAATCCAATGATTTTTTCATAGAGAAGCCTGTTTTCATCACATTGCTGTGGCTGACAGTGAATAAAGATAAATAGAACGAAAGAAAAATCTGTGACTATTTCAAAATTAATAAGAGATCTGAGACTACTCTGCTATTTCTGTGATTTAGCTAAATGCACGTCATTTATCTCAAAGCCATGAATGATTCAAGTGAAATATCAATATCCAGTACTAAACTGAAATACTGACAGAATGAAACCAGGGAAAAAGATCTTTTTTATTCCAGTGGACCAAGCCTTTCACACAATATTTTCTCAAAATACCTGTTCTAATACCCCTAAGCTAGGTTGTGGCAATGAATTAGGGAGCTCAAGTTTGCTTCTTGCTTTAATGAGCAAACTAGACTGCTATATATAGTATGCCTAAAGGACTGAAAATCTGTTTTAAGAGGCCACATTCTGCAAAGTAACCTTTACTTCCCTTTGAATGCCTCTTTCCTCTTTACCTTGCATGCCCGTGGGGCTGTCATCTTTCACTCCTGTCAAGATTGTTTATTAATTGGCCAGATTTGCTGGAAAGCAATTCCAGGCACTCTGGGGACCAGACTTGCAACTTCAGTGGTACTTACAGCTCCTGCTGAACTACAAGACCATGGACTTGAAATGTGAATTTAACTCAGGTCTCCCACTTGGCAGCACAAAGCATGACAATTGACTAAACACAAGGAGCATGCTTTATAGGTTAAAGACAAAGTGTAAGGAGAAGAGCAACAACTGAGAGCATAGCTTGTAGGAATGTCCATGTAAATTAAAGCTAATGCCATGTAACAAAAGTAAAAAGTCAAATTGAAACTAAACAAAATGTTTAGATTGGCATGAACAAGAGCTCTTTAAGATTGCTGGCTCAGAACTTAAGATTTCAATGTACGTCTGAGTTTAGGATGAGATACTATAGAATCAATGTATTTTCCATTATCATCTATCACACCATTACCATACATGTTATGTTAGCAGATATTATGTATCAGAAGCTGTATAATATATATATTATATATACGTGTGCGTGTGTATATATATATAAAAACAACATCCTTTGTGAGGATGTTGTTCCTGTGAAAATAGAAGAGTTCCTGGAACAGATTCAGTATGGGGAACTTTCTAAAACATAGCTGTAAAATCATTAGAACTTTTTTTTTTTTAAAGAAATAATCTACTTTAGTTAATGTCAGTGAATTTCACCACTAGATTTTTTTATTGATGGAAGTAATAACATATGCTGTTAATGCATGGGCTTTGATGACACTGTTTCTTTCCCTCTACTTGATTTGGCCTATAGAGTCTTTTTTGTTGTCACTTTTGGGGTGATACAGTATTTTCTGTCACCATCTGGAGGTTGAAAATTAATTAAAACTAAGAATTCAGTTTTCCATTGCAGACCCAGCTGTTAACCATAGCAGCAACCAATATACTGATGATCCCACTTTTGTAAAAACAAGCATTAATATTTATGCACCAAATACTGAGTACTCTATAAAAACCTTTAAACAAGAAGAGAACAACATTCCAGTGACTGAAAAAAAATGTGGAAGAAAAAAACCTCTAAACTTGCTTACTGTTATTCACTTGTGGCCATGAAATTTTACTTAAATTGTGAAATTGGGATGATAGAGCAACTTCCTTAAAGCAGGAGGACCTGGACTATGCTAGTATGGTTTAATGGTCACATTAAAACTCCCCCTCTATTCAAAACCTCCATGATTTTATTAGTTAATTCACCACATAATTTATTCCAGTCAATATGATCAATAAGATGAGATTTCAGCCTAAAGCATTATTGAGCTTTGAAACTTAACCTGGTTGATGCAGAACTGACTTTGACAGTGAGTCCCAGAGAGCTTAGAGGGCTCCAGTAGAGCATCCTAAAGTCTCAAAGATGTTCTGTGTGATTCTGAGCACGAAGAATCAAGATCATAGCTTCTGCCACGTTATTAATTTAATAGCTTCATCATAATCATACTACTAATAACTAATATTGCACATAAATACTTTATAGCTCTATCTCTTGGATGCAGCTTCTGGATGTCTGGACCTTTGAATTCAAATTAATTAAAAATTGCCCAGATGAAAAAGCACTAAAAAAAAAAATTTAAAAATATTGGACATTTTATGCTGACAGAAGCATTGCAGATCCCACATCTGCAGCTCTGTCCTATTTAGAAATGTGCTTTTGTGTTGGTGATGGTTTTAATTTCTTTTTAAATGATGGATATTGGTCTGTTGTTTTTTTTAAAATAGCAGCTGGGGACTGATCTCTCAGCAGACGTGCAGCAGATGGTGAAAACTTTCCCTATAGGGTTACTAATACCATGAAGAACAAGGTGGGAGCCTCTGAAATTTTATTGATGCTGTGCTGTAGGTATGTGTGCAGCTGTATGGACAATGAAAGTGAGGTTAGGCTTTTGTTTGGCTTTGACCATGGCCTAGCATTTTTATGTGGAAGCATCTCCAATTCTCAGGTAACTAGTCTTCAAGGAGGGGTAGTGTAGTGTGAAGGAAGAAACTAGATGAAGGTTAGGCTGCCCTAGGGCCTGTTGCCTCGCTTTTTGATCTCCACAGGATTACACGGGAACTCGGCTGAAAGCTCTTTTGCCTAACTTGCGGAAACAGACTCTATAACTCAAAAATTATGAAGAAGGTATGTTTATTCGTTGCTGGGTCTGTGGGGGGATCGCTCCACCACAAACGCGCACCCGACTCAGCAACTTGCTTGACTTATATTTGTTACAAAGTTACAAAATCATATGATGACATTATCCACCTAGACAAAGACACAACCTGTTCCCGATTTCGCGTGTAAATTAGGTCTTTTCTTCCTTTAATTTGCATGATGTTTCCCGATGATAGTCGTGATGGTCTTTGGGGCCTTGGGAGATGAAGGCTGATGAGTCCTGAGGCTTTCTCACCCCTGATCTTTGCGCAACTTCAGATACCACTTGGCCTCTCGCAGAACCGGTTTCTGCCTTCAAGGAAGTTGGAGGACCCCGAGGTATTGTGTAAGGGGATAAGCACGACCTTTTAACAGCTTGTGTGTGAATTTTGTTCCATCTTATAAATAAGCTTCATACTATTGCGATAAGTTAGTATAAGATTTATTAGTACATGTTAGTCTAAAGCTCTACATCATGCCTTTAGCAAGAAAACTGGAGTTTTTAGGGACCCTATCCCTTAGAGGCTTTTATAAAAGGAGACTGTGTGGCTGCACTGCCTAAGTAGAAATGTCCTTCCTTCATGCACACCCATAAGATACACAGTCAAGAGTATAGGCCATGAGCCATGCTTTTTGGTGCTTGTACAGTTTGTGTTTCCAGGATTCACCCTGACTCCTGAACTGGTATTTGGTTTTTGGTGTTTTTTCTTTTTAAATTTGCATCTGCATTCCCATAGCTGAATTGCAAACTGAACGAATTATGTAAAGCATGCTTGAATATGCATATGCTTTATAATATTGCAGACAGAAATGTGGGCTGAGATGGGTTGAATCCGTAAGAAACGTTGTCATGCAGTCTCTCATCACAAGCTTTCCTCAGGCTCTGAAATGAAACAGTGGGGAGCTTTTCACTGCTGCCAGCTGACTCGCCATATCAAAGTTTGGTGTTGCTGCGACAAAGCTTCACGGGGAACATTAAAAAAAGCCCCAAATTACGGCTGAAGCACAGCTCTGTATTCATTTAAAGCACTCCTTTAATCAGAGCCTGGTAGCTGCTGGTTCACGCAGCCGGCTATGTGAAGGCAGGTGATCGCCCTTATTTAGCAGTACCACTGGCCACGTGACAAGAAAATGGTGGAGGATCTGTATTCCTAGTAAACTGCTGCAGAAAGAGGGATGCTGAAGCGCAGCAGTAAAGCATCTTTATTATTTCACCAGTAGAAAGGCCTCTTCAAGTCTTTAGAAGGTAAGCATCTCTTTACTCTGAGAGGCTGATATGCAGAAGGTTTTCCGATTAAAGGGTCTATTGTTGCAATTGCTTTAGATAGAAAGGCGGATGCAAAGCACCCAGGACCTCATTACTGAAAACTAGGCAGCTGTATTTTAATTCTGTTGCAGTTCTTTAAGAGAGAAGCTTGCATCAATTCAATGGGATTTCTTTTGTCTGAGCACAGGCACAGTATTTGTAATTAGGAAACAAAACTTCGCTGCACAGTCACCTAGCACATGAGATTATTTTCAGCTTGTTTGCCTAGCTCTGAACATACAGAGGAAAAAAAGGAACAAATGTCAGGCATTGTCAGCAGATAACTTGCTTTTGAGACTGGTTAATTACTGGCATAGTGATTGTTTGTGGCTATCACATTGTAGACTACTTGACGGTGGTATTGTTGGCAGGTTTTTTGGAATTAACTGAAGAATAGTATTGTTTAATTTTCTGCAATGTCCTCTTAAAATCTTTCAGTGGAAAGAATATATAGTCTTTGAAGGTTAACGACCAAGAATGCAGCAATAATCTCAGTGGTGAGAGGACTGAAAAATACTGCTAAAGTTGGTTTGTACAGATAGTATTATTGTTGTTTAAATTTAATTATAGGATATTCATTCATCGCTATTTAGTTGTTTGCTTGCTTTTCTGTCTGTGATGAAGAAATAAAATATTCTTCAGTTGGAAGTATGGTAAGCAAACAAATGACAGTGATGTACAAGATGCATTGAAAATACATAAATATTAGCTACTTAGAGCAACCCTGAAAGGATGTGTATGCAGGCCTGGTAGATGTTTTTAGCCAGAATTGGGGGCAGGCAGAGATGTCGCTTCTGGACTTACCGTTATTAATACTCTTGGAAGGCAGAGCTGTGTTGGGAAAGGAAGGGATGCACACAGCTCCACAGGCGCTGTCAGGAGGCATTAAGGCAACTGTGGGAGTCAGGTTAGGGGCTGACACACAAACTTCCCCTGCCAAAACAACTTTTTTCCAAGGCTGCAGTGTTCCTCACTCTACTCTCCGTCATGCTCCCCACTGCTATCTCTTGTGGGGCAGAGGAATGTAAAGTTGTAAAATAGCCTTTTACTCCTCCTGTCTTTGATAAGTCTGGCTGTTATTTAGCCTTGTATAAATCTGGACAATATTCTAGAAAATTTGTGTAGTTAGAGACAAGTCTAGCTTTAGCTACCAGGCAGGCAGTCCATTGTGGTTTTGTGGCATCTCTGTAGTATTCAGTAGTCCATCAGACAACTCTTCAGAATTTGCTGCCGGTGTTTTCTGCTAAGCAGATTGATCTTGTTCTTGTAAGACCTAGTTGGGTTTCATCTGTATCCTGAAATATGAAAGTCTGATCTGCTGCTGTCTACTTTTCAAAGCTGAGAGCAATGTTATTTAACAGCTTGTAATGTATCTGTAAAAAAGGCAGAGAAAAAGAAAATTGATCTTTAAGCCACAATCTTTGTTCAGGCAAAAGATGCAGTATTCCAACTTACCAAGTAATAATGCATAGGTGAGAATGTGGTTTTGTCAGCACCTGTGGAAATTAATAAAGCTGTTTTAATCACTGTAGTGTCCACAGGACTAGAGACTTCTCCTATCAGACTCTGTACAAATATCCAGAAAACTGTGGTGCTACTACAACAACAAATGAGACCAAAGCAGAGAGGAGGACCATAGTGACAGTTCAGTTGCATGACATGTTTTTTCTTCTTTTTCTACTTGTTTTTTCTTCGGACATTGAAGGAAATGGCTGAGCTGTTACGGGATTAGATGAATTAAGTTATTCAGATACTTCTAGTTAGTTCTTGGCGTATCCTGTAGATTACAGTCTTCTCTATAGCCATTGCAGCTTTGAAAAGTAGACAGCAGCTCTGAACTTGCATAGTTTGTTTCCAGACCTTGTGATCTTCCAATGTTGGTGGAAGAATATTCATCACATAGGCCCTCCAATTTTGTGTTGTTAATTCTGGTTAATTCTCTTATTAATTTCCTAATGGCTCAGTAAAGATTAAGCAGCATTGAGCTAAGCATGTTACAGAGGAAAGCCCCTGCTCTGACAGAAAGACCATATGGGTAGCGGTAAGTGTATAGAATGCCAAAGCAGAGCAATAGATTTCAAGTGACATGTTATTTCTACCTTGGAATTTACTACTCTCTACTTGCTTTTGCACACAAAATATTGAATTAAGAGAACGTTCTTAAAATGGTAATGTTAGGAAATGACTAGTACCTTCCACGATCCACTGTAAGAGGCACAGTTGGAGACAATGCTGTTTCGTGGGTACAGTCAGATAAAACTGCCATAAAGAATTGTCTCCTGTTCGTGTCTGTTCCATGAAGTTGTTATGTGGTGCAGGGCAGCTCACTGGGAGTCAGCAGCTGCTTGAATTGCACGTATACTTCTCTGACCCTTGTCTGATTTGTTCTTCCTCTAGATACCAAAGTGAAGCCACTACATGAGTCTTTTTCAGTGGCAGCTAGTAATGAGGATCAGTTGTAGTGTACAGAAGATGTTCTAAACTGGTACATATTTTGGAAAAATACAAAACCAAACCAAAATTCAAAGTCTATTAGGCATTGCGTATCAGGAACTCCCAATTAATGGACACTCTAAAAGTGAACTTACCTGTTTTCTCTTCTGTAACAGTGAATAATTCCTTATCTTTAACTCACAAAGCTGTTGTCCAAGGTATGTTAAATAATGTTTGGAAAAGCCCCACATTCAGGTGATTAGCTACTCTGAAAATCCTCAGAGAGGAGTGATTGTCCTGTCTCTAGAGCAGTGTTTCAGTGATACATGGTTAATAATGCTTGAGGATGCAGAAAGAACAAGATAAGGTATTAAATAGTTGTTCACTGGGTTGCACTGTCTTTCCAGTAACATCCTATGACCTACTGGTGACAAACCTCTAGGAAAAGACTTTTGGAGACTGTGTTCTGCTGCAGGCAGCATCAGCATAGCTTGCATTCCTAAGACTCCATTTTAACAAGGTGTCTGGGTTTGGGACTTAAATCCAGTTTCCCACATTATGTATTAAGATGTCTTTTTATTTCACATGAGTGAAAGTCAAAGATAATTCAAAAAGCCTGAGGGCCCGAATTTCTTCTATAAACTTTCCTCATTCATGGACATATGCATAAGGTTGCTGAAATAGGGTAGTGAATTCCATTGTCACTCATCTACTTAGATTTGTCTCCCCACGGCTCCCTGCATCCCTCTCTGGCTTCGCTGTGCTGTGTCACAGAGGGAGCTGGCAAGGAGTCAGGACAGCCAGCCTACGGCAGCAGGGAAAGCAGTGGCATGTGCTTAAGAATAGCAGCTTTTATTTTTTAACTGTGTTAAGCTGGTAAGAGCAGACAAGAGAGCCTACTACTATGAGTAGCTCCCTGGAAAAAAAAAATGGAGGCATACATTATAGATTTAAGAAGAAAAACACAGGAAATGATTGCTAGATAAACAGATACTAGACATTAAAGTTGACTGGAGACTAGGAAACAATTTCATAAGGAATGGTTAAAATAGATATTCGGTGGCTTGAAGTGATAATTAACATGTTTTCAGTTAACATACTGAAATGCAAACAATTTAAATCTCCTGGCTAGAATCTGGATTTTTCCTACAGAAGGAGTATTACCTCTTACAGACATGCCTACTTTTTCATCCAATTTTTATGCTAAATATGGAGTACAAAATCAGCACATGGAAGATACCAAGTAACAGTATAAGAAACTTTAAATCTGATGAGTGAAGTGTGAAAAACTAGGAAACTATGGCTTTTACTAATTTTTAGAAAAAGTTTATTCTGTGGCTGTCAAGAAAGTGAGTTACGTTTTACATGTAAAATGGGAATATCAGCATATGTTTATCTCCTGTGAAGCAGTATGGCAATGAATAGTTGGCATTGGCACATATGTTTGATTAATAAAGTTTTTTGCTTAGACAAAGCACCACAGATTATTTATTTGTGTTTTCTGATTTGCATTCAGAAAGGGGAATAAAAGTCTCATGCTATGCATAAATTCCAGTTCTTAGTTTACACATTTTTCCTGAACTAATTTGTGATTAAGAGCTCCCAAATAAACAGCAATGCAAACACAATTTAGTGTACTAACATATGGTTGCTAAATGCAACTCTTAGGAGGTTATAAAATGAATCCATTTTTACAAGTCATCTGTATACAGTATGATTATTTTACACACCTCTGAGCTGAAGTAGTGATTGTTTTCTAGTCTCAGATATCTTGGAGTGGACTTCTTCCGATATGCACATTTTCTTGGTATGGGGATGTAGTTGAAGCATAGTCTGTGACTGATACTGACTGAATCCTGCAGTGTGTGTCGCTTTGATTTGTTTCATCATTAATTCTGCTGAATGTAAAAAAGTCACACTGTAGTTCTCTTTTATCTCTGAATAGGCAGCTGTAGAATTTTTGCATTTATTTTCTCAAAGTTTATAGCAAAACACTAATTTTAGGAAATAATTTGGTTTTGAGGTTATATTTAGTGGGTGCATATGCTAATCACAGAATTATGGAATGGTAGGGGTTGGAAGGGACCTTTAGAGATAATCTAGTTCAAGCCCCCTGCCAAAGCAGGTCCACCTAGATCAGATCACACAGGAACACGTCCAGACAGGTTTGTAAAATCTCCAGAGAAGGAGACTCCACACCCTCCCTGGGCAGCCTGTGGCAGGGCTCAATGGATTTCTTCTCATAGTGCACAATAAAGTTGGAGTTTTTGGGACTAATGTTCCTGGCTTCCTTCTCTGTTTCTGCATATTTTCATCAAAGTTTATTCAGACTAAAGCCCAATTTATCAGGTTTTCTTTTTCAAATTTATGCACTAATACATTTCCTGTAGCACCTTCTCTTGGCCATAGACACAGTTGATAATTGAAATATATCCAACAATTTTCTCATTTGGCTTGTAACACATTTCTACCCATGTTACATGGATGATAAGCATCAAAAACTAAACACAGACACTTGAAATTCGGTTCCGTTGTTACTCCATTAGCATTAAAGGTCTCTGAAATGACATATCTCAGTTTCAACAGAGTTATGGAGTTGCATCTATAACCAGAAGAAACATCCTCAGCACAAAGGACGAAATGACTTTATTCTGACTTTTCTGAGCATTCCGAGAAAGGATAGTGATTTCAGAAGGTAGATACCTACTGTTATTTTAAAAGATACCGTTGTAGTAACGGTCTACAAACTTCTCCAGCTTTTTCTGAGCAGAAATGAAATAGCAATTACAAGCCACAGGCTTGGAGTGCTTTTATGTAACCTGTGAAAAAAAAGGGAAAGATGTTCTGTTTGGATAAAAATGCAAACCAGGAAAACAATTTCTGTTCTAAAAATGGAATAAGGTGTCAACTGTTATCATTATCATCATAACAGAATGTGTTTTGCTATTCTTTTATTTGAGGTGGGGTGAATATTGGAGTAGCTACTGAGATGGATGATAGCAAAACACCACTTTTAAGTCATCTATCTGGTGAGATATTTTTGTTTTAAGTTTATGTAAACTTCTGCAGCACAGAATTGTAAACAGAAGAGAAATATACCAATTAATAGAACACTTTGTGTCAACTCTTCCTTGATGTAAATTCCAATTTGTCGAGTGCTTGAAGATTTGCTTTATAAGGCTCTTTACTGTTCTGGGTATGGAAGAATAGCATTCACATTTTGTCCAAAAGAGGGTAGTCATCCTCCAGGTGCTGCAATCGCAGTGTTGTGAGAAACATCAGTAGGTTGCCTCTGGCAACAGGAAGGCCAAAAGTTATACTGTATACTCTGGCATAACACTTAGCCCTGCCTAATCACAAGGACACTTTCAGATGGAGTCCCACTGAGAGTCAGAGGACAGGCTTTACTGGATAAACACCAAGGGCTTTTTCATACCATCCAAGGGAAATACTGTACTGTCGTGTCTAGTTCCTCAAGTTCCCATTTCTCCTTTCCTGGTCTCCGCTGCTGAGGAGGAATGTTAAGTTCCCTTACCTTATTTTTGTACCTAGTTTCACAGTTCATGTGTTCTTCCTCAAAACAGATCCATTTTTCACTACAGCCCAATGGGACGATGAGATGTAAGCAGGACTTTTATTGCATCCTAGACCAAGGTGTACCTGTGAAATATGTGGAATCTGAGACTATGAAAAAAGCCAATGTCTAGTTTCTGAGTAATCTTTTCATTGTACTTCATCAGCCCTCCTACTATTCAGTTCCCAAAACAAGCATGTCTTTATATGCTCTGGAGTGATTTCATCTGTGTCATTCCTTTTACTAAACATGCTTTGTAACTTCATAAAAACCTTCAATATCTTGTGAAAATTTAAGCATAAAAGTATTTCTGTGTATAGCGGGAACATCATGGAAGAGACATGACTTATTCATCTAGGAAAAGTGTTTGGACTCTAAAGCCTGGAAAATTTATGCAATTTAAAGTCCGTCTGGTGAGCAAGTTGTGCTGGGTTGGAGTGGAGGGATTTGCCTTAGAAGGGGGATAGTCACTACTGGATTGATGCTGCTCCTTTTTGCAGGTTGTAGGTGTTTGTTCTGAGCAAGCCATTGAAGAGATTATTTGTTTTAGACTAAAGAAATTAACTTATTGATATGTAATAGCTGCAGAGCAGTTTGGGAAACTGGTGATATATCACATGTGACACCGGGTGAGGCAGCACAGCCCATAGGGATTATGACATATTGCTGTGAATATTCAGAGCTGCTCTTTCCAAAATAGCAGAATGCTGCTGTACCTGGAAAAGTCAGGAAGGATAACTTGTATTCTGAGAAATACTGATTTGAGAGGGCACTAAGAATTATTCAAAGATTATTAATTTATTAAGCTGTAAGAGTGTCTGGACCAAGAAAGAGAAAAGGAAAGGGTTTCAGCCTCCAGCCTCTCTCCTCCTTTAATAAGAATTTTATATCTGACTCTGATCCACCTTTGAGAAACAGGACTTTTTTAGCCACTCCTGAACAACCTGAATTATCAAAGCAAATATGCAGTAACTTGATTCCCAGTGCAGCTGATCCTTGAATGACCGGTCTGTGTATCACATAAAAGAAGTCATTTATGACACAAAAAGCTTATTTGACTTTGACCTCTGTTCTAAGTGAAAGATCCTTTTTTTAATCAATCCAGTAAATCATACCTGATTAGAATGAAGCTTTCTAAAGTAATTTAATTTACTTCTTCAGTAAGGAGTATTCATTGAAAGGGGTGGCGGGGGGAAAGTGTTTTCCTTTGGCCACATCGTTGCACTTGTAAGGAAGGCAAGGAATTTTATAAGCCAGAATTTTTAAAGTGTTGTGTTATCAAAAATCACAACCAAGAAAACTCTCCAAACCAAGTGACAGTTTAGAAAGATTTATTACAGGACTGGATGCAAGAGGGATCTCTCCTCCTAAGGTGCACACCAAGGGACAAAACCACTCTCATTGTATACATGAAGAGAACAAATCTTCATATAAACCTAGTACATATTATAGTATATTGGAAAACTACCTCTGTGCAAGAGTACTGAATTTGGGGAAAGGTCCTTCATAGACGTTTTTAGGGAGGCTTTAGCTCCGTTTGCCCGTATATGGTCACAATTCTCAACTTGGAAAGTTCTGCTGCTGTAACTCAGTTGGCAGAACCAAGATGCCCAGCAGTGACTGGCACTGAAATTGCCCTTTAGCTCACAGACTCGCTTATCTTGTTTGTGAAAAGTTTACACCAAGGGGTCTTTCCTTCCATTCCTTGTATTTTAACTCTGCAAAAGGAATCTGTTCCTCATAAAGACTTGCTTATCTGTCAAACGGGATCTATTCTTCTGTTCTGTGTATCTTTGGTATCATGTAAAGTAGACTGTGAGATGGAAGAGGAGGTAGTTGCTTAACTTAAGTTTCTGCAGTCCATCTTACATTACTAGGATACCTGCTGACAACAGTTGAGAGCGTGTGGACAACCAGAAATTACTGTGCAAGACATGGAAATGCTTGGCATAGCATGCTCTCAAAATCCATCAGAAAATGGGGAGTAATATCTGTAGAAAACACATTTCATTCATATATTGTTCGTTCTCACACCGATGAGGAGTCTGGAGCCACATCTTGAGGTACAATGTCACAGAAGCCATGCTCTGTAACCAGCTTCCTAAACTCAACGAGATTTGAAAGATGCCTGTATTGCCTATTAATTTACGACTGAACAAATATTAAGTATGTACTTTTAAAAATATTAACTTTCACTGAACATTAAGGATATATGTCTGGCAAGGAATATTTTTCTGTTTGGGTTAAGCACAAAGAATCTGTAACAATACAACTAACTCTAAGGTCAGAATCTCTTTTCTATGAGTAGCCTGTTGACTATTTATTTGACCATAAATGAGAACCTGATGCATTTTTTAAAAAAAGGAAACCTAATCTCAGCCAAAAAAATTTCTGAAAGGTGATACTATCTTTGCTATGATTGAAAATACAGTGGATAACCTTGTGTCAGCAATACCTTTGGTAACTGGTCTCGAACTGATTTTTGACTGCTTGCCTTGTCCCAGATCTTTCAGGACTGTTGATTCTTGCTTCCCAAATCTAACTTCCCAAAATGAATTATATGGATTATTGACAATAAAAATGCTGTTCCATGAAAATAAAGTTATTGTCAGACAAATTTTCATACTGTTTACTTGTGGAAGGTGGTTTTTTAGTATATTTCCTGTAACAGTAGATGTATTTCAGCAGAAATTAAAACAAAAGCATATGAAACACATTTATATTTCAATTCCCAGAAATCTACCATTCTTGTAAACACTGTAATATGAAATTCTGGTTTAAGTCAGCTGTATGTAGAGGTCCCACTGAAAGCAGAAAAGCATTTGAAATTTATGTAATGAAAGTGTTAAGAGATTGTAGAGAAAGCAGTGATGCCAGCTCCAAATACCTACACATATTCTTTTTTTAACAGTTGCCACAGGGAGAAAAGCAATCTTGTGGTAATCCTAGAAATGACATGACTTAGGATAATTCTGTCCCAGGCATTGCAAAATGTCTAGACAACTCCCAGAGCTCTGAATTAATTACTTGTGGGAAATGTTGGGATTTTTTTTTTTAGATGAGAATTGTTGTGGTCTCTATTTCTGTAACAACAGAATATATAAAACTCAGGCATGTTATTATCATACAGAGAAGATGATCATTCTTTTCAAAGTTTTTTATAGACATAGTGTGGAGAATACTGACTCTTCTTAATATAGAAAGCCTGAAAATTTCCTGGCCTTGTCTAGCTTACTTTTCACATAACTTGAAAGAGAAGCAGTTCCTCTCAAATGATTTCTTGCAGTAATTTATGAAGCTTCTTCAGCAAGAAATTGTCATGTAGTGTGATGAGGCTGTAAGAGATTTTTTTAATGAGTGGTTTATATGTTTGTATTAAAATGCTGTTATGTCCAGCCAAACTACACATCCTTGAGTATCCATTAGTTGTTAGGTGACTGCTGCTGAGCTGCTTTAATCTGAGAACTTTTCGTAGCTTTGTGTTTGGAAAGGTTAATAAAACCCCAAATAAAATCTTAATCTGAATTTAAAATGGATTAGAATTATTCATCCTCCCCACCCACTGTTTGCACTAATATAGTTCTTTACCTTACCTGGCTGTTACTTACAGTACTTTATTAGAATTCAGCTTTGTCCTTGCTGATTTTGGATGAATAAATTGAACTTCATGACACATATTTTACTATGAATTGAACAGATACCAAAGAAAGCCAAAGATTCTGATGACTTATTCATATTTTCTAAATGAATTGTTATGGTATTCTGTGTTTCAGTTTTCTGTACAGCCTCTGCACAGAGATGATGCTACAGAGCAGAAGAGATGAAAATGGTACATTACAGACAATTTGTGCCATCCATTTTATTCAGGAGCAGGATATTTTCATCAAATTTCTTTACGGTTCTGTTGTATATCCAAACAGAAAGAATGTTTCAGGCCTTATTTGGCAGTAATGAAACATATTGCAGAATATGATGTATTTTGTAGAACACATTAAGCAGTTAATCTGTGTATTTCTGAAAGATGTCTTGTACAGTATGTGGGGATAAACCTAGTAGAATTACCAAGAGACTAAAATTATTGGGAGATGAGGCCTGATCATAAATTCAACAGGACAGACATGCTTGACCCTAGCTTTATGTTGTCTGTATTCTCTGTGCCATCACAGGAAAAGTGAGAGTTCCCTAATTTACCCATCTGTATTAGGAATGTGATGATACGGGGCTTGAGGTAAAGATATTTAGTAACTTTTAAGCACAGTGAAGCCTTTGACTCACTTATAGGGAGTCCTACCTGTAGACATTTGTGTATAAGAAATTAAAAAGGAATCATCGAAACTATACTCATACTCTGATGCAATGATTAGTTGGAAGAATCTTACCTGCAAAACAGAAATAATGAGGATAGTCCTCATGGGGAAAGCATGGGTAGCGAGAAGCTGCAGGAGCAACATGCCAAGCCTGTTTGGAGCCATTCACCCAAATCATTCAGAACAGACCTAGCTGATGCTGTGGCACAGGGAAAGGTACCTTGCTTGATCTTATTACAGCTCTGTTAATCGAAGGGTAAAAACTATCTGGTTTTCAACTTTTGTGGGAAAAAAATATTTAAAAAAAAATACTTTGGAACAGGAATGTTGAAAATAAATGCTATAATGATTTTGATAATTTATTTTTGAATTGTACACTTTACTGCAGATAGATTGGAAGCTGTCAGAATTGTCCCAAAAAAGTAAAATGTTTTTTCCTATCTGCTGCTGAATGTTCCTCACAGCAAGCATTTCATAGAATACTTGAGTAGAATATAGACATGAAAACAGTTCAAGTAAATTTGCTTTGAGCATTCAAACAGCATGATTGCTATTTTCACAACCTAATGCCTTTTACTTGTCTAATGTAGGTATATTAAATGTGATTTCTTAGTACCTTCCTGAAAGTGGAGTCTAGGTAGGATGTTTTGCAATATTTTAGTCTTTGAAAATCTGCAATGTAATTTCAGTTCTCACTTTTGTGCTGTCTATAGCCTTTCAATGCAGGACATCAGCTGTTTCAGTATGACCAAATGGTTGATTTGGATCAAAACAGTTGTAAAGTACAAAATTATATCAAAAGAATGAGAAAACTCACTCACAATCTCATTTTTGCTGTACAAATCTCATTTTTACTGTATGTACAGCAATGAAAATACCAAAACGCAACTCTTACCTGAGTTTGCAGTTTGCAAACAGTAGCAGAAGCTCCCTGCTATGATATGTCTGGTTTGCTGGATGACAAAAGTCCAACTTCATTTGTATAAAATGAGAAATGTTGTTTGCCAGCCTCTTATTATTGAATGCTGTGTTTTGCTTGAAGTAAAAGGGGCTGTATGTGATCTGAAGTCTCCAAAGACGATACAAAAGTATGCATATATAAGGGGTAAGAATGGCACAGTAGAATGACAACAACTGTGTTCATTTCTCACATCAATTTGCAATCACACTTATGAACTGGCTATGTTAAGTTATGTTTCAATGCTCTATGAGGTCACATGAGCTATTTGATAGCAAGGTCAACTTGTGCATATCTTTTAAGATTTTGCTTTGTATTTTACCTCTCAGGTTGGTACAAGAGGATGTGGGAATGGATATCCCCTTTGCTGAGGGTGTACTAAGCCCCAGTTCTACAGAGATGAGACCTGGTGAGAGAAGCTCATGCTCACTTTCTTAATTATATCTTATTCCTTTGGCATATAATTATGCAGTGAAAAGGATGTTTCAGTGTTAAAAAGAAAAAGTGTTAAGTTCACTTTATTTAGTAAATTTTTGTCTTCACTTGAGAACTGATAATTGTGGTGTGGTTTTCTCTTGTGCATTGCTGTCATCAGTCATGTAGTCCTTGTGAAGCCTAAGTAGTCTCTGTTGTTTATTTTATGTTTGTGTGCTGTCTGAGTGAGCTCAGTGTTACAGTACCTCAGACTAAACAGCTTGCAATGTGCCACACAATACAGAGACAAGGGGCAAAGCCATATCTAGCTTTTGTGTTGCCGAAGGCTACTTTTATTTAAGACTAATTAAGACACTCAGAGGTATTTTTGCTTCTTCTGTTGTATGGAATAAGATACTGTATAGTTAAAATTGAAGATATAGCTGGATGAGGCCTTCTGTGAACAGCTATGAAAGTTTACAACGGATTATTTTTTCCAGAATACAGCAATACTTTGATTTAGAATTCAAATGTTTTGTGCATTGCTCTTTACATTCTTAAACTGTGCAGAGAGGCTGGACTAGATGATCTTGCAAGATCACTTCCAACCCTTAAGATTCTGTGATTCTGTGAGTCAGAGTATGTACCACACTTGATTTTCCTGTGATCATAGCAAAAAAGTGAATCTGGATTTTCACAATTTAAGATCTCCCAGTTACATCTGCCATCCTGTAGATGTTTTACTTCATTAATCATTAATGTTGATATTTTTTATTTTATGTTAGGTGGTCTTAAATGGCTTAGTTTTGCTAAAATTGATCTGTCCCAGTGTGTTTGGAGGTGATTATTAAGTATCTGGGAGATGAATTGTAAGCAGAGGAGACATTGTTCTTTTCCTCTTTTTTCAGAACCTCCCAATTCTCTTGATCTTAATGGTTCGCATCCCAGAAGGATAAAGCTCACTGCTCCAAATATCAATCTTTCTTTGGACCAGAGTGAAGGGTCTGTACTTTCTGATGATAATTTGGATACACCAGATGAAATTGACATCAATGTAGATGACCTTGACACTCCTGATGAAGCAGACTCTCTTGAATATGCTGGACAAGGTAATGTCCTGGATTGTAAATGTAGAGTTCATGTCTGCTTCTTTCTTTATGAGTTGCATGATCGGTCGCATGTCTGTCAGCATACGAACACGGTTAAAACATTTGAGAGTTATTGCCATGTGTCCAGGTATTTTTACTGTCTACTGGTTTTGAGCCTTTCTTCCAGTGTGTAAAGTAATAAATTTCTAGTTCTGCAGAGTGCAGAAAGACATAGCACAACTGATCAAATGAAATAAGAAGAGCTACGTAGGGAGAATCAAATTTCAAGTCATGTCTTTGTCCACTACCATAACACTTGTCTGGAAAGATTTGTTCAAGGAGAATGTGGCTGCTTTCTGTTGTAGAGAGTGCCATAGCTAACTGTACCTTCATGCAGCTCTGGCCAGCTCTGGATTGCAGTTACATCGGTAGTACTTAGGGATATAGCCTTGTGCAAAATGTGTTGACTGACACTAGCTGCACCAAACAGCTTGCAGTGTATAAATGAAGCAGACACAGCATGGTGTCAGACACAGCGTGCTTCAGTGTTGTGAGTGAAGTCTTTTTTTACTGAAAATAGTATTTTTAAATTCCTGTCTATGGTTGGAAAGCAGGTATGTGGAAGGTATGTGCATGGCATGATAAAGCTAGCTCAAGTGATGGAACAGCAGAATTCCTCATTCCACTGATTTAAACACGCTTTCTCAGCAGGTGTGGTTGTACAGTATAGATACACCCTGAGGTGTGCAATGGATTCTTCACTCTTCCTTCATATATAAGTAATTTTCTCTTATATGGTATAGAAATGTTTTACAGTCTTACTCAATTACTCCCTTGAATTAAATAGGATGTTAGCACTCATTCCTTCTCAATACCTTAAGAAACACTCACTTTAAGAACTGTATTCTCTAGTGTAGGTACATGAAGATCCTAAGCTCTTTGAGAGGAAAATGAGTGTGACCATTTTACAATCTACAACAGACAGAAAATTTTTAAATGAGTCAATGTAATCTGAATTTTTGCCTTGCATTTAAATTCTCTATTGCTAATGAGGTCACTATAATTTTAAAACTGTATGCTCTTTTGAGCATACAAGAACAGTTGCATCAATTTAAGTGATATTGCCAAAGAGGCATTACTGTGTACTCAATCATGCATGAGCATCTCTAATGTCATTTCTCATTAGAAGGCTGATTTCCTCATGGGTAGATGCAGTGCATAGTGATGAGTTGCTTGATGGATAGAGTATTTTATAGCAAAGCTTAAAACAGACACACACACGCACATGTGCTCACACCAAAGCAGCCTGTATTTGCAATTTTAGGCTGTTGAGACTACTATGTGAGGGCAAAATTGTCTGTCTGCAGTGCAACAGATTTTGCCTTTAAGCCCTCCAGTAAATAAATTCAACTCCAGTGATTTTGGTGGAAGTTGTATTTATAGCAAGCATTTCTCGACAGCTTTTTTTTGCTGTCTTCTATATGTGCTGATTTGTTCACCTGTTGAAGTTGGACCACTTTCCCCAAAATCCTAAGTGAGGAAGAACTCACGGTACTTGTTTTTTTAATGACGTTTTTATAGCTGTGTAGTTTGATTTTATACACAATCAGCAAAATGTCCTGTACCTAGGTGTGCCAGGAAAAGAGAGCATAAAAGGAGGAAATTCACATTGTATCAAAATAAGCAGACAATAAAAAAAGTGAGCTATATATTTAATGAATATTGTAACTGTGAGGATAGTCATAAGAACTAGTGCAGAATGATTTATTAGCCTGGTAAACAGCCTTTGGTATCTTTGTGCTTCTGTCACTCTCTACTGTTAACTAGTATGCACTGTGCTGTTACCGGCACATTCAGTCTCCCACAGATCAGTGTTTCTAGACTACTGTGTCAAACCCAGGGAAGTAAATGCTGAGAAGACAAGCTGTTGAGACTGTAGGAAATGGTGGGTTTTTAGCTTGTCAAGCTCAGACTGTTGAAGGTCTGTTTGAACTACAAAAGGCAACTGAGAAAAGCGAGACTATTGTCACAACTCAGGGGTTCACCTCATCATTGGAAAGCTGCAGGCTCTGTAATGCAAGAAATGCTGAAACCTATTTGTTTAAAAGAATGATGAAGAAGAATCATCATAACTACAATTCGCAAGAAAATAGATGAGAGCAGACATATTGAAGTACTTGTCTTAGACTAGCACCTGCCTTGTTTAGGGGTTGGTCAATATCAGTTTCACAAGCTTTTTTTTTGTTGCTAATACCTTACATTTAAACATTCTCTTTCAGAACCTGATCTTGGTTCTGAAATGTTCTTTTTATGATTATTATGTTAGATGACATTAAAATTACACTTCTGAAAACTCTACAGGCATATAGGTGAAGGCCTCCCTTAAATCAGCATTATTTGCAAAGTAAAAGAGTGTTTATTAACTGCAGATGTTTCTTTCCTTTCTGAATTTCACACTGGTGCATCTTTCTCTGCCAAGTCTACACTCCAGGCAGTGAAGCATAGCCACTCTATCAGGAAGAGGCAATATTGTACTATCAAAAAATGATTAGCCAGTCCCAGCGTCACAATTTTTATCAGGATCTCTTTTCATCATTTGCAGTTTCACTAAGAATAAATTTTTTAAAATCAGATCCCAAACGTTTCAATGTTAGTCTGCCAGTTACCTAGCCCAGCTTCTTTTCACTAAAACCAATTCTGACAGCTACAGTTGTCTCCCTCAGCAATTCTTTTCCTAGCCTCTGAGGAACTAACTGACTAAGTTTTCCTAGGCAGTTCTGATAATCTCATCTATCTATTCTGACAGTATCCGAGCTGCATAATACCCTCCCATGCAGACCCTGTATCCTTAGAGGAATGGACCACCCTGTGACGGCCTGCCAAAGTTTGCATAGCTTAAATTCATGCATGCGGTTTTCATATTGTTTTTCATGGTATCTTTATAAAATTAATATCATACAAAGCCACGTTAAGATATCTAGGTTTGGAGGGAGTGGAGTTACCCTTTTTATATGTTCCTAGTGCTGCAGAATATGTGATATTTCAAAACTGAATGCTAAGTCTGTTATTAAGCATCATGAGCATTACATCCTGAGAGGACATATTTCAGTTCCACAATATATAATATACTGAACAGCAATGATTAAACCAGTTTGAAATAAAATACTTGAATAGACTGCAAAAGGTGGCTTTTTTCTTTTTCCCAACCTTTGATTTGGTCAAACTCCCTTTATTTGCAATTCCTAAGGAAACAAGACTTATGTGGTCACATTGTATATGCACACATGTGTGTTTCTTGATCTTCTATCCCTGTTTTGACCATTAATGCAATTTAGTTGAAGATTTTTTAAACTTATTGGCTAGTGAGGTAAGGGTGAAATATTACTGCTTTCCTGCAAGACTCCAGCAGGTAAGATTAGGTTAAAACCAAAAATTGACTATAAACTCAGCTTTTAGTACACATGGGAGAATCTACCTCAGAGAAGGAGACCTTCTGCAAGTATTATGGTGTAAGAATACTTTGTAATAGAGACAGAAAATACAAGACAGGTGGCAGTAGAAATTGAGATTTTGTCAGTGCCACTGTAACAACAAATGTGTGCTCAATCTAGTATTGTATTTTTTTTAAAAAAATTCTAAATTTGGTTGTGTGTTTGAGGAGCTTGATATTCCTAACAAGTGTATTGGAATCATTGATAGGATTTAATACATAAATCAGTTTACAAATTAATAATCAGTACATGTATGTGGATAGATTCATAGTTTCTATGTATGTAGATAATATGTAGTACATACACAGTATGCTGTCTTATTCTTGATTTCATAAAGATAATTGATTTTATTCTTTTGGAGAACTGGTATGTTTTAAGGATCATATACTTCCATTTCTACTTGAACTACTTGAGTAGTTCAAGAAGTGGCATTAATCAAAGAGGAATCCAAAGACATATCAATATATAGAAAGGTTTGAGAATTTCTGTAAAACATTTTGTTGATTATTTCTTCTTATAAATTAAAATCACTTCTTTCAGTGTACTCTTAACTCTCATAGGTCTCTTTGGTATTTTCAGATACAGTATCTGATGAACTTTTTATGTACACACACATATGTCACTGTGTCTCCCTATCTGTTTGTTTACTGTTACCTTCCCTATTGATTTACATGGTCAAATTCTGCTCTTATTTGTTACTGCAGAGCCAGAGTAATTCTTGTTTACTTCAAACACGTGTGATGCATAAAATGTACAGAATCTTTTGTTTTAACAATAACTGAAGAAGGAATGAAATAATTGCAACTATGCAAAGAATTACCCTTTGTGTCACTTCTCTGTAACCATCCAGTTTGAAAATCTGGAATGCAATTAGATTTATTGTTAAGAGCCATCTCATCAGTGTGCAATGGAAATGTAGCTTTTCTCAAACTAAGAGTACTCAGCAGAGAGAACGTGCTATGAGACTTCATAGTCTCTAGTTGGCCCTGCAGTTCATTTGTTGTGGTGACTGTGGATTGCATGTACCTGACTGCTCTGTGCTTCACATCTGGGAAGAAACTGGTACTTAAGCTCAACCAAAAGGCCTTGGGAGAGGAGTGAATTAGTCAGCATTATCTTATGACCAAAGCAGAGAAAGATGAGCCTCCTTCACCTTTTCTGCTGTCAGATGTGAAGAGTTTGGAGGCAAACTGGGAAAAAGTTGAGAAGCTGTTATCTCCGCTGTAATTCCTCTCTAGCGCGGAAGCATCTCTGTATTCACTTTTAGTTCCTTAATTTATTTTTTAGTAGAGTTCTTATACCTTCAACACAAAGACTATTTTTATCATCTACAGTGCAGTATCTCTTGCAAGCATCTGGTTAGTTTTACTAACAGAATGAAAAAATGCAAAAATCCCTTGGCAGTATGCTACATAGTAATAATTGCTGTTGTTCTTTTTATGTTCATAGTGATTAAAAGGTTTTTAAAGTGGAAACAATTATTTGCTGACTTTTAGATGACCAAATTCTGTGCAGAGTGTATACATATATATACACTGATGTATACAAATATATATACACACTGGTATTTATCTATATCTATATATCTATACACATCAGTGCAGATTATTCAGGATGGTGCTATAGAAATCCAGTTGGGTTCAGTCATTCATTTAAAATGTATGTAAGATTTAGAGGTTTTATAGGAATATGTATTATATACAATTTTATTTTTCAGAAGAGCAGAGTGCTACTAAGGATGCTTCTCAGGAGGAGTCTGAATCAATTCCAGAGTACACAGCCGAAGAAGAGCGAGAGGACAACAGATTGTGGAGAACTGTGGTTATTGGAGAGCAAGAACAAAGAATTGATATGAAAGTCATTGAACCTTACAAAAAGGTCATTTCACATGGAGGTAGGAGAACCTTGAACACATTTTTTACACTTATGTAAAGAATTAATCCTTTATTGAACGTGACACATTTCTATTTTAGTTCAGTTATCATACTGGCAAGGAGAGATTGAGTTAATTTTTCAATCATGGCTGAAATCAACCTGGCTTCCAATTCAATGTGGCAATGACTAACGAGTATTTTAAGTACAAAGGAATTTCAGGAGCAGCAAATAAACTGACATACACGTGTCAGTAGCAATCTGACAACTATAGGTTAAAATTGTTTAGGAGTAAGGAAAAAACCTTCATCCTACAGAAAAATGTTTTGAAAACTTTGTTCTGTGTATTTTGGCAAAAACTTTTGAATAAGGAAATATAGTGCTGTGTGATTTACCAAATGATGTATGAGGGTGCACAGATCTAAACAAGTAGTATTACAAAACTAAAAAACATATACAGTTTTCCCTGGGGCTTCCATTCGTCTGGCTAGGCTGCTTATGTTATTTTTTTCTTTCATTTCTAGTTATCAGCAGATTGCATTTTATCAGTCACTGTTTCATGTGTTTTTCATAGAATTTGTTTATCAAATAGGATATCAATAAAAACATTAAAAGTACAAAAATGACCACATATTCTTGCCTTGTTGTCTGCTTCATTCATCTACTCCTTAACCTCCTTGAGAATTTGTAGTACCTTTCTGTATTAATTTATTCAAAGAGGTAAATATTACTATAGGTATTGTAGGAAGAAAGATGAAACAAAACCTTTTAAGTGCTTTTTTTCCTTAGTATCTCAGATTTAGACTATTTTTGGCTTCTGTATGTTTGGGGGACACTTTTTGATGGCTGATAAATGTGGTATTAGGCATTGAGTTGTTTTATTCCTTGAAAAACTGAGGCAGATGACTTGGCATGTCAGAGGCAAGACTTGGGAGTTTATATGAGGATGCTTCTGTCACAGTGTTGCTTATTTAAAGGTAAACTGTTGTTTCCAGTATATTTTCAGTGTTAAGTCTGGTAAAAGTGACATAAATAAATTGTGGTTAACTATATTATCTGAGGATGTGGTCTTCAAGTTTGCGCATTTACATTAAAAGCAGCTAAATGCTAGCCTACAGATATTCAGAGTGGCCAGTGTGCAGAAGGTTTAGACAGAAGTAATAAAGACATTTAAATCTCTGAGCCTTTTCCCACTATAACAACACCATCAAAGATTTAGGAGTGTGATGACACCTCAGGTACAGTTTAGCATACAGATGCAGATGTTGTAATTTAGGAAACAAAATATTTTGAGGTGTTGCTGATGGTGTTTTATTTATATGGATTTTGTATGCTGTAAACTAGTGTAGGTACATTTGTGGTGAAAACTGTCATGTACAGTTCTTACTAGATGCTGATACATTTCTTGTCATATTTTCTTATCATTATGTCTTACATATTCTTACTAGATACATTTATACCAGCTTTTATGAACAATAAATGTCAGTCTATTTTAGTGCTCTTAATTGAACATTGCATGGCTGTTGAACAAGGACTGGTTCCAGTGGCAGACATAGTTATCAATGGGACTCTAGGTCATTCAGCCACACTCCCAATGTGAAATAATCAGGATTTAAATTTTAAGTATTTGACATCTTTTATTGGATCATTCAAACCTAAGATAAAGAGTAATTACATTCCCTTTACTTTTGAACAGGTACTGGTGAGTAAAAAAGAAACATAAAAGAAACATAAAAGAAATGTTGTAATATGTAACAGTAAGTTTGATCCCACCACTGTCTAAATTGGGAATTTTGCCTGAAATCTAGCCATATCAAATTGAATTAAGGACTGGATTAACTTTTGTGTTTGTGAAGTGGGAGGCTGAAAATGTGGGAACAAAGTCATTTTGGTACACAGGTCATGGGAAAACTTTGGACAATTTGACGGTTTCTACATTATTTCTGTGTGATATCAGAGTGCTGAGAGAGCTGGCTGATGCAATTGCTAAGCCTCTCTCTATCATTTTTGAACAATCATGGAGGACAGGTGAAGTGTCTGAGGACTGGAGAAAGACCAATGTCATGCCAGTCTACAAAAAGGGCAAGAAAAATGACCCAGGAAACTACAGGCTGGTCAGCCTCACCTCCATTCCTGGAAAAGTGATGGAACAACGCATCCTGAATGTCATCACTAAATATATGAAGGAAAAGATGGTTATCAGGGGGAGTCAACATCGATTCACCAAGGAGAAACCCTGTTTGACCAACCTGAGAGCCTTCTATGAGTGCATAACCAGATGGCTAGATGAGGGGAGAGCAGCGGATGTCATCTACCTTGACTTCAGCAAGGCTTTTGACACTGTCTCCCATAACATCCTCATCAGAAAGCTCAGGCAGTGTGGCTTGGATGAGTGGATGGAGAGATGGATCAAGAGCTGGCTGAATGACAGAGCCCAGAGGGTGGTGATCAATGGCACAGAATCGAATTGGAGGCCTGTGGCCAGTGGAGTTCCACAGGGATGGGTTCTGGGGCTAGTCTTGTTCAACGTCTTCATCAGCAACCTGGATGAGGGGACAGGGTGTACCCTCAGCAAGTTGGCTGATGACACCAAACTGGGAGGACTGGCCAATTCCCCAGAAGGCTGTGCTGCCATTCAGCGGGATCTCAGTCGGCTTGAGAGCTGGGCAGAGAGGAACCTCATGAACTTCAACAAGGACAAGTGCAGAGTCCTGCATCTGGAGAGGAACAACCCCATGCACCAGTACAGGCTGGGGATTGAAGAGCAGTTCTGCAGAGAGAGACCTGGGAATCCTGATTGATAATAAACTAACGATGAGCCAGCAAAGTGCCCTCATGGACATGAAGGCCAATGGCATCCTAGGATGCATCAAGAAGAGTGTAGCCAGCAGGTCAAGGGAGGTTCTTCTCCCTCTCTACTCTGCCCTGGTGAGGCCTCATCTGGAGTCCTGTGTCCAGTTCTGGGCTCCTCAGCTCAAGAGGGACAGGGAAGTGCTGGAGAGAGTCCAGCACAGGGCCACCAAGATGATGAGGGGTATGGAACATCTTTCTCATGAGGAAAGGCTGTGGGAACTGGGGCTGTTTAGTCTGGAGAAGAGGAGACTGAGGGGAGATCTTATTAACATTTATAAATATCTAAAGGGTGGGTGTCAGGAGGTTGGGACATCCCTTTTTTCTATAGTAGATAGTAATAGGACAAGGGGTAATGGGATGAAGCTGGAACACAAAAAGTTCCACTTAAACATAAGAAAAAACTATTTCACTGTGAGGGTGAGTGAGCAGTGGCACAGGCTGCCCAGAGGGGTTGTGGAGTCTCCTTCCTTGGAGGTCTTCAAGACCTGTCTGGACATGTTCCTATGTGACCTGATCTAGGTGACCCTGCTTCTGCAGGGGGGATTGGACTAGATGATCTCTAAAGGTCCCTTCCAGCCTCTACCATTCTATGATTCTATATTCCCTTTGGCAATACTTTAGTAACTTTGGAGTGCTTTAAAGGCCAACAATCTTTCTAACCTTGAGATTAAAACCATATTCTTGCTAAAACTAGTTAATTAGAAATCAAGTCAAGCATCTCTGGATGATTCAATGATCTACTGAACATTTCTCCCTGCTGTTCTGGTTTAGCAAGGAGCAGCTTTTGGCTTAGTAACAGGGGGAGTGGGTTGCAGTGAAGACCCGGTAAAGAGTTTGCGGACTCTCCCCCGGCTCCTGGGTTCACACCCACCTCCGGCCCGGCTGGGCCAATCTGGCGCCTCTGCCATCACTGTTTAGGGGACGGGAATTCGGAATGCGAGGCAGGAGGTGTAAGAGTGATACAAGATGGAGGCGACCACGTGGACCCTTCAGCCAGAGAAGGAGGAAGGAAGGAGAAGCAATAGACCAGAGACTCCTCTGCAAGCCGTGGCGAGAATGCAAGCTGTGCCCCTGCAACCTATGGAGATCCGTGGCAGGACTGAGAGCCACCAGCAGCTCCATGTGAGTGAGCCCGGACGGGCGAGGGACTGTGTGGGGAGACGGCCATGGCCCAGGCTGTGCTGGAGAGCCTGCACGCCGCAGAGCAGCCCCACACGAGAAGCAGAGAGGAGCTGCAGCCTTTGGAATGGGTGCACGTCAGAGCAGCCCGTGCAGGGCTGCCGTGTGTGTGAGTCACCCCACGGACTCGCAGGGAGGACTGGTGTGGAGTTCACCCGTCCTGAGGAGGGACAAACGCAGAAGCTATCGGGAACAGACTAACTGAAACCCCCACTGCCTGCCCCCCGAACCGTTCAGGGGGGGACAGGGTAAAAACCCCGGGATCAGGGCTCTGAGCCCGGGAAGAGGGGAGGGGTGGCAAGAAGGTGTTCTTAAAAAGGCTGGTTGGACTCTTCATTGATGTATTACTCTGTGTTGTTTCATTTTGGTTATGTTTTGGGTTTTTGGGGGTATGTTTTAGTTGTTGTATTAAATTGTTTGTCTGTTTTCTTCCCCAAACCGAGTGGCCTGGTCTGTTTTGTCCTGAACCTTAAGCGGCAATTAAGCTCTCCCTGCCCTTGAGCAATTCTCAGCCTCTTGGTACTCGTGGTCTTTTGTTCCCTGATGGGCCTAAACCATGACACCTGCCAAATGGCAGATAGCACCAAATGCCAAATGTAGGTGGCAGACAAAGAGTAGGAAGGGGGAGAGTAGGCTTGGCAGTCTAGTGGAGAAACTTTAGAAACCTGTCTAAAGAGACACAAAGGCACAGATTGAGAATTTGGGCAAATGGCATTTACTAGCTTCCAGTGATGACTTAAACAATACTTCTCCCTTGAGTGAATGTTCTGTGTCTAAAAACATGTATAATATTAGATTTATCTGTTGTTTTTTGCTCAGTGTGCTGTGAGGTGGCATCGCACAAAGTCTTTTTGCTTTACATAAACTGCAAAGTGTGCTGTGTAATTTAGTGAATACACCTGCCACAATATGCTGTCATGGACAAAATCCTGCGCCAGGTGAACAGATTGCTTTATGGCATCCTGATATAAATCGTCCTGAAAATATTTTAAGGATTTTTAAATTTATAGGAGGAAGGACAGAAATCTCCTTCCTATTTTTAAAGGGGAGATGGAAATAAATACTGCTTTATTCCTCTGTGGTTTAGCTGAGGGATGAGTTAGGATGGGATAGTTAAAGGTATGTCAGTCTGATAAGAAGATGGAAACGTAACAGAGAGTAGTATTAAATTATGAGCTTGGGAGGATAAATTCTTTTCTCTTTGTTTCTTTTGAGAAGACTAGTATATTCTTTCATGTCAAACTCTTAAAAAGTGAAGGTGCTGAAAAGAGGACTGGAGTTTCTTCTCCTCTGTGTACATCCTTGCTGGAGAATGCTATGCTATTCTTCATATTTTACCTGGAGATCTTTACTTGTAGACCAAAGTCAATCCCCTGTATCAGTATAGATATGCTGTTCATGTTTACTGGATCCTAACCTGCATGTCACATGGTTTAAAGTGATTGTATCCACATTGCCCTTTGGCTTGAACTCAAACCCTAATCCTGAGCTCCTCTGCCTGTTCTGATGGAGAGCAACACTTCACTGTGCAATTGGAGAAGACGGTTGGACATGTGCTGGGCTGCTGTCTCACAGTGGCTTCTGCAGCTCTAGAAGCCCAGCTGTAGATTATCTGGCCTTTAGCCTCTGAGAGACAGAAAAGAAGCTACTTCACAGTGCTAGGAAGAACAGATCCCAAGATCATAGAAGGAGGGAGTTAAGGCTAAGGCTAGAAAGCTTCCTGCAGTGTCCAAATGATTTTTCGATGGATGAGCTAACTAGCATTCACAACTCTAATGTTGGTGTACCATCAATGATATGTGTTATCATCTTATGCATTATATGTAGTCAAATCTACTAAATCAAATTCAGAAAGAAAAAAAAATCCAACACAATCTTTCAGCATGTTGCTTTGCCAAGCCTCAGTCTGAAACAGTATGACTGGAAGCAGAATACTTACTTCTGACGTACACTTCTGATGTGCCTATCTCCCAGAGAGATTCAGGGTTTCTTTCACAAACGTTATCATCTCTCCCTTGTGCTTAATTTCTCCTAGCCTCTTTTGAAAGATTGTCAAGTCATTCTCTTAAGTATATCCAGCTTCTATCTCTGTATGTCATTAGGGCTATCTACCTACAACCATTGCTACTCCATCTTTATAAATTGCCTCCTGAATTTGGGAATATCTTGTATTTATTACTAGTAGAAATCTGTAGCAGCTGCCGAGGGCTGTAGAGAACATATACCAGCATTAAATGATCATGAAAAAAAGACAGAAATTTTCTTCTGGGCAATAAGCAGCTGGCCTGGACCCCAGAATGGTAGTGCTGCAGCTTAGATGGTTTCCAGCTTCCATCAGGCACTGGTGCAGCCCAGAGAAGGCCAGTATTGGACAACATGAGTGTCCAAGGTAAGAAAATATTTCATACAAAACTTGCATCAAAGGATTTAACTGATTCCCAGGAGCTTTTAAGGTATAGTAAGACACTGTCATAATTGTAATATCCTGAGGCCCTTGGAGCTGCACAAGTCAACTGAGATGAGATTGTGAGACTTTGTGAAACATCATTCAAAAGATGCAGGGTAACAAACAGGATATTTTTTTTAGCCCTGTAATGCTCAGTTTAAAGTGTATGTTCAGTACATACACAGAGATGCAATGAGTCAGGAGTTCAAGAAAGATTTTATTACTTACAAGGTTTTTTTGATGGTCTACATAAAAAGTGTACTAAGAGTTGTGCTGGGTATGTTTATCAGGAATTCATACAACTGACCAACCTTCTTCCTTGTCACTTAACGATAGTTCACACTTTTGATCTTTTTCAGCAGTAGACATAGTAGATTTATTTCAACATTTTTAGATATCTTTTTAAGTTAAGAGCCTTTGACAGAGATAAAAATGCCCTTTTGTTTTTTTCCACAGGGTACTATGGTGATGGTCTGAATGCTATTATTGTGTTTGCAGCTTGCTTCTTGCCAGACAGCAGTCGAACTGATTACAACTATGTCATGGAAAATCTTTTCCTGTGAGTGATATGTGAGCACTGTGACAGACTCTTTTGAGTTAGTACTCAGAATTATGTAGTGAAAGATAACCTGTCTTTAATTAAGAGGTAGTTTTGGTGATTTTGATCTGACTGACAAGGAAAACAGCAGTTTTAGCTAAATTACTCAGTGAAGTATTATTTTGGTATTCTTTACCTACTCACCCTCTCAAATTAAGATGTATTTGTCAGGACCAAATCTGACTGTAGTATCTCCTTAGATATGAAGGAATGCAGTGTCTTCAGCTTCTTGGGCCTACAATCAATACACTGTTTGACTTAGTAATTTTCAGCTTTTACTAAGAACATTCAGCAGGGATTTAGGCCACCAGACTGGTTCTCACAGTTCATTGTTTATGATATATTATCCTGATGGTTAACCTGATATTTTGAATATATGCTCTGGCTGTGTTTAGGAGTGACAATGATGATAAAGATTGACACTGTCATTGGCAAATAATGACACCAACTGCTTGTAATGCATTTTAAAAACACGAGGTAAATGACAGATGCTGACACAAACAGCTCTGGGAGATGCTGACACAAACAGCTCTGGGTATTATTCCCAATTCCAGCTGCTTCTGATTCAGTTACAAGTGGCAGACACCAGTTGGGCAGGACACAAATTTGGCCACACAACCCCAAATTTATCACAGGAAAATTCCTCCTATTGGCAAATTGTGAAGGCAGCAACTGCCCTGAAGTGCCTCCAGCTACTTACACTTGCAACTGTTAAAAAATCAATTGTTCCAGTGTTTTCTATGCTAAAACCCAGTACATTATTTCTAAAGCCAGCAGTGGCCTGACTTTTGCCATTTGTAGCTTACAAGGCACGAAGAGCACTGACCCAGTCTCCTTATAACTCCAGTCCTTAAAAATCTATGTGGTAATTGTCAGTGCCTTCGTCTCATCATTGTGTGTAGATGTAAAGAACAAGATTGAGTACTTTAGTTTAAGGTCAGACCAACTGCTAGAATTTATCTGGTAGAGCCTCTAAGATTCCCATCATCTACATTAACTGATTTATACATTGCCCAGTGATTTTGAGGGCAGGAATTACTACAGTGGTTTTAACGTGATAACTAGGGACCAAAGTTAAGAGTAACTGACATTAGGTAGTTGTTCTTTGACTTCATGCAAGACCTTTTTTCATAGATAGAGCTGTCATTTTCTGTAGATAGAGCTGTCATTTTTCTGAGGTGGTAAGTATAAGAGAAACTTCAGTTTGTCTGTGAACTCTTGACTTATTTTAAGGCTGATAGACTGTTGACTGTTAAGACAACATAAAAAAGGGAAGTCAGAGCACCTCTTTCTTTCAGTTGTACACCTGTTAGTTGCATTGAAATAGATAGTTTGTGACAGTTTACAACATATCTAATGTCTGATATTTTAAATATTTGTGAATTCTTTACTAAGTAATTATATAGGAGTCTGGAGAAACCTGCAAATCTTTTCTCATTTTTTTTAATACAGCATGTTTCTGATACTTGTTCACTTGCAGTATATAAACCAATTCTAGTTTCTGATTAACAACTGTCCTCACTTGTTCATGAATTTTGCAGTTACTTTCAGGATTCCCTGCACATTTCCAATTACCTGTTCCTACTTGTTACCTTGACTGATCCTTTAAAATTCTCTTTGAAGAGCAGAGTTTGAGCCAGAACTCTTTAAACAGCATCTTCTACAGTAGTTCTGTGTGGCTTTGCATCATCTAGAAGAAAATTCTGCTGTTTCATTTGTGGCTGCCTGCTACAGTCTAGAGATGAATTTTTAAAAAAAACAGAGTCACAACTAGAAAAACTACACTTTGACAATAAAAACTATTACTTTTGGTTTCAGAGTGAACGACTTGTTCTAGTCAATGAGAAAATTCTGTGCATCTTTTTCAAAAGAATAAAGATGATATAATAATAGTTATTATTATTACCACCAACTGTAACTGATAGTAAGAAGCTATCAGCTAGGTACAGTTTGCAAGATTGCTCAGCATCCCTAAAATGGCAAATGATCTAATTCAACCCACAGTGAATAAGAGCTGTTAAACCAAAGTACATAAGTGACATCTGACTAAAAAAACTAGCAGAGATCCCTTTTTGTCGTAATACTTCTCTTATTCCTGAAGAAAAGTATGCATGATTGTTCATATTAGAGCTGTTTATTCATAATTTCCAAAGTTCTCTTTCCACCTTAGGTAAGCATAGACATTTCTCAGACTGTCTTCTATTAAATTAAGTACTTATCCACACTTTTCTGGATGTTTCAGTGTCTAAATGCATTTAAAGCACCAGATGTTGAGCCCTATGGGAAGGGCTAGTGTCATAACATGTCAAGTATTCAGTAGGTTCACTTAAATTCCGCTTTTTGCTTCAGAATGTCCATACAATCCCTCACATTTATATTTCACTGTTAGACATGAGCCTTTACAAGTGTCAAGCTAAAGCAGGGAATGCACAACTGCAGTGTGAGAAAGAAAGTAGTAAAAAGCTTTAGATGAGATTCATCCAATGCGTGCTCATTTAATAGCTGCTTACATTATGAACTGTTAAAATATTGCTCTTTGTGACGAAAACTGGATTTCCCAATATTCTTTTAAAGAATCTGCGTCTTAATTTAAGTGGCAGATTAAACTGTGAGTTATTCCCATACACCCATACGTCTGTGAAAGGGAGCATTATGCGCAGGGACCAAGCTGCCTTTTGTAGTGAGCACACACAGGCATTCAGGTTTTTAAGGTGTGACTCCTGACCTTTCACTCTAGTTTTTACACAGAGATGCCTTGGGGCTGGAGACTAGAGAGAACAATTTAAACATTGCTGTGATAACTCCCAAGTGAGGTAGAGGCTACTGAGCAGAGCATTTGCATATGTAATACCAGGCAAGAATTTAAAGCTAAGTTATTTTGCTGAGTACCGTGCTTTTCTAGATAGAGTGAGTTTGGCCCCAAGATCACTGTTCTGTCTGAATTCCTATTGCTGAGCTGAGGAATTTAATGAGTGGAGGGTTTTGCTCACAAAATTAAGTGATCCCATGGAGTGCTCTGTCTCATCAAGAAGACAGG
The DNA here is from genome assembly GCF_028858725.1 of Colius striatus. Taxonomy (NCBI): domain Eukaryota; kingdom Metazoa; phylum Chordata; class Aves; order Coliiformes; family Coliidae; genus Colius; species Colius striatus. The sequence goes on along the minus strand of NC_084790.1, from coordinate 63,809,117 downwards.
TTGGACAAGTTTTACTGGTCTTGAGATTCAAAGTGTTATCAGTAACAGACTTAATAGAAGAAGTCTTAGGACCACAAGAATTACAGACATTCTCACGGCTCTTACCATTTTTGTGTTGAACAAACATGTCCATTAATAGTGAAGTTTCGCAGCAGTTAATTTCAGAAGTTTCTGGAACTTCACATGGTCTTGCCATGTTCTCCCTTGCAAAAATCTTGTGAATCTATGCCGTTTTAGGAAAAAACATAGTCACTTGTGAGATCTGAAAACTCACTATGAAAATATCTTTGTAAGGAAACCACCTATTTAGGAAGATGCAGATAAGGTTGTGGTTTTCTAGTTATATATTTACAGGTAACATGGTGACCAGTGCTAAATATTTGCTTTTCTTTAAAAGAAAAGAACATACTGTCTTGTCATACATTGCCTAGCCTACCTTGATTTATTCCTAGTAAACTTACTTAGTTTGGGCTTAAGTGCTTAATGTGAAGTATGTGCTCACTTGCTTCTGTACTTTTATCAGCTATGTAATCAGCACCTTAGAGCTGATGGTAGCCGAAGATTATATGATTGTCTACTTGAATGGTGCAACACCAAGAAGGAGGATGCCTGGACTGGGTTGGATGAAGAAGTGTTACCAGATGATTGATAGACGGTGAGTGTATATTCCCTTCTGATCCACACGCATTATTTTAAACACTGCCCATTTCTGTTGCTTACCTGTATGACTGTGTTATAGTCTTTCTGTATGATTTGTTTGTTGTTGTTTTTTTTAAGAATCCATTTCTTTTTTACTTAGATTACGGAAGAATTTGAAATTGTTTATAATTGTTCATCCGTCATGGTTTATCAGGACAATTCTGGCTGTGACACGTCCTTTTATAAGGTATGTAGTGAGTACCAGTGACTTTTTTGGTCTCTAGGAACACAAAAGCACCCTAAATCATCAAACATGGTTCTTAATCTTTCACTGAAGTATACTCATTTACAATTTATGTCAGGCTTTTGGCAGCTGAAGTCAACTATCCTCAAGAGATTGGAAAAAACCCTGTGATTTGTGTATCTAGTTGCAGACTTCACAGGTGCGATATTGTAAAGCCATATAAATGTATGCAGAAATGTTAATTCATTCCTTATAGTTGTCTTTGTTCCAAACCCAGAGATAAGACAGGTATAAAAGGAGTAAATAATCATCTCATTACAATTCTGTCTACAAGACAATATTAAATTACAGTCCTGGGTTAAAAAAAAAAAAATTGCTGCTCATGCAAGAAGACTGGCAGCACCTTGAGCAGTTTGAGTGCACAGGAGTTACAGCTCCCAGAAAGGTCTAATGCAACCAAAACCAATGCTTTGATTCATGAAGAGGCAAAGGAACCTTACGGACAGTGAAGACTTCTCAGGTTGTTGCCGAAGATGGGCAAGTATGCAGCTGAAATCCAGAGATTTGTGAGACCAAACTGACAGCTGTGAGAAAGAGTTTCTTTAGGCTGGAGAAGCATTGTCTACAGAAGCCACACAGCAAATAACATGTATCATGAGAGCCCTCAGAGAGGTCTGCTCCCAAGCTGCAGATGAGGACACTAGAGGTGTCTGTTGCAGGGTGCTCTGTCCTGACAGGGTGACACTGGGATGGAGAAACACATGAGTTCTCCCATCACTGCCAAAGTGCGGCAGGTAGAGCTTCTGTCCAGTGTGGGGTCTGAAGTGCTGAGTAGGAAGTGACAGCTAAAAATACCAGAGTAACAGGGTTACAATACCTGGGATGACCAACAGTAGCAACGGGGGTTCACTGAGTCGCACTTCGTGTTTGAGGTATTTCTGTTGGTATCCTCTTTCCTCCCAGAGAAAAAGTAGACCGTAAAGTTGAAAAAGGACAAATATGTCACGTCTGTTTTAATTCCTTAGTCATTTATTCAGAATGACTGTATTTAGCAGCAGGGACTAGAGGTTTTGCATTGCCAAAAAGAAGGAAAGCTTTCTTCCTTCTTCCTAGTTTGACAAAGCCAATTAACAGTGGGAGACTAAACATAATAGCAACGAGTTAAAACTCTCCATTTCAGACAGGTAGATTGAGTCTCTGTGCTACAAGAGAGTGAAGTGCAAATGGGAGCTGAGAAGGACAGATGGCCAATGTGACCTTTGTGAAAGATAACATAAGATATTTGAATCCTCACCGAGGACGGAAGAGCCCTATGTGAAAGCTGAGTAAGAAAAATCTAGAAGGCATGAAAAGAGAAAGTCATTTCAGTAACAAGCAATGTAAGGAAACAGAGACTTGACTAGATTGAAGGCTGATGGCTGTAGCTTAAATCAATAGCCCTAAGCTGATGATCAAACCACTGACATGCATAGTATGAATTTTAGGGTAAGACATAAATTAGTCCAAAGGCAAGCAGAGATTTCAGTGAGATAGCTATGAGCAAAACAACTTTAATTCTGTTTCAGTGGAGATGTAGATCTATAAACAGTAGGAATCAACAGACTGAAAGACACCAATGGCAAAGGACAGTCAAGTCACCAAGGATGAGCTATGGTCAGTTCTATACTAAAAATTGTTGAACTCATTCAGTGGAGTCTTGGACCCATGACTGACAAACACTAAACACTTGTCTGAATACAGGGGATGAAAGAACTAGTGGTGGAAAAGATAAACCCTAGATACTCGTTATGGACCAGATATTTACACTAGAGATCATCTTAGCTGTGTTAAGTAAGAAGATAGATTTCTAATAAAACAAGTGTCAGTGAAAGATGTTCAGCATTTGGTGGGAATATTTAAATAACAGAAAATTTATCATTATTGGCAACATGCCTCCCCTAAAGTCTGAAAGAAACAAGGACTTCTTACTTTGGTCATGTATTTGAGATGCCGACACACAGACTCACACATGAAGCAATTACTCAGAAGTCAAACACTGTGCTGGAATTAGTGGACCCAGGAGAATCCTCAAAGGGAAAAGTTAACCTCTGAAAGATTTTTAGTCCCACTCCTAGGTCTTAGAATCTTCTGATTGGTTTGCAGCCTGCCAAGGTACTTGAGTTGGTGGTTCATATGATGTGGACTATGATTAAGATTTTAGATGAAATGTAAGAATTATCTGTGTGTTATAACAGCTTTGGACAATTGTGAGTGATTTCATGCATCTTCTGCTCCAATGTATATGCCTAGTGATGCTGATTTGGCTGAGAGACAAATGAAAATGGATGAGCTTAAACACAGGGATGGGTTCTGGGGCCAGTCTTGTTCAACGTCTTCATCAACAACCTGGATGAGGGGACAGAGTGTACCCTCAGCAAGTTGGCTGATGACACCAAACTGGGAGGACTGGCTGATTCCCCAGAAGGCTGTGCTGCCATTCAGTGGGATCTCGACCAGCTTGAGAGTTGGGCAGAGAGGAATCTCATGAGCTTCAACAAGGACAAGTGCAGAGCCCTGCATCTGGAGAGGAACAACCCCATGCATCAGTACAGGCTGGGGGTCGACCTGCTGGAGAGCAGCTCTGCAGAGAGAGATCTGGGAGTCCTGATTGATAATAAACTAACCATGAACCAGCAATGTGCCCTCATGGCCAAGAAGGCCAATGGCATTCTGGGATGCATCAAGAAGAGTGTGGCCAGCAGGTCAAGGAGAGTTCTTCTCCCCATCTACTCTGCCCTGGTGAGGCCTCATCTCGAGTCCTGTGTCCAGTTCTGGGCCCCTCAGCTCAAGAGGGGCAGAGAACCTCTGGAGAGTCCAGCACAGGGCCACCAACATGATCAGAGGACTGGAACATCTTTTGTACGAGGAAATGCTGCGGGAACTCTGGCTGTTTAGTCTGGAGAAGAGGAGACTGAGGGGAGATCTTATGAATATTTACAAATACAAGTATCTAGATGGTGGGTGTCAGGAGGTTGGGGCATCCCTTTTTGCAATGGTATCTAGCAACAGGACAAGGAGTAATGCAATGAAGCTGGAACACAAAAAGTTTCATTGGAGCTTAAGAAAAAACTATTTCACCATGAGGGTGATGGAGCAGTGGCACAGGCTGCCCAAGGGGAGTGTGGCATCTCCTACCTTGGAGGTCTCCAAGACCCACCTGGACATGTTCCTATGTGATCTGATCTAGGTGAACCTGCTTCTGCAGGGGCGTTGGACTGGATGATCTCTAAAAGCCCCTTCCGACCCCTACCATTCTATGATTCTTTGATTTTCATGTATTCCTGTTTCAGTTGTCTCAGTTTACCATATTAGGAAGATATGTATGGTAAGGGGAGGTAAGGCAGTGACTTCTGCTCAGAGATATTTCAGAGACTTCATTTTTATCTGGTCATACCCCCAGTAAATAGGAAGAATATGTTTTGGTTTTCATCTAAATACAACCAGAGTTAAACTTGGAAAATATCTTTATGTAAAACGTCTTTTTCATAAGCTCTACATACAACGTAAGGAGTTAGACACATGGATGGCCTTTTTTAAGTGTACTTTTTGAACAGTTTTGCCTTTATCCAAGTGATGATTTCCAATTTACAATGTTGACCTAAATACTGTGATTTAACCTCTTCAAGGAACAGCAAAAAGTATAGACTTGATTTCACCCTCGCTACAGCTCAGATGTGCTCATGATCAGCTGAACTCTGCAACTGAAATATGAATAACAAAGTGCTTAATTATTTGATACATTAAGTACATGCCTTCTTTTTTTAAAAATATATAAAAGATTTGAGGGGCAAGGTCAATTAACATACTGTTTATGTGTTTCAGCTCTAAGTTCAGCAGTAAGATACAGTATGTCAACACGCTGGCGGAGCTTCGTGAGATGATTCCGATGGAATATGTGCACATACCAGACAGTATTGTCAAGTAAGTGATGTGTGGTAGGCGTGTACTTGTTATAATGGAAAGTATTGTCACAAACTAATAGTGGTGCTTCAGAGTCTGTAAGAAAAACAAGAAGCCTCTTCCTGATATTGTTACAGTTGTCAAAATCAGAACCATATGTAATGGAAACAAAAACCACAGTATGTGTATACTCCTAGGGGAACCAATGTTTATTGGAAGAGAAAGGTTTTGTGCTGAACTAAGTGATATTGCTAGATAAATAAAGAAAAACTCTCAGGCTATTAGTCCTTTCATCAACCCTATGACTGAGTAATCCAAACTGGGACAGACAGCTCACTCACTAGTTGCAGCCCAGAAGGAAAATCGGAAAAAAGTTTAACCCTTCCCTGGGTATCACCTATGCAATATTTTTCCATAACTTTATACAAGTAAAAGTTATTTTAAGTTTTAGTCATACAGAGCTTTGAACTGAAATAGTAATTAATAGAAAACTACTGAAAGTCCATGGGTTCACAGTGACACAGTTCTTGCTGAGACTTAGTACTCACTGACTGAGACAATGTCTCAGTTCTTACTTCGTATGTGGAAAGATTTTCTAAAGGAAAGATATCTGTTAAAAAATCATAGGAAGATGATTTGAATTGCTCATCTCAGCTGGCTTTTTTTCAGACCTGAAATCAACAAACTGAAATGGTTGACCAAAAATGAAAACCCTGGAAATCAAGCATGGTTTTCATCTGGGTCGTTATTAAAAATAAGACATGCTGTTCAGGAATGCTTTTTTTAAATTATGCATCTTAACAAAGGTCCTAGGTTTTGAACAGATGTACTGTCTGTTTTGGGAGTATGATTCACTTATGATTTAGCAGTGACTAGGTATGAAGAACACTTCTTTTGGAGCTGTCATAGATCTCTTCAACCAGTTTTCACACCTGTCTCACAGTAGTTGTGAAAGCAGCATAGTTTTCTTCATTGAGCTGGTGGTTGCTCTGATAGTTGTGGTGTAATTCGAAGGAGAAAGTGAGAAGCTCAGTTCTTGCAGTGGCACTTGTAAAAGCAGTAAATTGCAGTCATGAAATCAGAAATCATAGGGACTTTCACTCACATTTATTTGCTGCTGTAACTTCTTTAGAGGTGGAATGAGGTTGTTGGTCACCTGATAAAGAGATGTCCAGAGTGTTTTAATGTTCCTAAAGATTCTTCATCCTTTCTCCATCTCTTTCTCCTTTCCTCCCTTCCTCTTTTGATTCCTATAAACATTTTAATTTCTTACAGTTCCCTTTGATAGGGACTGATACCTCACTGTGTTTCTCTCTGCTTCCTTACTGTGTTTTACTGTTTATACTGTCTGTAGCTATACTCAGATGTGTTACACATATCTTTGATTCCCTTAAGACTGAAAAGTGTTTGGAAAGTTTATTCACCTCTCAGTCCAAAGGAGCACTAGTACTAAAGGAATTTTAGGATTTACAGCTTAAGAAATGTTAGGGGACTGCCTGCTTCATGTCGTCAGCTGCCAGACATGGTCATGATTGTGCTGAAGATGTAGAGGTGACAAGAGGGCTCATCCGTGGCAAACATTTGTTGTGCTACAAAGACTTAGGGGGTTTGTTCATTCAAGGCATTGTGAGTGGTTATTCCCGTGCCACAGGGAGAAGGCTATTCAGCAGATAGCTTCCCTTCTCCTGCAGATTGAGAGAGATGCCTGTAGCAAAACAAAATAAAATTCAGCTTTTGGCTTCACAGTTTCTCCACTGGCAAAAACAGAAGTACCAGCTATGGTGATAAGGATTCTCACATATATAAAGTACATAGTATTTGGGTTGTGTGGTTGTTAGGTACTTTTTACTAAAGCAGGGTACAATGTGCTTGTTCTGTCATATGAACTTGTACATCTTTTCTCTTCCTTCACCCACTCTTGTCTTGTAAGGTTTGATGAAGAGAAGTGTATTAAGAGAAGAACAAGGTAAAACTTGCTTTCTAGCCCATGCTGCTGCTCATAATGGAGTGAATCTGTGTGACAGCCTTTCACCTGCAGGCGACCTCAACAGCTGAATGCGAGAGGACTTGCAATGATGTGGAATCTTACTTTTCCCTTCAAGCTGTTGAGATCAGCCTCCTTGCAAATAAAACTTACTGAACTGTAAACATCCTTGACTTGGCCCAGGCTGCAGCTAGTTTAATACTATCTGATAGAGCAACTGAATGCTTTCAGCTCTGTCTACTGGGCATGCCGTAGATTGCTGCTTTTACATTTCTGCCTCCAAATGAGCTAAATAAGGAGTCACAGATTAAAGGTGGTTCGAGCACAGGGATGAATGGTATCATACTCAGCTGAAGAGTTTTAGGGTCAGTGTCTAATACTGGGTGCCTATTTTAGAAGCATGTACTATATTTGTTTTTTTGTTCTGCTGTTGCTCTGCTTCTCTCTTATGCTCTGCTTGCTTCTTTGTTTCTTTATATCAATAATTTTTATTCATGCAGACTGGATGAAGAGCTGAGGGAAACTTCACAAACAGCTAAGTAAGATAGCTTTCAGCTGGATGCTGGCATTATGTTTACTTGTTTCACAGAAATGGATTGAATGCAGTATTACATTATATGTTTGATACAGTAATCAACTTGTAGTTTCAATTACTATGCAAGTTGCCATATTTGTGAATTGACTTCCCTTCTCCCTGTAAGCAGTCTGGTTTTTTACCATTTCTCAGTAAGGAATAATCATATCTTTACACTATAAAAAAACATTTTTGCTGTTTATTGATGATTGTTTCTATAGTCTGGATGGGGACTGAAATAATTTTTTTTCACTCTATTGAAATGATTCATTACATATTTTCTACCCTTCACCTGTTTTGTCAGGTGACTCCTAAAGTTTCTGGGGGTAGTTATTTTTCAAACTACTTTTTACATTTTACTTGGTTAGGGATAGCTCTTGAACCTCATTTTAAGTTAAGTTAGGTAGGTATCCTTTCCTGTCTCTCCAGTGTTGGTTGGATAGGACAGTGGATTAATGTTTGACAATATTTTATTGTCTATAGTCATTTAAAAACCTACCATCAGCCTGATGATCAGATACCTTAAACTTGTAACTGTGCTTTGAGTTTAACATACAGAGGCAACATGATGTATAGAAAGCCTTAACTGGAAGGACACGATCCTTGACTCACTGAGCAGAGCTCAGAAGGTGTCCAGTGCATTTTTTTCATGTGTGTAAACATAGTTCTGGAGAAGGGAGCTGTGTTGGTCAATTCTAGTATGACATTTTCACTACAGTTTTTGTAACCAAAGATTTTGAGGTTTTGAAGTTTCTTTTCAGTTTCTTTCCTTTAGCTTACATACCTCCGGATTTTGATTTTTCTACTTCTTCTTTGTTGTATTTTTTCTGAAGTTTCTTCTTTTGTGGTACACATTTCTCTACAGTTCTTCTGAGACTAGCTTTTAAAACAACCACAGGGGAATACCCAGAACACTGACCACTGCTTTTTATTCTAGCAGTTAGATTGACTCAGAAGCAATAAACTCACATAAGTAGTTACCTGATACCATCTGACTATTTTGCTAAACAAAACAAAAACGCCAGCACAAGCTTGAAATGCAACTTCTATTCCTTCTATTGAAACATTTTCAAATGCATTGTAGTGTATGATAATGAATGCTCTGTGGAAGAAAGCTGCTTTCTTTTTACTCCTTTCATTTAAAAGAGTGCAGGCTGCAACCATAGCAGGGAAAGGGGAACTAAATATTCATATGAGGCATTTGGTAATTGTTGTTGTTGGATGTATGAAGTCACTGTAGTGCATTTCCCTTCCACAACTTAAAGAATGAACTTAAACATTTTTTACTTAAATTAATTTGTGTTGCAAACACAAAGATCAGTACATTCCCATCAATTACATTTGTGTGTTTGTGCTGTCAAAGATGCTCACTACAGTTAGTTATTACATCCTCCAAATTTTGTCATATTTAAAAAGAGGAAGAAAGAAACACAGAAGAAATGTTTATTACTACTTTTTTTCCCTTGTACCCAGAACCAGCTGCCTCTCAAACGATCCAGAAATTACTTCAGTGGAGCAGGAGTAAGAATTTATGCCTACTACTGTCATTCCATTTTAACATTATGTTACAACCACGCTGCCAGAAACTGAGGCCGGGTAGACTCCATAAAGGGTTTTTTTAAACATAAATGCTTTTGTCATTATTTTCAGGAGCTCAGTTCAACATATGCAAGTAGAAAAAGCACTGAAGTTGGTATTTGTTGTGTTTGCACTGCAGATGAGCTTAAGGTGTCTTCAACCATTTTCAAGCAGACAAAATTCTTAACTTGAGGATGTTCAGGTTAAGTTACGTGAAAAACAAATAGAAAAAGGGCAACATGATCAGAGTGAAGATGGCCCTGTGTATTATCATCAATTAAAAGTAAAGTGTTAAATGTGCCGTTTTCATTCAGAGATTAAAATGTCTTAATATTTTACTTTGATTTCTGGGTTGCGTTCTTGATATCTTCTTTCACTTTGCTTTTTGTGCATCTCAGCTTCTTTCCCTAATTGAAACTCCAGTATCTTTATCTCTCTTCCTTTCAAAGCTTAACTGGTTCTCTTGGAAAGGGGAATGTGTCCTTTGGAATGCTGTTCTTCCATCTCTATAAAACTATCCACTATAAAAGCTAAGCATGTGAAAGGAAAATCCTGCACTGCTCTTAGTGTGCATCCGTGAGGGTGCTTGTAGCTGCAGTGTATCACACAAGCACTAACAGTTGATTGCTAGAGTAGCGTGTCAGGAGGACCAATCATTTTGGCAGTGTGTGTAATCCTGACCAGTTGATACAGGGAAGGAGTGATTTGGCATTTTGTTGTCTCTATCCATCTGACTGGTATGTAGGAATACATTGATGTCTCATATTGCAGTATTGTTCAGCAGATAGCATATAATAAAACAGACCCCTCAGTAAATATTCTGTCAATACCATAAGTATTAATAAGCAGACAAATAATTAGAAGCACGTGTAGCAAACAGATTCATAAATAAATGGAGCTTTTATTTTCAATTTTTAAAAACAAAATTGTACTAAACTGTCACAGTATTATACCTGACACAAAAGTTAGAACCTAAGCTAAATTCCTGACTCCTAGAGCAACCGGAATAAAACCTCTGAGTGTCTTTTTTCTGTCAAACACTACTTATTCTGTAATGCATCAATATGAGAACTGTTTTTTGACAGTGTGAGGGCAGAAAATAAATAGCATGTTACAGACCATTTATTTCTTTATTATTTTGCTTTTTTGTGGCTTGAAATTTTTTTCTGTTTTACTCAAAAGAGAACCTGGGCAGCAAAAAGCAATATGAGGAAAGAAATTGTATTTAGTTTACATAAATACGGTTGAAGCCATAGTAATGGTAATTTCTGCAGTTTACTTTCTCTTCATTAATACAAATCTGTCTTCAGAAATAGCAACAATTTTCCCATGGTCCTATCACTCATTTTTGGTGTCACTTCTTCAAGAAACAAGATTTCCCATGTAAATACCTCCACACTCATAACAGGTTTACACAGGCTTTTCTTCTAAATGCTGTCTGCTGGTACCCTGGAGTCTGCCCAGCTCTTAGTTTGCTTCTGTTATCTTTTTCATATTTCTTACAAAGGCTTTTGTCTGTTGTCATGCTCTTTTTGTTCTCTGTTGTTCCAACTTGTTGCACTTCCTCATAACTTCTAATTCATAGAGTAAGAAATCTATGTATTCAGTAACAGTTCATAAATATTGAGAGTTGTTTAAATAGTTATGTATTCTGTGAGGAAAAAGATGTTTTGATGCATTTTTTATGTTTATGATGACAACTCCTTATTCTAAACAATATTTCTGAAGTAATTGATAACATGTGCTTTGCATTAAATAGCAAAAGCATAGTCTTAGAAACATTTTTAAGGCCATGTGTCTTTGCCATGCCATAGTGTCAGTCCACTAAAGGATTTTTTCCACATGTAGTGCCTATTTCTGATTCGAATTGCCAGGAATGTAAGTATTAATTTCAGTAAAACAGTAACAGATCTTATTAAGCTGTGTATTTTCCATGTATACTAGATAGGAGGTGTGTAAATTGAGACCAATGCATTTAAGGGAACAAGAGATGAGGACACTCAACAGTTTGCAGTATTGGGGACAGGATTGAGGACATGACTAGCCATGTGTTTGATAGCACAGCACTGATTTGTTTGTTGTTGTTGTTCCTTTGTGTTTGTTTTTTTGTCTTGGATGTATAGTATTGACATGACCCTGAAATAAAAACCATCACTGCCAGGCATTTGAAGAAGAGGATTTGCTTGGATTTTCATCACCCAGACACCCACAACCATGGTGTACAATATGCGATTTGGATCAGTTTTGTTCAGTTTATGATTTCTCTGTGTCATTCAGCAATTCAAGAAGACCAAAAGGGACAATCCTGTTGCCATGGAAACAGCAGAATATTGGGCTTAGTTATTTGTGTTGTTTTCTGAAGTAGAGTTTTCATTAGGAAAGCTGTAATTGGTTTCTCTCTGTGTGTGCAATTTCTGTTTAAAAGGATAGCATTTTACCAACAGTATGCCTCATGAACAAGTCCATGAGGATGTACATTTTTGTTTCACTTTTGTCTTCAGCATATTAATGTTTATGTATAGCTGAACAGAATAGTTGTTGTTACAGTAAATGTTAGCTTGATTGTGCCACAGAGCAGCAGCAACTTAAAAATTAAAATAATTAAAAATTATTCTAGAAATGATGCAAGACTTTCTTTAATGTGTATGTTTCTTGCTGTCTGAAGTCTTTATATGTTAGTTTAACCCTGATAACGTTTTTATTCAGTTACAGAAAAGACTGATAATGAAAAAAATAATAATTGGTCATCAAACAGACTTCCCAGATTACAAATGAGTAACTGAAAGTAATTTTATGTACTAATTTCGTTTAGGATCTTTATTTTTGGAGTAGTTTTTATAGAAGCAGCTAATCCTGTGCATTATTGACATAAATTCTAAAAGCCTTGGAGCATGAATTAGTTGTTGTTTTTTCCTAAATCTGTTTTTCCAGAACTTTTTTTTAATAAGTCTTCAAATGGCTTCCTAACTCCAATTGTAAAGGCTATTAATGCTGTCAATATGAAACAAATACTTAGTATTTCCTGCTACCAGCTGAAGATCAAATGTATAAATCTACAGTTGGGAGTCACACTCATGTGCTCAGAGTGTATCTAATATTTAAAAAAAGAAAAATATTAAAATGCAGTCTGTGTCATAGAACACAGAAGAAAAAAACGTGAAAAGGGGAAAAAAAATCCCAAGCATTTCTAGTTTGTTGCTGTCCTGTGCACTGTCACAAAAGGCACTGCAGTAAGTACTTGTATTCACTGGTAAGTAACTGCAGTCTCTCAGACCATTGTTTTGCAAGAGAGTGCAAATTAATTGTGGAGGGGATTCTGCTTGACTACTTTAGAAAGACAAGAGACACACGTTTTCAGTTTCCAAACCTGCTGTCTCATCTGCCTTTTAGGATCTCATAACAGAAATGTTACTCACTCTGCAAAATTACTACTATCTTCACCAGGTTCCCCTATGCCCTAGAATTACATCTGTGGATTCTCTACTTTGTCTGTAAATAGGTCCTTAGATGTAACAATTCAAGTTAATCAGCACCTTCTTTCTATGTGTGCATTAACTCTAGTCCTGCTTCCAGTCCAGAATTATTAATGCAAGAGAAGACAAGCAAAAGCTTTCTTGGGGAATAAAGTTTAAGCAAAAGGCAGGACAGAAAGAGCCTTGGTTTTTCAGTGCAGTCTGAATCAAGAGTGAAGATTCTATTTTGTCCTTCATTTAAAAGACTAATATTTTTGTTTCGTGGTTTGCACGCTTCCATCTCTGTCAATTTGTAGCTTGTATTTGCAAGACAAGTCTGCAGGCATGGAAGCAAGCATCCATCATTGTGTGCACACTTGTTCAGCTATGTAATGAAATGTAATGACGATTCACAAAATTGTCAGAAAGGCAAGAACTTGCCAAATGCTTTCTTATCTGCCAGCATCAAAACTGAAATATCTGGACCTCTGCAGTCCTTGCTCTGTACTGACAGGTGGTGCACTATATCTCTGTCATACTAGCTAGCCTGCTGTATTACATCTCTCTGTCAGTCACTGTTAATTTTTGCAGAGGAAGGGCCTAATCCTGCTGACCGTTGTCGTTGCTCTGTAACGTTGCCCTAAATTAGGATCTGATAGTTTCCACTTTTTCTCAGATATTTAAATCTTGGCTTGTGTTTGCCTTATGAAAGTGCTGTCACTTAGTATTGGGGATAATGTTTTATGTACAGGTTAATATTTGTATTAACTCCAGATGCTAATTAAGTTTCACTTAGATCTAAAGTTTTAAAAGCATTTAGTAGCATGAAATCACATCTTCTGTAGACTTGTAGTTTAAGCCATCTAGAGTGAGACAGATGACTTCTGTTACCCTATAGGTGAGAAAAGTGTTTGTTAGAAGTTCACCACAAAGCAGAGGTTCACCACAAATCTTTAGGTACTATTTGAGACATAAGTAGGGTATATGTGGTGGATGTCAGCTCAAAGATGAGTTTAATTCTGAAGGCTTTGTGCAAAATTACTGAACAGCAAAATGATAGGTGAATTAGTATGATTAATAGTGTTGGCCTGAGATATAAGGAATTTGTTTAAGCCAAATGTCACATTAAAACAAAATGGGGCATCAGTATGATGGTGCAAAAATGATTGCAAGATTCAAGGTGTGGTTATCTTTGCTTATTAATATATTTTGAAAAGTTTTTTAATGTTATGATACAGCAATTCTATATTATACTAACAATAATGTGTCAATACTAATAAATCAGTAGTTTGTTGAAAGAGGAATATAGTACATATAATTGCTCAGATATAATCTTTTATATACAAATTTTTTCTACTGTGTATCAGTGCTCAGATCATATATAAATTAATAGTTGCTTTTTTTTTCTTAAAAGACCTATGCTGACTTAAGTTATAGATTAAGCAATACAAAGATATCTAATATCATTGTATGCATACATATACATGTAAATTAGAAATAAAGAACTGCAATCCACCACTGGAAGTATTTCTTTTCAGCTCCAAGGCTGTTTTCTGTATTCCCTGGGTAGATGGAAATCCTTGACTGTTTCAAATCACACTTCTTCGCATAGTTATAAATATTTTTTTTTCCTTTTCATTCCCGACTTGTCTTCCAGAAATTGAAACCAAGTAAGTTCTGTGTCTCCACCTCCATGTATTCAAATCCTTTGCTTTGCTGGTACTGGCAATATTGTTCCTGAATGAATGCAGAAGGTCTTCAAATTGTTCTCTAATATTTGTCTATGCTGTTATCTAAAAATCAAATGCATAGATGGTCTCACTCCATCTTGATATGGTAAGCAGAAAAGAGAAGTTTCAGGGCAGAAACAGATTGACTGTGAAACCACCCTGATGAGCAACCTTCTTGACCTCAGTGGAAGAAGGAGTCAGAGATGTTGGATGTTCAGTACCTACCTGGTACCATGTGGCTGCTCCTATCCCACTCTACATCTCTGTCGAATGGATCGATTTATACTGCTGCTACTTTTAAGTAAACCTATTGGATGACTAACCCGGAGCATTGTCCAGTGAGGCACCAAAACATAAGCTAAAGGGAGATAACCTGTGGCTTGTTAATTGCCACCCACCTGCCAGCAACCCTCTGAATGCTTCATAGACCTCTTCAGTGAAAAGCCAAAGAAGTTAGGTTAAACTAACCATTTGTGCTTGTTGAAAACAGTCATATTGACTTTTGATAGGTTTGAGGATTTGTCAGATCTTAGGGGCTTAATTTGAGCCTCAGAAGCAGACTTATGCCATGTCATACAAAAGAAGCGCTGATAGATTCCAGAAATCTTACATTGTGTTTTTATTCTCTTTTGCCAGATCCTTCAAGTATAATTTAATTACAGTTGAAATGTTCTCCTGGGACTTGATCTCTGATGTGCAGTAATTTGGTATCATTTATATTCTAAATCTCAGGGGCTCGAATAGTTGTGTTTGCATCCAGCTATACTGCTGTAGCTGAAGGGGCTGTGGGTCACCCTAATACCATTGGTCATTGTAATGAGAGCTAAGACATTACCTCTGTGTGCTTCACCACCTGGCAATTTATGTCTTCCAGTAAACTGACCAATGTTTTCAGAGTTCTGATTAAAATGGCTTTTGTAGCTGGGAATGCTGTTGCAACAGGCACAGGTATTTATATAAGGAGAAGCTGAAAATACAGGTAAGTTGTAGTACAGAAGCCTTATTTTCAAAAAATAAAACCCCTGTTTTCTTTTAAAAGAAAATTTTCCTTTTAAAAGAAAAGTCTATTAACTGGTGACATCTTCCTGTTCTCTAATAGTCTCTAAGTAGACAATGTTGTGAATATTTAGAACATTAACATTTTTCTTAAGGAAAAAAAAGTGTAAAAAAATGTACGTTTTGCTTATTTGTTGTGTAGAGTAGGAAAAAAAGAGATTTTCTCATAGATTTCTCGTGGCAAGTTGCCTCTGAAATGTTTTCAGCACAGTTCAATGGCACAAAATAAAGTATATCAGCTGAAAGGGAAATCTATTGCCATGCAGTAAGTTAACATTATCACTCATTTCCCAGCTGTGTTAATTTTCTACCTCCCTGCTTCTCCAAGGTTTATACTCCTGTTGGCTCAGTCTTTAGATCTAAAGCAGAAATTGATGACCTGGAATGTTTTCTGTATGGGAGAACTAGTTTGGCAAGCTGAATGCAAGATATTATGAAAAGAGACCATATTCATTTACAAAATTTTAAAGTTGATCCTCACCCTGCTCACAATCCTCCCTGATGGCTTCATTCACTCACACAATGACACCCATATACTCAAAAGCCACCAGGACATGTGTTCCCAGGGTGGCCTGACTGTCAGCAGTTGTTGGCACTGCAAAGGAGAAGAGCTGCTGGCTACCAAGTCCTCGCCATATTTCTTGCCTCTTGTATTGCAGGCAGCAAAGTAGTTTTTGGGTGTGGGGCTTTTGAGTCTTTCCTGTAGTTTAGGAGTCAGTAGCTATGAGTGAGTGGTCATTTTAGAATCATGTTTCCTTCAGTATGATGAATCTGAGACCACTTTTTTTCCTTTGTTTGAAGCATTATGTGAGTTCTCTTGGTGAGCTGGCACATGCATCACCCTGTATGTATGCTTTTTGGATTGCCACTCTGCTAGTGTTAGGTGCCAAGGTCTTCCACTAACAACCTCTTATGATCCTGAATAAAATCCAGATTCTTCAGTTTTACTGCTGGGATCAGTGTCCTGGGATGTGTGTCCTGGAAACATACTCTTTGATTTTGGTTCCTGCCATTTTAACCTTTCTGCTGTGTTTTCCTCTGGGTTCACACACATGCATATTTCCTTTCACGTGGAATTCATACTGATCTCATTTTTTCTGTTCTACAGTGCTGCAAGACAAAGAGCCACAGTTATGCTGTAGTTGGTGTGCTAGGAACGCACTGTTGGGACTCAACACTGTGTGTTAGAATAGCTACAGAAAAAACTAAAGCAAATCTGACTTTCTTAAAGTATTAAAGATTCCTCAAGTATTAATTATAAATACAGAGTTGGGGAGTATTCCCATGCTGTTATTGAGTCCCATGGTAGTTTGAAACTTACTGGTTTAAATTAAAATCTCATTTTTAAAATTCAATTGAAAAGTTAGAATGGTTTGATTTGAAAGGGATCTTTAAAGATCATCTAGGCCAACCCCCTCTAGTCCTCTTGGGTGATCAGACATTTAAAATGTGAAATATAAATGCGTCCAAGGAATGCCAACAAAAGACTTCTTTTTTTTGTGAAATACATGTGTGGTAGATGGAGATTTTAAGATTTTGGGGTGTCTTCAGCACTCTGAAGCCTTTGGGCTGGTAAAATTGAGACCTCTAAGATTGTTAGTGTTGAAGGCTTGTGGCAGTGCAAGCAGTGTATTTTATTAAGGATACAAAATCTGCAGACACAGATTTTCACCTTTGTGGTGTAATCTTTTGTCATTTTTGAGTGTTAAAAGTGCACCTTAATTTCCTACTAGTGCCATCCATGAGAATAAAAGACAGATCTCAGATTATGTTAGCTGAGTGACCATTTCAAGTTACTTCTAGAGATGAGAGGAGTGTCACTGGCACAGATGGGGCTTACAGTGCAAGCATCAGGAAATTCCACGTTCCATGCATTCACTCTTTCCTCCAGCCATGCAAACCCCCTAGCACCCTGCCACCACAGCAGAACACAGCTACCCTGCAGGCAGATGGTGTCAATTAACTAAATGTTTACAAAGCTTTAGAACAAGGGTCTAAGTTCATGAGTGAGCTCATAAATCCATCAGATGTATGTGGAGTTTACCGAGGGCTTTAGACCACTGCGTTGTTACTGTAAGTATTTAATCTTTTCCTAATCCTTTCTTTGATGCAGGCTTGCTCTTCAGAGCATCTTCCCTCCTGCCTGCCCCGTCTTATTTTCTGTGCATGAGACTTGTTGGAGCTTGTTCTAGTTTCTAAACAACAGCTACTGGTCTGCCACTCAGATGGTTGATCTTCTTTCCTGTTATGTTTGTGTTTCATTTTCACATCTTGCCATGTGGCAAATACAACCGTCTCTTAATTTTAGCCAAGGCCATTGTGCAAGTGAAAAAATAAGAAACAAAACCCTGACAAAAAGCCCGTGAAAAAAATCCTTTCCAGGTGTGCAATGAGAAAGAAAACCCACAACATTGCAGTTGTTGCTTATAGCATAATTTAATTTTTTTATAAAAAATTGTTTCTTCATGGAAGGCAATACACACTGAAGAGGAAATTATTGCCTACTTTACTTGTAGATGCTGTTAATGTACCTGTCTGTGCTCAGTGGGAAGGTGAAAGAACGTCACTGAGAAGTTAAAATGTTCGCTGTGGAAGAGACACTCATTTAAGAAGAAATGGTCACTTACTGCTTACGTGGAGTGACTTCTCTCTGTAGTCCTTCTAGTGACTCTCCAGAGTTTGTCCATTGGGGTTGGCTCAGCTGAGGCCTGCCAAATTCAAGAAACTGAAACAAAATGCAGCCTGAGCCTGCCACCACTTTTTTCTTCCTATTTGCTTTCCCCAGCTTGAGATAACCCTATTAAATACAGCTTTGTGGAAAGAAGGCAGAACACCTCACAAGGCTTATACTGCATAATAGTACATTTAAATGTACAGACTGCTATAGATTTTTTTCTGGATATTTGCTGTCTCTTCCTGTAGTGATAATTATTGTTAAAGAAAACCACAGATGACTGATTCTACAAGTACACTTAAAATCTGCTTGATTTCCTCCATTATGGAAAATCTAGTGTCTTCTAGACAAAACAGGAATGACATGGCAAAATTGCAATTTTTTTTTTTTTTAAGACTTGAATACTATTATCAGATTTAATCTCTTTTTGAAGAAAGAAGACCAGTCATTTCATAAATTGTATTAGAAAAAAATAATTTCATGTGCTGAAGCATGCATACATTAGCATTGCTAGCAATGCGTTTTGTTGGCTTCAGTGCACTAAGATTTTGGTGTAAATCCAGAGTTGGGTTAGACATGAGAATGTACCGTACCATATTGTCACTATAGTTCACATCGTATTTGGATTGTAAAATTAGAAGGAATTACATTTAAAGCCACTATTTCTGTGTTGTGATCAAGTCATTTGAGTCCTGTGCAGCACTATTTCTGAATGAAAATGCCTTGAGGCCACAGATGAAGACCTATGTCCATGCTGTAACATTAGCTAGCAAGCTATGAGCAGCTTCAGAAGTAAATAATGACTTCAGAGAACTGAGTTTTCTTTTGGTTTTGAGATGACCAACTGTGACCTCAGCAGTGGGATGCTGCAGGAAAAGAAAAAGTGCAATGTCTCTCATACAATATCTAGTCTGTCAGAAAACTGATTTGAGCTGTAGGATTGATTGTCAAGCCACACTGTTCAAAGGAGTTAAATTCAGGTAAAGGAGTAAAAAGCATAAGCTCTCTTCCCAACATGATCTGTTTATCCAAGTCACAACTTACTACAAAAATAGGAGCAGTTAAAATACAAATTTTGACAGAAATGTCAAAACCTCATCTTCTTGCCTCTACTATGTACGATAATAGCCAGCAAGAAAAGCAGCCTCCAGCAATAGCAGAAACGTAATCCACAGAGATCTTACTACACCACTCCCTGAGGCCTGATATGTAAAACAGACTCCTCCTGTGAAAATGACTCAGAAAATGAAGTGCTGGCTTTATGTGATAGACCCATGTTAAGCCATCAAGACTGTGAAACTTTGTCTTCATCCCTTTGAAGTATAAATTGCATTAAACAGTCAACCTAAAGAACTCATAATACTAATGTGAGATTTGGACTTTATAAAAGAGCAAAATAAGGAAAAGGAACACAGCTAAGATTATCTGTCTGGGAAAGGGAGAACAGGGGAAGGGAGGAAAAGAAGGACAGGTCAGAGAAATGACCAGGGGAAAGTAGTGTTACAGACATCTTTTTGCTTTGGGCTCCAGCCTTGTTCCAAATTCTGATTTTCCTTGGGGAGAGCTTCTGAAACACAGCAGGCCCTGTTTGTTTGGAGCCATGACTCAAAAGAAGCACAAGTCAGCTCTGTTCCAAATGTTCTTTTTCCTTATTTAAAGAAATGATGGAATCCCTGGAGACAAGTACCTTAATCTGGTTTTCACTCATGTAGAGTAAAACCCTCTCAGCCCTGCGTAGACAGCACAGAAGAGAATGGTGGAAAAAATAGGAAACATGAATTTAGGAAAAAAAAAAACCAAAAACCACTTTGCCAGTGACTTGCACAGTATAAGCATGAGTCAGAAGACTTCATAGGTGTGAATACGGAAACAAAGTATATATAGAAAGCAAAGAGTAAGATGCAGTAGAAGGGCATATGGAAAAGAGTGTTTCATAGAGGAAAATAGCTGCAGGAAAGAAATTACAGAATAGGAGATGAGCAAAGAGAATAAACAGAGACCAGAAATGCAGAGTAAAAAAACTTCATAAATGCAAATTGCCTCAGGAGAAAATTCCTGTTCTTAGTGGCAATTCTCAGTGGAGAAGCTGCCATCTCCTTGAAGTGTCTCAATGGTGTACCATGGTGTATTCAGCAGAGAAAGATCTCAAGTTGTCCAATCAGCCACTTCCCACCTGATCACCACTGGAAGAGGAATAAAAATCAGGGTGAGGAGAGCAAATGCATTTAACACTGTGCAAGTTTTGGGATCAAACACCAAAATTAGTGAGACCTAGCTGATCCACTAAAACTGGTCTGATATTCTTTCACTAAAACAGTTGTTTTTTGAGGTTTTTATGGAATTCCATCACTGATGTGACCATACTTCTTCAACACACAGCATTCCTAGAACCCACTTCACTAGCAAAGTAACACTATTCAAGTGGTCATTGTGCTTCCCAGAGGAAAAATGTGTAGGTCCTGGCTGCTGCTCTTTTCCCTGAAAATGTTCTTTAGAAAAAAATCAAATAATATTTTCTTCAGTTTTCAGCAGTTGTGGATTTCGAATCTCTCTTCTGTCTGCCTGGAAGTATCCATAACAAGTATCTCATTCATAGCGGTTGGATAACTTTCTGCTTTTTTTACTCATCTCTCAGATATTGTGGCTAAACCTGGCTGGGTGTAGTGTAATGGTTACTTGGGAAGACAGGCACCATAACTGTGTAACACATCCCCCTTTATTGCCCTTCTCCCTTTGCTGAATTTGGGTCAGCTGTCTGGGCTGTGTCTCTCAGCCCACTTTCTTGCTGGGAGCAGGCTTGACACAAGCTACTATGAGGAAAACTGACTCCATCCCGACCAGTATTAGTACACGAGAAGACAAACTTAGACTGCCCTTAATAAGCGTAATATTGGGCTACCAAACCTCCCTTCAGTCATCCTTAGATGAGAGTGTTCTGCTTTATATGGAGCAGCAATAGCTAGACACTGGTCTAGATGCTATTGGTGTTGGTAGACACCTCAGTACCTGCTGCAGAGTGCTTTCTCAATTGCTGGAACTGCGAAGTCCATAAAAATGGATAACACTACAAATGGATACGCACCCACAGAGGCAGTGTCATCAGTAATTCAGTTAATTCTTTTTCCAAGTCTTTTCTAACAAGCTCTGGAAAGAAAAAAAGCACTCAATGTTTTTTTCTCAAAATCCAAATCAGACAGGGACAAAGCAGGGTAAAGTGCTCTCAGAATCACTGTCTTGAGGCTGTCTACACACCTTTCTGATTTTCCTTTGTGATTTCAGCTGCTGCACTTCCTATGAAGCTGGTACTGCAATCCCTTCTTGAGAGCAGAAATTGTGAGCACAGGAAAAAGAGCAGGATGGGACCAAGAGTAGGCCTTTTTTTTGTGAATGCTGAACTGAATCCGGAAGAGACTATTTATCAATTGCTTACTTTTCATTTTTGTCTCTGTTTTGTTTGTCCTGATAATCATAGAATCATAGAATGGTAGGGATTGGAAGTGACCTTTAGAGATCATCTAGTCCAACCCTCCTGCAGAAGCAAGGTCACCTAGATCAGGTCGCATAGGAACATGTCCAGGCGGGTCTTGAAGACCCCCAAGGAAGGGGACTCCACAACTCCTCTCTTTTTGTTTATTTTTACTGCCTTGTGTTAGCTGTGGTCAATTCGATGTTACCATTCAGTTGCACCTCTTCCCTTGATAAGCTTCTTAACTTTACCCCAACTTCAAAAATATAGGCAACTAATGCAAGGCATAGACTTTTGTTAATTGCCTTCTCTAGAAGAAAGAATGTGGGCAAAGGGAATCTCAGGGAGAGCACAGGAAGGTTCCTTAGGACTTTTATTCATCTGAAGCACCTGGACTATCTTACTGTGAAACAGAGTGTGGTGATGACAACTGAAAGAGGGGGGCAGATGTGATGTGATGCATCAGGCATATATATGTGCACATATATATATATATATATATATACACACACACACACACGTACATATAGATGCATAAATACTTGAGCAAAGCCAGAGTTGAAAAATGTTTTACTTCATTCAAGCTTTTATGTTACATTCCAGCTTTAAGGAAACACCTGTAGCTGTTGCTCTGCTGCCTGATGTTCTGCTGGATGTTACGTTAGCTATTCCAGGAATGCAAGACCTAAAAGATCAACTGGTCTAAACTGCTTTCCTGTACAACAAACGAATTCTTTTGTAGTGTGCAGATTGCATCAGTGAGTTGAAAGGCTCAGCCTTTGGTGTTACAGTGTCAAATCATATAATGAGGAAATGGGCATCATCAACCTTTTGATTTCTTAATATGATTCAGATTTTCCTGAGTGCATTCCAGTACGTCTTTTCTTGAGGGAAAAAAAAAAGTTATCTGCATAAAATTCTGACTCCTAACCCATACTTGGGTTTGCCTTCTATGCAAAATTAGTTCAAGCATTAAGCTTTTATGTTATTCCAAAGTGATTTCTGTCCATACACACAATCTGCTCCTTAGTTGTGGTAATACCAGTTTCTACAAGTGGCAGACGAGTGGGCTGGTTAAACCTTAGGTCAGCACAACTTGCCACCTGCCAACAGGACAGGATAATTAGCCTCAGGATAGGATAACTGCTGTGACATGGATTCTCCAGTATCTCGTCACAAGTCTTTTTGCTCCTGTCCAAAAACGGAAGACATCTTCTTCCAGAAAGCCATGGTAAAGGATCAAGCATCCACCTCTTGTGTACAGAAGGGCTTGTAATTTGGGGAAGTCCAGGCACCCCTGACAGTAAAGTGGATTGCACACACAAACTTGCTCTGTGGCTACTGTCACTTGACCTGAGCTACCTTAGTTGAGGTCCTCCAGAAGAACATACCTTTGACCATCCTTATGTCCAACAGGTTGAAACTAGAAATTTCTTTAGGTACACTGCAAAAATTAAGATTCTGTGGCTTTCATTCAAACTTTGTTTCTGCTGCTACTTACTCTCAGAGTTTTTCTTCCCCATGCACCTCCCCTTTTCCTTCTAACTGTGAATTGTAGACAGATTTGCTAAGTGAATGGAAAAAAAAGTCTCAAGAGGGGCTGCCTTGTTTAGTTTATTTGCACTTCCATTCATTCAGATCTTATGTGTATGAGCTGCCCAGCTGGTCACAGCACCTTCTTTCCCACAGGAGGTACAGCATGAAGGACACATAGCCTCTGCAAGTGCTCACAGCTGCCCCTATTTTCTGAGGATTCATATCATGGATGCTATAAGAAACCTACCTCATATACTGGCAATTGATTCAACCTACTTGATTTTCCATGTCACTAATCTGTGTGGCATACATGGGTTGAACAGATGTGTGACAGCACCTCAGAGTTATTGACAAGGGGAATCAAGAGAATATCCCTTCGAATTTTCCTCAGCTTCTTCAGTGCTTCCATGTGCGTATGCACTCCTGGACCCTACTGGGTGCAGAAGGTGAGCTGCAGCAACATCATGCTGTTATGATTCTTCTCCCTTCAGAATTTTATTAAACCTTGTATCTTAGGTAAGCTAACTCAGTCTCAGCCTGTCTCTCCAAAATCAGATATGTTGTTGGTGAAGGTTCCAAAGTATGTGTGAGGGATGTTGTCTGCATACATGAGGATTAAGAATTTGTAAATAGGTAAAGTGTAATGACTGCTCTGCTACCTCATACGTTCTTTCACTTTCATTGTACACTACTGACAGAGAAAAAAATCCCACAAACTTGTTTAAGGTTGGGATTTTTTTTCCTCCTTGAGACCTCATAATTAAACCAAGTTTTGGTATTATTCCTCTTTGTACAGAACAACTGAAGCCTAACTGATGGGAAGATGTGATGTCTCAGTCTTGGAGTCAGCCCACTGGTGTGGTGTCTCTCTGTGGGTTCTGGTTGGCAAGGTTTATGACCAAAGGAAGTAACTCTTTGTCTAGTAACTTTTAACTGCTCAGATATAGACAAGTAGAGATGTGCAAGTGCATCAGAGGGAAAATATGGACTTTTGGAAAATCTGCTTTGCTAGGACTTTGGTTTTGTAAATTTCAGAGTCTGTTGAGTGCCTGGACATTTTATCTCCCTTGAAGAAATGCAAATACAGAAGTAAACACAAGTAGCCCGGACAACACCTGATATAGAGATAAAAACAGAGGAGCACAAACAAGTCTAATTGCTTGATAAAGAAGTGGAAAACTAAAAATATTTTTAATTAATTTTGAAAAGAAAACCCTAGATTATTTAAATGTCCTCACTGAGTTCAATATTCAATATTAATAACTTTGATCTTCTGTGTCCCATGCCTTTTAAATTTTTATTAAGCTCATTAACTGCACATTAGTATGAACATGCAGAACGTACAGGTGCCTCTGCTTGGGAAATACAAGCATTTGAATATCATGTAGCTGTTGTCATCAGCAGACAGATTCATCTGAAGGCTATTTCTCTGTCAGCTGTTCCAATCTCTCTTGAGAGTTAGAAACTGGGTGTGTGTGGGGAACCCAGAATATAAATGAGTCATCCCAGTTGCAAAGCTGAGATTTTCCTGAGTATATTAACCAGAAAAATTAAAACTTGACTGTGTCTATTCTTTATGTAGAGCTGGATCAGTTTAAAAGTAAATACATGTATTAAAGATTTTTTTTTTATTTTTAAGAAGAATTGTCCTGCAAGATCTTGCAGTGGCTCAGAGACCCAGAAGCCTCTCTTACTCTACTCAGAACTTAGAGGCAACAAGCACCTTTCTCTCACCACTGCTTTGTGTAAACCGGGTTTGGGCTATTCCTGCTACTCAGGATAGACCGTGGAGAGGCTGTTGCTCAGAGTAACTATTTTATCTCAGCACCTTTTTTACTGGCTGCCAGATCCACTCCCACCTCTTGACTGTATGCTGCCTGGCTACTGTGTCCCATTGCACACCCTTCCCTGAGCTCTCCTCTAGGCTTGTGCATTACCCTTCTCCTGTGTTTTGCCTTTCTGCAAAGTATATGTAAGAGGTTGTAACTATTTGTAAAAAAACAGTGCGGGGCAGATACGCTTACACACCTACATTCTCTAGCTATTCTATTAACAATGGAATAGTCCACTGTAACTACAGTGAAATCTAGGAAAGACTATTTTATTGTAATGCTCCTTTAGGAGATAACTGCTACCAGACAGAAACTAGTTCTGGGCTGGTCTGGATTGATACCTGATTAGTCTGCTACCTGATGAAAGTGTTATTGCAATACTCAGTTATGCACCTTTTTTACACACCTTCATTTGAAACATTATCAAGTATCCATTGACTCGTGTATTTAGCTTAGGAAATAGTTTTAATAAAACTAACCAAGCTCCTCTCAGCTTGCAGTTTTGCTGAACTATGTTTCTGTCTGGGACAAGCAGGTCATTATAAAATGGGGGAAACAGAGCAAGTAACAAATCTGTGGTAGCTACTGGCAACACTGTTGAATACAGACTATTTATTTGACTCAATTTCTACAGCTATATCCCCTAGAAAAAGTCTGGTTGCAAATTTTTCAGCCTTTCTCCAGTGAGACCTTTTTTTAGCTTCAGACCTCTCGCATCTTGATACTGGTGACATAATTTTCCAATTATTCTGTGCATCTGGGGAGATGAAGATCTGGAGAAACGGGCTCCAAACACATTGACAGTACTCAGCGTGTGACGACCTCAGTGTTTGGGGTATATATTCTTAAAGATCTTCATGTAGTGAGTGAGTCTGTAGCTATTCTGAGTGAAAGGTGTATTTAATGTAGTGCTATAACAAATGAAATAGCACAGCTTAAGCAAAGACCTTACAAGAACTTACAAGACCATACAAACTAGAAAGCTTGTCCCCTTGCTTGTATCTCAGACTTTCAGGAGGATGGACTTATCCTCTTCTTTAAGGTGTCATTCTAACAGTGTGGAACATAAAGTTGGGTAGAAAATAAGCAATGGAATGATGCATTACAAAAAAGCTTATCCTTTTCCTTAGCAATGTGCTTATTCATATGCTTTACCAACTTTTTAAGCAGCAACACTGGCTGTACCTGCCTTTGGTGCTCCCCAGCACAACACTGTGTTCCAGTCCTGGACACATACTCACCCTCATTGTTTACACCTAGGAGCTAAGGTGGGTAAAGTAATACAACTCTTTGCTTAGCACCAGATTAAATGTAGTGTGGATAAACAAACATACTGTTATTTCAACTTGCTTTCTAACGTGAATGCAGATTTTGTTGTCAAGAAGGAACTGATTAACTGGAACAGTGTATTCAGACTCCCTTAGCTAAAAAGTGAATCATGTTTCTTTTTTTTTTTCCTTCTAGAACCACTGCAATCCCCTAACAATTTACTCATTATTTCTATTACTTATCCTTCATTTCAAAGGTGGAGATCTATTACTGTTGTTATTAGCAGAATTAACGTATCGCAGTCTTTTTGCTACTAGGTGGGGAAGTACTGGTAGGTAGGGAATACCCTAGTAAGTAGTAAAAGTTAATATGCGGATACTCATCTTGAAAAAAAACTTTCCAGAATGAGCCAGTGCAAACATGTGTGGCTAAAACCAACCAGCTAACCTCTCCTGTTTCCTAAAGTGTGAATACTTACAGTGCTGAGCAGAAACTGTCTACATGAATGCTAATGTGAAGCTTTCCTTCACATAATATAATACTTATGGTTCTGTGTCTTTCTCTTTTTTTCTGGCTTTGACCAAATAATGAATGAAATTTCATTTATGAACTCTCTGGACCTGACTTTAATTTAGATAGGGCTGAAATGGTCAGATAACACCTATTGGAAGTTCCCAAATAGCAGTGAATACAAGTGAAAATTTAAATGTATCTGTATACATTTCAGAAAGTTGTATCTGTGCTTTTGTGCTTTGGTGTAAACAGGAGGTAACAGGAGGTAACATCGGTAGTGTCAAAACAGAATTGCACAATCCAGCTTGGGGCTTCTTTGCAGACAGAGAAGATTTCTTTTCTAAGCACTAACCAGGGTAAAAAAGGGCCACACAGATTTTCTGAGGGAAGGTGCTGGTGTGTTGACAAAATATAAATATCCTCACATTATGATGCACTATAAACTTGCTTTTAAAAATCAGCAGTATTTAAAAAGTTGTATGTGTTGGTTGGAGGCTGTGACAGGAGAGTGAGTACACTGAGTGCTGCTCATTGGCATAAAGACAACCTCAGATCATAGAATCACAGAATCATAGAATGACTTACTTATCTCTGAACCTGCTTCCAAACCTCCTTGGTATTCATATATTTCCACACATGTGGGCCAGTTCTCAGAGACTTAGTGTCTGCTGTTCTGTTCATCAAATGTGGAAAGTATTTCTTCTAATTAGAAGATGTAATTACTTTTTAATTCTTTCTTCATTGTCTTCACACCAAGTCAATATACAACACTGACCACAAACTAGCTAAAGCTGTTGCTTCAGTATAGGAGTAGTTACTACTACAGAGAGTTTAGTTCTGCTGAGAGTGCCTAATATTAATTTGGCTGCATGTCAGTTTCAGCCCCTGCAGTCTCAAGTTGAGAATAAAAGCCTCATTCACTCAAATGGTCTTATTTATTAGCCTGTTAAAAGTTTCCACAAGTACGTGCTCAGGACTTTTCAACAGAACCATTATTTTTCTCCAGTTTTACTCTTGTTCACATTAATTTAGAGAGGAGGAAAGTCTGTGTCATTGTAGTCAGTCCTAGGTCACTGTTTTGCTCTGAATCCTCTTTCCCAGATAAAGTGAACATAAGTGACCTTAGGACCAAATTGTAGTCAAGTAGGGACACCCTTTAGATTCAGTGTTCTCCCTTCTAATGGTTATAGAGGTGAGCTGCTCTGTTCCCTGAATTCAGACAAGAAACAGTAATGATAACTCCCCACTCAATCAAATAAGCGTTTTCTGAGAATTATCCACTCTTAATTCAAGTGGCTTGCTGTGAAGTGTGTGTTGCTTCCAAGACGAGGTCATTTTTCATCCTGAGGGGATGGGACATGGAAAACTTTTATTCCAGCAGAGACAGAGAAGAAAAGAAAGTTGGTGCAATGATATTTCCTCTGACCAATCAAGACTTCCTTATCAGTTTGGCTAACCTGTTTCCTTGAAGGGTTCAGCCTGTGGCAAAACTTGGCAATGCTACGCCCAGAACAATATAGCATGACACTGTGCTGGAAATAAGTACAGACAAATGCCTCTGATGAAATGCCAAAATTATTAAATGGGCTACAGTTGCTACATATATTTGACTAATCCCTTACAGGGGAAACAGTCCATAGTAAAACTGTGTTTTTCTTCTGGGGAGTTGTGGTTCATTGAGAATAGGCCTGACAAAATAATGAGCATACTAGGGCTTAGACCTAAGAGTAAAATAAGATACCCAGGAAAGCGTCTGCAGAGACACTGATTCAGTTTTTAAGAAATCTAGGAAACAATGTTTAAATTCTAGATATAGAAAACTCCAGGCAGTCCATGGTGTCTGCAGATAACCCAAAGAACTGGAACAGTTCACAAAATGTCTCCAGCCTTGAAAAGCACAATGCTTGCCTCTTGTTTACTATGATTTTGACAAAAATAGTTGCCATTTGCTATGAACTGGTGTATTTGAAACTAGTATTGTAATATGTTCTGTTGCAATTAATTTTAAAGCCCGTTTTTTATTTGCTGGATGGTACCTGCAAATTTTTTTATTATAAACTGACTCAGAACAGCATTTGATTTCACACTGAGGTTCAGTTTTGTTCTTCTCTGGGCATCCCTGCTGCTGCTTGGATCCTCAGCTCTGCTGGTATCTGTGATTTTCCTGCTGTTTCTGGCATCACCGGTGCCACTGCTCCTGCTACCCTTCCAGCATGCCTGACATTGCTGCTAAGGACGAGGACAGAGGAGATGTGGGAATGGTAGCAGCACCAGCAGCCATGGCAGCAGGATAAGCTTCAGAGCAGACAGGTTTGTGGCCTGGCCCTGCAGCTTTCTGGATAGCTGGAGATGGTTAGATAACCAAGGGTTCTTTAATGTTTGTGTGTCTGTCTGCAGAATTGACGTTTTACAGTCCTACTGTTGGGTGACCATTAGGGGTGGGGGTAGGATTCTTGTGCTTTTGTATACAAAAAAGAGCCAGCTTGTAATCAGGACAATAAAGTAACTCAGAGTGATCTGAAATTCAACACCCACCTTTAGTCAAAGTACCCTGTTGTTGTTCTGCAGTCAGCACGTTTACCAGCATTCAGAAACACTGACTGATGTGCCTAACTAAGACGGGAAATGAATCTAGCAGTGGGATAGAGTTTATCTTTAAAGCACATTCATTGCCTGTAAAAACAGATAACTAAGTAATTTTAGACTGAAAAATAATTATGCTTAAAAGACAGGAAGCTCCATAATAAATCAATCTGATTTCCTAAATAAAACGTTGAAGAATATATACCTTAGCATTTCCCCACTGGGGAAGCTAAATGTAATCTTAGTTAATAAACATAAAAAGCTACTATATTTCTTTCAAAGCCAGGGAAGTTAAACACAACTACCCTTCCAGTACTGGTAGAACATCTGTGGAACTGGAATTTCCTGGTGGCTCTTGAATCAAACTGTAACTTTCCAAACAGGTTTTGCTTCTTTTTCAAAACTTTATCTGGCATAACAATTACTGTAAAGTTTTAAAGATTTTTTTTTTTAATGTAAATGAATTCCTGGCTTTCTTTTCTGACCTCACCTCTCCAATGAACCTTAAACATGCTTTATGTTGTGCGGACTAAACTAGCCAAGAAAAACAATTGTATTGTGGCTTTCATTAATGAGGTCAAATGCAGGAATTTGTTCAGACAGGTCCTTTTCTGCGCATGTGTAAATCAGTAGTGTAGTTATACAAGCTTGCCACAGAGGTAGTTTCCATTTAAAATTAAACCACCAATAAATATTTTTTTAAAAAACACAAAAAACAAAACCAAACCAGAAAAATTAGCACGAAGTTGATTTCAAGAGAGACAGATCGGGATAAATCTTGTAAAATGCTAAATAAAAGTCAAATACCTCAGGGAAAACTGATAGAGACAGGAAGTAAGCCACTTTTTGTGATACTAAGGTTTTTTTTGATCACTGCTTTGTCTCATCAAGATCCTTTTATACTGCAAAGAAGTTTTCCTGATCTACGGATGATGAAATTCCAGATGCAAAGACATGGAAAAATTAAGAACAAAGCAAGCAGAATTTGTCCTCGATTCTGTCTAGTTAACAAACCTCTGTACCTTCATTGTGCTTGATTTTTGTTTATTCTTAAATTAATTAGTTCTTTAGTGTTTTTTACCATCATGCTCAGACCTATTTTTAATTTTTTAAAAATGTATCAGTAATTCTATCTATGGACAGAGCAAACCCTGAAGAATAGGCTCCCGCTGGAGCCTATTGATCTCATTCCCTGTAGGACACATTTGCAGCTATCTGTCTTTACCTAGGATTCATAAACAAGGTTGAGTTTACCTAGTATACCTGCACAGGAGATGAAGTGAATCCTGACTGTTCAGTCTGCTCCTGTGAGTGCAAGATTCAGTGTTGAGCCTAGAAGGTCTTTGAAAAATCATCAGTCATCATAACAAATTACAAGTGCGTATTATACATGACACAAATTATAGGCACCAAACTTCCCAAAGGTACTGCAACTGCTGACATTACTTCTCATCATTTATTACCAGATGGAGAGAGAAAAGGAGCTGGAAGTAAGTAAATGTAAAACTCCATGAAAAATGGAATAAAGCCGTTTACTGTTCTCTGAGGCTACCAGTCTGTTCTTGTGGGAAGATGCAAAGCTGAGGAGTGGCTGAAGCAAGTGGAATTAAAATTAGCCCTAGAGTAGCATCTGGGAGACCAGGCTGGTATTAAGGTCATCTTCTGCACCACACTATGTCCGAACACTCTGACTTTTGGAGCCAAAAAGGCATCTCAGGTGGCCTCAATGGTCTTAATGAGATGGTGAGTGAGATCAGTTTGTTCCAGACAGCTAGTTCCTGCTTTCAGGACAAGGCTAATAAACAGAGGACTGAAGACTGTGAGAGGAAGACATGTTTGAGTGAAGCAGATGGCACTTGTTGATTTTAAGTAAACTAGGGAAAAGGGACTTGATGTGCTGGTTTGTTCAGGGTTGTATTTCTTGAGAGGATAGTGAGTTTAACCTTGAATTGGATCCACTAAGATATGTGCATGTTTGAAGCTGGATTCAGGCATTTGTCGTGGAATGAGCCTCAAAGTGCAATCCATTTCTTTCCATGACCTGGTTGCAAAAATAAAACTGGCTACTTGGTTGCTACCTAAAACTCTCTGAGCCTGAGCTGGTCAGTACCTATCTGTTGCTTGAGTCCAGCCAGGATCCAGAACCAAAAATTGCTAGGGATGGAGCTAGAGGAGATTTTCTTTCACATTGATGCAGATGAACCCTCTTAGTATGCAAGCTTCAATGTCTACTCTGTGATCAGAATATTCACCTGGAAGTGTCCTTCTTAGACTTGGAGCATTCAACTTTGCATGGCCTCTTCCCTACAAAGCATCCTTTTTAGAACTGGGTAGCTCTTCTGTCAGTCTTGTATGTGAAATTGGGTGTTGCACGAGAAATAAAAACCAGTGCAGTGGGCATGGGGGAAAGGTTTTCTCTTCTTTCTGGAATTTTATTCTTTCTAAGCTTTCTTAAAATTAGTGTCACAATCTCTTACATTTGAAAAATTATGTATTGTACAGTGCAATGGAACCAAAGCAATATCACAAAGCAATTGTGCCTTTTAAAAAATATTTGTTTTATACGGATATGCATCTTAACTAAACACAAACATACATTGCTGTATTTTTCTTCCATTTCTCTGTCATGTCTCAAATTGCCCACATCCACAAGTAATGCTACTTAGTCCTGGGAGCATTTGGACAAAGATAAAATGAAGGAATTTAAGAAAACAGTGGTAAAAGAATAGCAAGATAAGGGCAGGTGGTTACTCTTAGCTAAAAGGCTTCTGTTTAGAGATTGTCTGGTACTGTTAAGGTACACACCTTTTTTGGCTCTCTTGAAGTCAGTCAGTCAGTTAACACCTTTTCTAAAGAAATCTTCTGTGTGTTTAACGGTTCCTTAATTGTGGTGACAATACATGCGATTCTAGCTTTCTGATAATGATACTGTTAAAGATGAGCAGCCTAGCTGATTTTGATAATTTTGTTACTTTTACATTTTGATATGGAAAATAAAATACGTGTTTGATAGTTTATCTTGCCAGCAGATAAACTTAACCAATCCCTACTGTCATTTTTTTCCATTTCTGGTGAATAAAAATTATTTTAATACTTGTGCTAATTCTCAAGATGTCAAGGATTCTCTGATTTTTAAATCTGAAAAGGTATGTGTCATTTTTAGAGTGGAGACCAGGGAAGTCAATCCTAACTGTCACATTGAAGGTAGCTGAGTGCTGAGGCAGAAAAAATGTGGTGTCTTGTTCAGCCAGTGCCCTCCTGCATCAGTCTTGCAAGTTGTCCGCTGTTCACTCTACCCTCTGGGTCTCTATGAGGCCGAGGCCAGTGCTGTTTCTCCAGTGCTCACCAGCCCTGAGTGGCCACCACCAATGTTGTGTGTAGTCCCGGAAAACCATCATGCTGGAAAGCAGCTCCCCACATGCAAGACTATCTGAGACTAAATCTTTTGATCTCCATTTAATGTGTTCGAAACATCTGGAACATTTGTAGTAGCTGTACTATTCATAACAAAAACATTTGGCTTGCAGCATCTTGTAAATCACTACAGTAAGTACAGTGTGTGCTCCCAAAGGAAGAAATGCACTCTTAACTGTCCAGTAGTAAGAAACTTACACACTCTATTTTACTGTTAGGCCCAAAGAACAGCCTTCATAGACAGATGAAAATGTGTTATGTAGTGAGTACTACTTCGCTTCTATGATTGAGGCAAGGTCATGAATGTATTACGAGGAAATACTAGGATATGGCTGCATATAGGGGCAAGAGATGTGCCTCATTGTTTAAAATGATTGATGTCTAATGTGTAACTTCCTTTCTTTGAACTTTCAGACTTTTTTTTGTTTGGTAGAAATCAATGTGAATGATCTTATTTCAGAATAATATTTGTGGTGTTACTTTTTAAGTGAAGAATTAGATGAAAAAAGGAGTAAAGGTATTATAACACTGAATTAATTTTCCACGAGAGCAGATTTTCCCAAAT
The DNA here is from genome assembly GCF_028858725.1 of Colius striatus. Classification (NCBI taxonomy): domain Eukaryota; kingdom Metazoa; phylum Chordata; class Aves; order Coliiformes; family Coliidae; genus Colius; species Colius striatus. The sequence continues at coordinate 63,776,069 of NC_084790.1, read as the reverse complement.
AGTTGTTCTATTTTAGGTAACGTAGAAATTAAGTTTTCCAGGAAGGAAAAGCCCTTTGAGTGTCTGAGAAAGGGTTCTATTTCCATTTACTGTTAGATTTTCAAGCACTGCCTGTTGTCATTTATACTGAATTCATATGTACTGCCTTGTAGGTGTCAGGAGATTATGTCAGTTGTTCTTGGGAGATTTTAGCTTTATTATATTTTAGTTTGTCATGGTTTAGCAAGGAGCAGCTTTTGCTTGGTAACAGGGGGAGCGGGTTGCAGTGAAGACCCAGTAAAGAGTTTTTGAACTCTCCCCTGACTCCTGGGTTCACACCCACCTCCAGCCTGGCTGGGCCAATCTGGTACCTCTGCCATCACTATTTAGAGATGGGAATTTGAAGTGCTGGCAGGAGGTGTAAGAGTGATACAAGATGGAGGCGACCACATGGACCCCCAGTCAGAGGAGGAAGGAAGGAGGAGCACCAGACCAGAGACCCCTCTGCAAGCTGTGGTGAGAATGCAGCTGTACCTCTGCAACCCATGGAGGGCAATGGCAGGACTGAGAGCCAACAGCAGCTCCAGAGGAGTGCACCCAGATGGGCGACAGACTGTGTGAGGAGGCAGCCATGGCACAGGCTGTGCTGGAGAGCCTGCGGGCCACAGAGCAGACCCATATGAGAGGTGGAGAGGAGCTGCAGCCTTTGGGATGAATGCACGTGGGAGCAGCCCGTGCAGGGCCGCCGTGGGTGTGAGGTACCCCACGGACTCGCAGGGAGGACTGGTGTGGAGCCCACCTGCCTTGAGGAGAGACAAATGTCAGAAGGCATCAGGAATAGACTGATTGAACCACCCATTCCCTGCCCCCATGAGCCATTCAGCAGGGGAGGAGATAAAAACATCTGGATCATGGAGTGGGGAGAAGGTGGTCTTACAGGGCTGGTCATAGAATCATAGAATGGTAGGGGTTGGAGGGGACCTTTAGAGATCATCTAGTCCAACTCCCCTGCAGAAGCAGGGTCACCTAGATCAGGTCACATAGGAACATGTCCAGGTGGGTCTTGAAGACCTCCAAGGAAGGAGACTCCACAACCCCTCTGGGCAGCCTGTGCCACTGCTCCCTCACCCTCACAGTGAAATAGTTTTTTCTTATGTTTAAGTGGAACTTTTTGTGTTCCAGCTTCATCCCATTACCCCTTGTCCTGTTGCTAGCTACAATAGAAAAAAGGGATGTCCCAACCTCCTGACACCCACCCTTTAGATATTTATAAATGTTACTAAGATCACCCCTCAATCTCCTCTTCTCCAGACTAAACAGCCCCAGTTCCTGCAGCCTTTCCTCATATGAAAGATGTTCCAGTACCCTGCTCATCTTGGTTGCCCTGAGCTGGACTCTCTCCAGCACTTCCCTGTCCCTCTTGAGCTGAGGAGCCCAGAACTGGACACAGGACTCCAGGTGAGGCATCACCAGGGCAGAGTAGAGAGGGAGAAGAACCTGCTGGCCACGCTCTTCCTGATGCATCCCAGGATGCCGTTGGCCTTCTTGGCCACGAGGGCACATTGCTGGCTCATATTTAGTTTATTATCAATCAGGACTCCCAGGTCTCTCTCTCCAGAACCGCTCTTCAACCCCTAGCCTGTCCTGGTGCATGGGGTTGTTGCTTCCCGGGTGCAGGACTCTGCACTTGTCCTTGTACAGCCTCATGAGGTTCCTCTCTGCCCAACTCTCAAGCCGACTGAGATCCCGCTGAATGGCAGCACAGCCTTCTGGGGAATCAGACAGTTCTCCCAGTTTGGTGTCTTCAGCCAGCTTGCTGAGGATACACTCTGTCCCCTCATCCAGGTTGTTGTTGAAGATGTTGAACAAGACTGGCCCCAGAACCCATCCCTGTGGAACTCCACTGGCCACAGGCCTCCAACTCGATTCTGTGCCACTGATCACCACCCTCTGGGCTCTGTCATTCAGCCAGCTCTCGATCCACCTCACTGTCCACTCATCCAAGCCACACTGCCTGAGCTTTCTGATGAGGATGTTATGGGAGACAGTGTCAAAAGCCTTACTGAAGTCAAGGTAGATGACATCTGCTGCTCTCCCCTCATCTAGGCAGCCATTTATGCTCTCATAGAAGGATATCAGGTTAGGTTGGACTCTTCATTGTTATACTACTCTGTGTTATTTTATTTTGGTTATGTTTTGGGGTTTTATGGTTATGTTTTAGTTGGTACTGCATTAAATTATTTTCTGTTTTCTTCTCCAAGCCGAGTAGCCTGGTCTGTTTTGTCCTGGACCTTAAGAGGCAATTAAGCCCTCCCTGCCCTTTGGCAATCCTCAGGTCTTTGGTACTTGAAGCTAATCGTGGTCTTTTGTTCCCTGATGGGCCTAAACCATGACATAGTTTTATTACTAGGTGATGGATTTAGCTCCTTAGAATGGTATTCAATTAGGCTTCTGCTTTTGCCTGGGCAGGTGCTTGTCCTTTGTCATCCCTGACCCTGTAAAGTATCACAATACTGTGTATTAGAGCTAACTGAATAAGAAGAGAAAAACATAGATAACCTCACATCCCTTTCAGTGCTGAGAGCCCCAGGCATCAAACAAGATTCCGATCCATGCACAAGATGCTTTGCAGACCCTGTTCGTGGCAAAGTTGTGTGCCCGAGTCAACCCAGGCAGTCATTCAAGCTGTCAGAGAATTTCCTAGAAAGAAAGCAACTCTATTGATCATCTCTACTGCCAAAAAGGAAAGATGTTCTCCAGAGAACTTCTTGTTGCACTGTTAAAGAAAAGGTTTCGTCACCAGTGCCGAGTAGGAGCTGCCCACAGCCTTCTGTGGCACCATGTGTAGGCCACAGCAGTGGGGGGCATGTGGCGTGGCAGCGAATGGCACGGCACCACACACCTGCAGCACCTGACCAGGTTAGCTTGCTGTGGGTCACCAGCTCCTAAATGTACAGTGGTCTCCCAGTCAAGATTACTACAGCTTCTATTGCCAGAAAATTGTAGTCTCAGTATAACGAAACATATTCTTTGCTTCACTTGCCTTCCAGTGTATTGCCCTGTGATTTTTGTGGTACAAGTGCTTTGGAGAAGGTGGTCTGCGCATTTGTTTGCACAGTAAACAGTAGGAGGTTGGAAAAGATACAATGAAATCAATAACCCTATGATATTTTGCTGCCTTTCATTTCCTCTGGGCAAGTTTGATGCTAATAAAAGCCATACTGTGGCCAATATTGGTTTTATTTCTTTTTTTCCCTCTCAGTATGTGCCCACTAAGTATGTGTCAGAACTGCAGAAAAAGTTAATGGATCCATGCCATTTTCTTTTCTGTAATACTGCATACCCAAGATTTACATGGGTTTCCCTAGCCACTTCACATATAACACTGAATGCTCTGTCCCTCCTTACCATCTCCCTGCTATGTGAAAAAAAGGAGTGCTTGTACCAAGCACCTCATGGCTGGTTCTGCTTTTCACACATCATTTTTAAGACTATTTTTGTCTCTAAGTTAATGCAGACAATTTCAAGTTGCCTAGAAGTTGTTGTGCTTTCCACATGTATGCTGATGTTCTCTGCCTAACAAAAGATGTACTGTGTGAACCCTCTTATAATGCACTGTATAGCACTAAAATTGCATCAAATCTGCCCAGCAGTTGGACTCCTTATGACAGGAAAAACGTGATCTAATGGAGGCTCAGCATTTCTGAAGGTGGGATTTGCATGTTGAACTGCACTACTGGAACTGATTCGGTGAGAAAAAATGGCCTCTTGAAATATACTTAGATATTATTTCACAGTGTTTTATCCAACAGCTTAATCTTTTTCTGCAGATTGCCATTTAACACTCAGTCTGACATTTTTTTCTACCTGCAATTTTAAAAATAAAGGCAGAGAATCTTCTTTCTGATAATGGAAGAGATGTTTAAAAGGCAGGGTAGTGAGTTTGGAGGGTTTTTTTTCTCCACATGAGGTTCATTTGAGTAAGTATTTTGAGGTTAATAAGCTTTTCTTTCTGAAATGATGGAGACTCCAGGCTACTGTTACTTTTATTGCTTTGTTGTGTTTTCCTGACTTCCGCCTGGCATTTTTTAAGGTGGCAGTTTTTTGGAGTTACAGATAGCATGCAATATCTGCACAGAAGTTTGCAAACACCAGTGAATATGTATGTTTGCTGAACTGCACTTAGTGCAGCATTTAAAATGTTTTTGCAGAGGGATATTGGAAGTACCTGTCTGATTCCCTGTCCGGGTTTAAGTGTCAGTCTCCATAGAGAGCATGAACAACTGGCAACAGTTACCAGCTGCAGCAATAGTATGGAGAAGGGTTTGTCTTTAACCCACTTGTCTCTATAGAGCTGGTGACTTCTTTAGAGAAGAGATCATATTCCTGTGTAGACAGACATGTGTTTCCTATTTTTTTACAAAACAGAGGGTATGCTGTTCTTAGACAGAGGAGAAAGGGACGGAAGGAAAGCTTTCCGAGAACACCTACAGCGGTGTGTCGCTGCACAGACTTAACTAAGTGCTGAACTATGCAGCATGGCTAGGGCAGGTGGAATGAGACACGTAGAGTCACATGTTTAGGTAAAACATGAAAGATCAAAGATAAGAATATGATATAAAGCAGATGCCTGTAACTTCAAGTGCAGTGAAGAAGGGACATAATTTTGAACATAACTGTTCCCACGTTAGGTACTTCCAGTTCTTTTTGAAAGTTGGCCAAGGCTAGCAGCTTAAAACACTACTTGTATCATAGTCATTTACTGTGGTTTAGGCAATACCAAATATGGGGAAGAAAATATGAGCCAGTGCTGTTAACGCAAAGAACCCCATTTCATGGTAACTTTCTGATGCTCATATTTTTCCTTCCATTACCTCTGCCAACAAATGACACAGAGCACTCAGCAGAAAGTGAAATCATTTTGGTGGAATTATTTTTGTTTCTTTTTTTCCCAGCAATTAAAGAGAGTAGCACTTAACAAACTTTAACCAAATACTGCGTTCTGCCAAAAATCACGTATGCTACTATAGCCCAAATACCTATATATAAAGAATAATACTTCTGTTTGTATATTCTGATGTATCAACTCTAAGCCAAGATTTTTAGACCACATATTAGGCATCAAGATCGCATCAAAGGCCTATATAATGTGGTTTCTCAGTCTAAACTATTCTAAGTACCTGCTCCTGTCCAAAGACATGCCAAACTATACAAACACACGTGTCTAGAGCCTTTTACAGTAGTTTTTAAAAGTACCATGTGAATCCAAACATACGGACCTCCCTAGGCAAGAGTGAGCACATATGAAAATAATCACACAAAACAGATTTTCTTTCCTACAGTTCATCGTTATAGCTGCATGTACAACAATCTTTAAATGCCCAAAAAGCCAGTGGCTTCTTGGAGCAGCATATAGGAGATCAACCTGATTGTTGTGAATTGTCTTTGTGTCCAAAGAGGGACTTGCACAAGCACAGACAGATTTTTGTACCAACTGTACTCCAAGAAAAAGCTGGGAGCCATCTCCTACCATCCCACTATTATATCACACAGATTCTTTAGTTTGTGGCTTCATTTGACAATGTGAGCAGAGAGAAATGGCAGTCACAACAATACTGGAAAGTGCTAAGTGTCTGTATTATTTCCCTTTTTTTTTTCTTTTTTAAATCTTGATTCTTTTAAATCTCTATCCTTCATCTATGCTAATGAATCCTCTGAAGTATAACTGCCAGTGATAGGAAGATACTTTTACATTACCTGTAGTAATCAGCTTGCCCAACTCAGAGAGTAATTCTGTCATTAATGTAAGAAAATATTTGACCAAATATAATCCTCGACAAATGTGGCTGCATTCTTGTGAAAATGATACTAGGTTAAAAAAATAACTGAAAGAGTGAAAAAAGGGAAAAACGTGTTGGGGCTTTGTGGGGACTTGTTTTTTCAAGGGTGACAAAGTAGATGTGTAGAGCTTGGGGAACGGAGTTACGGCAAGCCTCAAGTGCTACATATTATCTAAAACAATTGGTTCATAAGAAATAGGTTGTCTGATTGGAAATATTTTTTCAATTATGATTCCTTTGCAGTGGTTTTGTAACTATATAACTGGTAGAGGAATATAGAAAAGCAGTAATTCCAGTCCAACTCCCTGACCAATGCAGGCTCAGCTGTGCAGTCAGACACGGTTTCTCAGGGCTTTCTGTGGCGAGGACTTGAAATCCCTCAAGGACAGAGATGGCACAGCCTCTCCAGGTGGCCTGTCCCAGTACTTAGTTTTCCTGACATGGAAATTCTCATCCCTACTTTCTCTATCTGTAAACTCTCCTGTTTCAACTTATGGCCACAACTGGCAAAAAGCCTGGCCCCTGGTAACCTCCTTGTAGATAATGCAGGCACTTCAAAGCCATCTTTCTCTAGTCCAGCTCTTGCTGCCTTTCCTCACAATGTCTACTTCCTCTCCCTTCAACCACAAATCCAGTTATTTTATCACAAGTAAACATCCAGCAAGTCAGGCATCCTTTAGTCTTGGTTAATCCCTTCCAACTATTTGCAGTCCCCATTTTCTCCCTTATATGTGCCCAAGTGTTCTTGCTCCACCCATGATTTTTCCACAAACTGAACTGGCCTGGACTAAACTGAATGCAGATCAACCAGCCTATAGTTCCCCAAATTGCTCCATTTGCCCTTCTCTGAAGATGAGTGCAATGTGTAATTTGCTTTTTGTCATTTTTCGTTTGCACATTTGGAGACTTCTTCCAGTCCCCTTGTTGAGTCAGAACTGAAGGAGAGCCTTTCAAGGATGTTGCATAGCTTCCTCAGCGCCCTTAGGTGCAGTCCAGCTGGTCTCAGGCACATGGGTAGGGTGAGGGCTCACTTGAAAGTCACCAAATACTTCAGCTGCTGTCATTAAGTCACCACCCTCCATCCAGCAGCTGGTCCAAATACGCTGTTTAACCTCTACTGACTGAAAGCAACTAGCACTGAACCACAAACTGTATCTCAGGCAGAGCTATGTGAGATGTTTTGATAAGTTGATTGTCATCCTGCTCCACCGTGACTGTCACTTTCCCATGTTTTGTGCTCTTAACGTACTTCTGATTTTTTTAAAAACTGTTCCAGTCTGTGTCGTTCATCTTCAGATGATGAAAGGTAGCCTTGTGGAGGATTTCCCCTCTCATTTAAAGGGATTTCACGGGTGACTATTTTTAATGCTAGAAAGATGCTTAGTTGGTGGAAATTTCTCATCATTTCACGCAAGTTAATAGAAGTACATGGATTACACAGTTGAGATGCTAGTCTGGCAGATTTAATATTTTCTGAGTGTTCTACACACTACTGGTAAAAAATCAACCTTCAAAGGTCAAGAAAGGTCAAAGCCTGCTATGTTTACTGCAGATTTTGAGACATTCACAGGTAAAAGAAATAGGATTTCAGAAATACACAAAACCCTAGTGGTATATAGTTCAATACAATTTTAGTTACCCCTGAAATGTATTGAACTTCTGTGGGCTTTGAGGTTGGTTGGACTACTTCCCCTTGAAGACGGATCAAAGACATTTGGGAATGACTCTTCTTTCCCTGGGTATTTATTTTAAGAATTTGGGTGAGAACTGAACTTGATAGTTGTAGCTGAAGGTTTCATAGAATCATAGAATGGTAGGGGTTTGAAGGGACTTTTAGATGTCATCTAGTTCAACCCCCCTGCAGAAGCAGGTCCACCTAGATCAGGTCGCACAGGAATATGTCCAGGCAGATTTCAAAAACCTCCAGAGGAGGAGACTCCACACCCTCCCTGGACAGCCTGTGCCACTGCTCCCTCACCCTCACAGTAAAATAGTTTTTCCTTATATTTAAGTGGAACTTTTTGTGTTCCAGCTTCTTTCCATTATCCCTTGTTCTAAAACTTTTTAATTTTCTATAATGTAGAGCTTTTAGTATTTCTCTGCAAAATAAATGGCAACCATGTAAAAGCAATTATTCTTAAGAGGGTTTGAGATTCTGAATTTATTAAAAAATTAGGGTAAGAAATAGCTACCAAATTGAGAAACAAAGTCATCCCTTACAAACAGGATCTGATTCATTGCTTGGGTCCCACTTTCTCTTCACTAGTTGTTCCCTTTTCACAGAGGCATTTGAAGTCTAGAACTATATTGAAATGTGGAAGAAATTATTCTGGTCATCCTTCCCCAAAACAAACAAACAAACAAACAAGTGACTATGCCTTTCTGTTACACAACAGTGCAGAAGTGACTGTATGCAATTTAAAACATTTTTTGTCTGCTTATAGAAACTAAGAAATATGTTTCAAGTGACATGTTAAAATAGTGAAAATTTTTTTATAACTTGTGAAATTTAACCTACATTGATGACTCAAATTTCGGTTTTATCCTGGCTGCCAGACAATTACTCTTATGCTTAAGTAAATTAAGCAAAGTTATAAGCATGATATTTGTAGTGGTTCTTATTTTTAATTGTCATTCAGAAAGGAAAAAGGTGTATTTGCAAATGTTATTGATTAGGAAGTACATAGAAAGATTTCAGATGCTGAGATAAACTTATTTTCATGGTATATCTTTAGAAATATTTTCAGAGTCATAGTAGACTGCAGAATAAAGATGGACAAAGGATTCTCCTGCCTATAAACATAGTTAAAGGGGTCTTGCACTATATTTTCAGCCTAGATATTGCTGTGATCTAGGCGATGGGAAGTGCGGAGAGGCAGGGTGAACACAGCCTTCAGGACCAAAGCAGTTAAGCTCTTTTGCTAGGAGTAGGATTTGTAACCCCATCTGGAAACAGTTTTACTGAAACTTTACTTCTTCTTGCACCCTGGCCACCTGAAGTAGTGCTTGGCAAGGTCTGTCAGTGTTTCTTTCAGATGTGCCATCGCTTCCCAGCAGCTCATGACAGGAGGAGAAAGGAGACAGGAGACTGTTAACAAAGAAGGCAAATGTGGGAAAAATCTTACTTGCTAAGGAAAGAGAAAGTCCATGAGACTGAAGACTGAGCAACAGTCCTTTTCCCTTGTGCTCTCAGTTGCACTGGGTAAGCAGGCAGAAACAGTTAAAAAGCAGCAAAGGCAAAATGCTTTGACTAGTTCCTGTGAAAACAAAGATGAAATTTCCCTCTGGCCTTTCTGATATCGGTAGTTCAAGACTGATAGCTCTCCAAAGGTCAGTTGCCCTAAGGAGCAGGCATGTGAGCGTGGGCATTGTCTCAGTTATCAATCACCCTGCTTGCTGAGTTTACTGGCACAACAACAATTCAAATTGAATTCGGGCAAGAAAAGGAGAGAAGAGTATGTGTGGTGCTTGTGTTTTACATTGTAGCAGAAGTTGTTAAATATGTACCATGAGTTATGTAGTCTGGATGTTCATTTTTTTCTGAACTCAAAGTTTCATCGCTGATTGTTAAGGATTTATGTAGCTCACACACCACATCTTCTCAGTGCCAGGGTGCTACATGTACAGCAGAAGAAAGAATAAATGCTTTTGGCTTCACTACCCCCCAAAGTAGGTTCATCTGCGTTTGCTCCAGTGTAAAAGCAAACCCATCTGTAGCAACAGGGATTGTTCATTGGGATGCAAAGCTTGCACATGTGTGATATGTCATTTTTAAACAGCATCTCCTTGCTCTGCATGCCCAGCACAGGCATGCCACAGGTAGTTAAAGCAGCACTGCATGATCCAAACATGCAGGAGGCCACTTGGCCTGGCCAGCAAGAGTCGGTGTGTTGTCAACAATGGGTTTGCTGTTTTTTGCAGAAGGAGTGATCTGCCTTAAACTCCCAAAGGTATAAAAGGTGGCTGGGATTATCTTGAAGGTAGGGGTGACAGCATTTCAGTTCCTGTTTGTGGAGGAGGTATTACAATGTGACCCTAATAATCTAGTGATTCAAAGATGTAATTAACGTTTAACTGCTTGGTGAAAGCAATGTGTTTAATTAACATCAATCTGCTATTAAATGGTATTACAAACATTACCTACTAACAGGTATGTTCCAGAATGTTTTCCATACTAAACTCATTTCATTTTCCTCTTTCCAGTTCTAATAATGGAATTCACACACTTGGTACCAAAACATAATACTCACTCATGAGCCACAACTTTCACTTTCCCTATCACACAGAGGTTGCTAAAATGTACTTTGAAGCTGTACGACCGTTACTGCTCCCCATACCCACATGTAGCAAAGGCAAGTTGGTTGAAAGGAAGAGAGACAAAGCGTTTTGATGTAGACAAACTAATTTCATTACAGTTAGTGGAGGCTTCAGTAACTAAACATTTTCTGCTAAAGGATTTCTGAAGTACTGCTTATTTAAATGAGACAATGAAGGCAGGGTCAAAGCCCTGAAAAACAAACAAAAAGTGACGATAGATAAGATGAATGTGATCTCATGGTATAGAATAAAATATCATTACTTGTAGGTGACTAGGTCTCCCCATAGGCCTAGGTTCCCAGATCCAGAGGATATTATTTTAAAAATGTATAGTTAGATCAGTATCTGTCAGAAAAAGTTCCAGCTTGAGTGTATGCAATGTGGATTTTAACAGGTGACAGCTGCCCAGGCCTATCCTGGTAAGTTTTCCTTAGCCAATCTTTTTTTTGTATATAATCTTTTTTTTTTTTTTCTGCACAACTTAGGGTTTTTTTGGGGGAAAACAATAATTTTTTAAATATGTTGGTTGGACTGCAAGGATTTGGTTGTGTTCTTAACTTTTTCTCAAGATTTACTATGGCTACAGAAGACAGGCAAGCTAAAACAAATACTTATAGATCCTAAAGAGACCACCATGTGTAAAACTCCAACAGGAAAGCTCAGTTGCAAAGCCATAGAATTTAAATGAGGGCACTAAGCAAAATATTTCCCTGTCTGAAGGTATTGTAACAAAAGGCAAGGCAAATAAGGGAGACCATAATGCAAATGCAAAGGATCTGTGTGAGATTAGTGGATGACACAGAAAAGGGGGAAAAAACAGAACACGAAGAAACAAAATTCCCAAGCTGCTATTTATATGCAAAGAGTAAAATACTAACCCTTTTCAGATAAAAAAACAGTATAGTTATTTTATCTGGCATGAGTTTTGGTGGTGAGGGGCCTACGGGAGTGGCATCTTTAAACAAAGATCTACCAGAAGCTTTTTCTGTAGCTGATAGGGCTAATGCCAGACAATTCTAAGATGGACCCACCACTGACCCAGGCCTGGCCAATTAGTGATGAAGGTAATGCCTCTGCAAACAATGTATTTAGGAAGGGGAAGAAATCGCTGCGCAGTCACTGAATTGCAGCTGCAACAGGGAGGTAGAATGTGAAAACATCTCCACAGACACCAAAGTCAGTGGAGGAGGGGGAGGAGGGTGCTTAGGTCCTGACACATCTGTGACCTGTGGTCAGGACCATGGTGAGGCAGCTGTGCCCCTGCAGTCCAGGAAGGCCATGAGGGAGCAAAGACCCACTCACAGCCCACGGAGGACCCACGGCCTGAGCAGGTGGGTGCCTGAAAGAGGCTGTGACTCTGTGGGAAGCCCATGTTGGAGCAAGTTCCTGGCAAGACCTGGGAGTCTGTGGTGTGAGAGGAGGTCACATCAGAGCAGGTTTGCTGTTGGGGCTTGTGATCCTGTGAGGGACTCAGGCTGGAGCAGTCGGTACCCGAAGGACTGTTCTCCCAGTGGGTGACGCATTTTGGGACAGGGTGTTAGGAGCTGCAGCACGTGGGAAGTACTCACATTGGAGAAGTCCATGAAGGACTGTCTCTTCTGGGGAGAGACCCCACAGTGTAGCAGTGGGAAGTGTGATGAGGCCTCCCCCTGAGAAGAAGCAGCGGCAAAGCCCACCTGTAATGAACTGACCGCAACTCCCATCCCCTGCACTGCTGATGCTGGGAAAGAAGAGGAGTCTCCGGAAGAGAAAGGAGTGGGAGGAGGTGTTTTCAATTTCAGTTTTATTTCTCATTTTGCCTGGTTTTTTTCATTGTTCACTAATAAATCAAACTACTTCTGTCCAAGTTGAGTCTATTTTGCCTGTGACACTAATTGCAGAGTGATGTCCCTGTCCTCATTTCAACTCACAAACCCCTCATTATATTTCTCTCTCCCCTGACCAGTTTAGGACAGGGAGTGATAGAACGACTTGGTGGGCATCTGGTACCCAGACAGGGCCAAATCACTACAGATAAACTCAGCATACATACAAGGAAAATAACTTGATGAATCAAGTTAGTGTATATTCTTGAAAACCAAGTAAGAGTATCTGGAAATGTTGACCAGCTCAATTTGGAATACAAAACATTACCTAAAATATTTGGCCTTTTTTTTATCTGCTGAAAATCTATTGGAAAGAAGAAAATTTGAGAACTATGGAAAGTGGTCTACTAGACTATTGAGATGTTAAGCTGAGGATGAGCAGTATTGCTAACTGGCATTATGAAGCCATACTACATAATACGATTTCCCATGCTTTAATTGACTGAAGAGGTGCTCACTATATTTGCTCTTTTATGTATTCTGTGACTAAAACATTCACTACCAAAATTTTAAATAGTAAAAGAAGCTGTAAATTTAAAATGTGAAATATTGCAACAGAACTACATTGGCATGTTCATTGCTTTTAATGGCTGCAACAGTCCTTCGGAGTAGATTATGTCCTCTCTATCAGCAGAGTACAAGTATGTTGGAGCAGGTGACCTCTTGTTTCATTTTTATTTTCATTAATATTCAGTCATATTATAGGCCAGGTCAGATTTTAATTGTCAGGTCACTTGCAAGTGCACCAAATCATAGTTATTTGATTGATAATCTTAATTATAACTACGGTGTTCATTTTGAAGGTTTCCTGTTTTTTTTTTTTCTTGAACTAGATAGGAAGCCAAAGTTGCTAGGATCAAATCGGCCTTTGAGCCTAAAAGCTTTCGCATGGAGACTGTTGTTGATACAAGATACTTGTTTACCACAGTTTCTATCAGCAAACCAAGCAAATTGCTGTTGTTTTTGTTATCAGTACTGCTACTCCTCCTCAAGATGCCTATGTGTTAGTAGGGACTGAACAAGAGCAGGGGATTTTGAATAGCATGCATGTTACTTCAGCAATGGTTTCACTGACTACTCATTCCTTCCCAGTACTGCTGAGCTGAGATCAGAAATTGGATCACCTTTAAAACATAGGTGGAAAAAAAAAGTCCTTGGTTAGACAGAATGCAAAGCAGTTTCCTTCCTACCCAAAGGATAAGATCACAGTGTAACAGCTGGTGTAAGCTGAGTGTATGCAGCAGCAACTTTGAAAAAGCAGGCACTCCGAGTGCCCTGGGCAGCACCATAGCTGAACCCACCATCATGGCTGCTATTTTAACTGCTCTGTCCTCTGTCCAGCTTCCAAGTTCAGTCCTGGTGCAGGTTTGTGTATTGACTTATTCCCAGAGCAGGAATTTGAAGGCGATCAGAGTAAACCATCAGTTTTCTCGTATTGGAGCACCATTGTATCCAGAATTAGTGGTTGAAAGTTTGATGTAATAATTGAGTTTTAAATTTGTAGCTGTTTCTAAAAAGAGCTCAGCATCTTCAGCACAGCATCAGGATTAGCTTGTTGCTGCAGTATCTGTGAAGCATTCTTCTTTCATATTCACTTACAATAGTACTAGACTTTTACTCTCGTAAACATCTAGTAGAAAACTGAAATAAGTTAGGAGAAAAACCCTGTTGATGTCAGAAGCAAATACATTGATTTTACTTGAGTTTCGTTGGTGTCACAGAGCTGCTCGCTCCTTGGATGATGATTATTTTGGCTAAGCTTCTAGGCAGATTCGGTGAAATACTAAGTCAGATTGCTTACTCTACCCATTGTAACTGACCTTGGTGTCTACTGCTTAGGTGCAATACCTTTAATTAATCTATTAATTTCCTTTGGCACATGTAATACTTGTTAAACGTCAAGTTCTTTTCATGAAATTGCCTTTCTAGACTATTTAAGATCCACTAGATTGGCGCATCTCTTCTACAAGTAATTTTTGGGGAGGTGGTTTCACTTTCCCCAGAAAAAAAAAAAATCCTCCTTATCATATGGACAGTGTGCACCAAACACCAGTGTTCTCCTATCTTTCTTCTCTACAGAACATACAGTGAGCGCACATGGGGTATCTCTTGACTCTATCCCAACAGTAACACTTGGAGCATCTAGCCAAGTACCATCTTCACCATCTACCTACAGTAGCAGTTATCATTAACAACAAATACAGGCAGGCATTTATTGTGCCGTACAAAGAGTTAAGTACAAAGCAGGGTGCAATAGGTAGGTAGGTAAGGGGGGTTGATGCTCCAGCTGTCTAGCAGATTGAAACCAATTGAGTCAACAGTCCATTCTGTGCAGAGATTTTAATTACCGCTTCTTGAGCGTATTTGAACTAGCAGTTCTGGTCTCATATAAGCTATTCATGTAGCTTCTCTTTAGATGGAAAATCTTAAAAACAACTTATTTTCTACTAAAAATATAATGTGACTTCCTGGAATTTCCCCATTCTATATGCAGTGAAGTTAGACCTTGTTGTAGCTTGTGCAAAGGTGGCAGAGCACAACTGTCTGAAAAAGCATTCTTGTAGAAAAGCCAAAGGGTGTGGAAGACAGGGTACTTCCCTCCACTGCCATAGCTCAGGCTTTAATTACCTGTTTATGCATCATGTGAGAGTCTCTGAAGACTCTTTTAACAGCTTTCAGATGCTTTTGAAGGTTGAAGCTGGCAAGAAAAGGCCCCATCTGAGATTAAATGTTTGCATGATCAAAAGTAAGCCGTTCATTATGTTAATGTCTAAGTATTGAGGCACACCTTAGGAGGCATTCCATGGACTTTTGTAAGAAACACGTGCTGCCACCAGAGCAACAGTTTCATAGAAACATAGAATTGTAGGGGTTGTTTGAGAAACAAACAAACAAAAATTAGTCTATTTTGCCATTTGCTAGTGCCTGTAATGAATTTCACTGTCATCTCAGGAGACACCAAGCAGTAGCTATACATGAGAAACCTGAATTGACAGGGAAAGAAATAATATCATCTCTCACAGCGCCCTGTTCTCTCATCACCATGCTTCTGTGACACACTGCAGCACCTAAAATAAACAGTGATCTAACCTGATACAAAACTGATACGGATTTCCCTCTTTCCCTTCCACCAAAATAAGCAAATAAATATAAATCAGCGGCACCAGCTAAACCTAAAAAAACCACAAGACATACAATTGTATGAACATATGGAAGAAAGGTAGGACTTGGCTCAGCTGCAGCTTCAGTTTTCTATGGCAAACTACAATAAAAACATTTTAGGCCCTCATCATTAGGATGTTTTGGTGGTGCTTTTAGAAGGGTTTTAATTCTAGGTAGAGAAGATATCATTTAGACACATAACTTTATTTTTCTGAAAATTCAATGTTATAAGAATCTGGAATGAAAGTTGAGCTTAACAGGAAGCAGAAACCAGCAGTTCCATCAGTGACATTTAGACACTACTAGTTCTTTTAACTTTTTTGAGAAACTTGAGTAATTTTCAATCCAAAAGCAAGTCTCCTATTACAGCAAGAAGTGCAAAATTAAAAATCTAACTCTCATCAGGCACAAAAGTGAAGTTTCCCTGAGAAGATGTATTTACAAACTAGTGTATAAATTTTATATCACATTATCGAGGGGTTTAGGAGTACAAAAGCAAGATTTGGCTACAAAAATTCAGACACGAGTCTTTAATACTCCATGCTGAAGATGAAATTTTCAGAAGGAAAAATTCCACATTATAGTACTACTGAAATCAAATGTAAGTTAAATTATAACATCTGGTTTTGGTATATTCCCTTTTGTGTAGTTTCCAGATGAATCCCAATGCTATTTTCCTGAGATCTTTCAGTACTAAATACGAAGTCTATGCAGTCCAGCTGCTTTTTTTCCCCTTCTTTCCTGTGCCCTCTCCACCTCTCTCTCTCTGTCTTTTCCTTCCAGCTAGCATTATGTTCATGGGGAAAAAAATGAGGAATAACCATGAACAAAAGTAATTTCCAAGCCTTAAAACAAATATTTTAGCCCAAAGAAGTCCACTAATTAGACCTTTTAGATAATAAATACTCCCAGGTAGCTGGCCTTCCAAAAACTGCTGTCTTTCACTGAATCATAGAATGGTAGGGTTGGAAGGGACATTTAGAAACCATCTAGTCCAACGCCCCTGCAGAAACAGGTTTGCCTACATCAGGTTGCATAGGAACATGTCCAGGTGGGTCTTGAAGACCTCCAGAGGAGGGGGCTCCACACCCTGCCTGGGCAGCCTGTGCCACTGCTCCATCACCCTCACGGTGAAATACTTTTTCCTTACGTTTAAATGAAACTTTTTGTGTTCCAGCGTCATCACATTACCCCTTGTGTATTACCCCTAGATATCATAGAAAAATCTCCTGATATCCACCATTTAGATGTTTGTATGTATTAATAAGATCCCCCCTCAGTCTTCTCTTGTCCAGACTAAACAGCCCCAGTTCCTGCAGCCTTTCGTCATATGAAAGATGTTCCAGTACCCTGATCATCTTGGTGGCCCTGCACTGGACTCTCTCCAGCACTTCCCTGTCCCTCTTGAGCTGAGGAGCCCAGAACTGGACACAGGTCTCCAGATGAGGCCTCACCAGGGCAGAGAAGAGGTAGAGAAGAACCTCCCTTGACCTGCTGGCCACGCTCTTCTTGATGCATCCCAGGATGCCATTGGCCTTCTTGGCCACAAGGGCACATTATTGACTCATATTTAGATCAGCACTCCCAGATCTCTCTCTGCAAAGCTGCTCTCCAGCAGGTCAATCCCCAGCCTGTACTGGTGCATGGGGTTGTTCCTTCCCAGATGTAGGACTCTGCACTTGTCCTTGTTGAACCTCATGAGGTTCCTCTCTGCCCAACTCTCAAGCCGGTTGAGATCCCGCTGAATGGCAGCACAGCCTCCTGGGTAATCAGCCAGCCCTCCCAGTTTGGTATCATCAGCCAACTTGCTGAGGGTACACTCTGTCCCCTCATCCAGGTTGTTGATGAAGATGTTGAACAAGACTGGCCCCAGAACCCATCCCTGTGGAACTCCACTGGCCACAGGCCTCCAACTCGACTCTGTGCCATTGATCACCACCCTCTGGGCTCTGTCATTCAGCCAGCTCTTGATCCACCTCTCCATCCACTCATCCAAGCCACACTGCCTGAGCTTTCTGAAGAGGATGCTGTGGGAGACAGTGTCAAAAGCCTTGCGGAAGTCAAGGTAGATGATATCCGCTGCTCTCCCTTCATCTAGCCAGACAGTTATGTCCTACAGAAGGCTATCAGGTTAGTCAAACAGGATTTCCTCTTGGTGAATCCACGTTGACTCCCCCGATAACGATCTTTTCCTTCATGTGTTCAGTGATAACATTCAGGATGAGTTGTTCCATCACCTTCCCATGGATGGAGGTGAGTCTGACCAGCCTGTAGTTTCCTGGGTTGTCTTTCCTGCCCTTTCTGAAGACTGGAGTCACATTGACCTTTCTCCAGTCCTCAGGCACCTCACCTGTCCTCCATGATTGTTCTAAAATGATGGAGAGAGGCTTAGCAATCACATCAGCCATAAATATGAGTATGATTTATTACTCAAAGTTTCAAGCTTTAGTGTGCAATGCAAGTAATCCCCATTTTCAATTGACAAAAGCTTTCTCTTCCACCTGACAAGGCAGGGAGGGCATCACACCTGACGTAGTGACAAATGTTATACCCATTATCAGCATCACCACCATCAGTGCTACAGGTTACAGTACGTAGCTGTAAACTATTTGTACCTACATTTCATAACAGGAGTGTACAGCATTTCAGTTCTTCTGCAGATACAAAGCTTTGTGTCGCAAATACTGTTCCAAACACTTAACTGCAAAAGGGTCAACATCAGTGTCAAACTTATTAGCAAAGAAGTGGTGGTTTCGTAGCATCCAGTTCAGGTCACCTACCCCAAAAACACAGACAGAGCGAATGTGAACTCCACTACACGGTGGGTAGGGTGCACCTTTGGACACATCACCTTCAAAGTACTGCCACTTGACAAACCTGGCCAGTGCATTCATGTCAGAAACGTCGTACTTGTCGCTAGAAGAAACTGCACCCGGGACTTCGGGGATTCTCTGAATTGTTGCCCATAAGTACTCATCTGGACTGTAAGTGTCTTTTGCCCACTCAATGAATTTAAGTATTTTGCCACTTTCTAATACGTATTCCACAAACTTTCTGCTAACTACGAAATAGGCACTACCAGAAAAAATTGGAGTACTGAGAGGTGGTAGTTGCTTGTCTACACCTGTGTTCTTTATTTTACCATCAATAATCTCATGGTGTTTTTTCCATCTCACTTCTTTATAAACAGGCATTTTCTCTGTTTCCAAGCTGTTTTCACCTTTAAGGGCTTTTAATTTCTCTACTATTTCTTGGTTGGTCTTTATGGGAAAGTCCAGACCACAGAGGTTTATTAGGTATTTCCAGTTTGAACTTCTTCTGTAGAGATCTTTCATGCAGTTAATATCTGCCTGCACCCTGCTCCATGAAGCATAAACAACACTCTCTAACTGGCTGGAAATAAAGACATTCTCAAAACATGAGACTATTCCCTTCACAGCAGCAAAAAAAGATTCTGGAGACTTTTTGTCAACATGAATGCAGTAAAAATTTTGAGGGGCATAGATTGATCTTAAAAGTCTATCAAACATATCTATTTTGTGATAAACCACTATCGAGTAAGCAATTGGAAATTCTGCTTCTTCAGTGCTGAGAGGTTCCATAATGTATTTCCTAGTTTTGGTGAAGGTGGCACAGTCTTCTGTCATGTTGATATAATCACTTGTTGTTAGCCTGGGGCGTTTCTTAAATGACATTGACAAGGTCTCAAGCTTTACCTTTTGAATTTCTTCTATATTCCCCTCTATAATCTTGGTGCAGTTAATATTTCCGATGGGATCTTCTTTTGTCAGCTCGAGATGCTTTCGATTTAAGAAGTCTTGTTTCTGGTTTACTTTCAGAACTGATATTATTACTAAAATGAGAGTTAGACCCAAGAAAAGCGTGTAGTGCAATTTATGGCACCTTAATTTCCTCTTCAGCATTTCAAACAACAGGTACTTTTTCAGGGCTAAAAAAATCAGCCCCCACTCTACTCATATCACCATTAGCAACTTCAGAAAAAAACTCCAGTTTGTGTTTCTCTGGAATTTGGTGAGTTTTTCAGGGAGATGGAATGAAAAATCCTGAAATAAAATGAAATATGACTGTTATTCAGAGACTAAAACATTTCTTTAAAGAATCACTGGTTAATAATGACACTGTTATTTATTCACAGTAGAAAGGGGAATAGCTCAACAACAACAAAAATCTGTTGAAAATTATAAATTCATGAATAAGATTGGGAAGAGGCAGATAGTTTTTCTGAGACACCATTTCCATAGTACTAACACTACAAATGAAAATTCATTGAGCTGATTCAGCTGCACCTGAAAAAATTAAAGCCAGTAAGTGAGATACATTACTGAGAAGCGAGTATTCAATGCTAATTTACACTTCAAAAGTCTGACAAGAACGTTTTACACTTACTTCAGTGGTGACACAGTTTTCATTATAACTAGAACTTACCACTCACTTCCTGAATGCTAGTCATACTTTATTTTCTCACTGAGAAAGCCATCCCTGAAGACTTTCAAGATTATTATGTGAGATACAGTCACTTCAACATCCTTTAGATAAACTTAGAGATACCATCAGGAAAGAGCTGATGAGAAGAGGAGAAGTAAATCAGTTTAGCATAGCTCCTCAACTTTTAGGGTTGTGAATTGATGAAGTACCTTTTTAAGGTAACAGGGCAATATTTCTGACCCACCTCTAAAGCTGATTTGTGTTAAGTCATTGGAAATGCACAAGTTTAAGAGCACAACAATGTTGTGCCCCCATTATTGAAATACACTTGCTTTTATGATTCAGCAGTTACTTTTATGTGGAAATATACTGCAGGTCTGAGTTGCAATAAGATTTCTATTACGTCAATCTTATTTTCATCTTTGTTTTATAGGCACTACATCATTTTTGTTTGTTAGTTTCCCCTTACACACTTTTTTTCTGTTTCGGTACTCTGCGAAGGAATGACTACACAGCCATGCAGCTGTTGAGAAAACTGCAGTCCAGAACTGGATTACAGAACTGAGTGTCTTTTTCTCAAGTACTGGCTCATGCAGGTTACCTGATCAAGTACAGGATATCTGCTACTTGCCAATCTCAAAACAGGATCATGTAAGAAAGTGAGGCCTGGCATCACAGAGTTTTTTTGGTACTAATGCTGCTACTGGGATGCACTATACATTGGTCTACCACTGTGCCCACCACGTTCCAAACTGTCTGGGAGAATTGATCCATGTGTAGTAGGTGAGAGGTGCAGATCACTGCACGAATGTCTAGCACAGCTATAATGATCAGCAATATTTTAAGGACGAAGCTTGTGGTACTGGTTACCCTTAAATTACTGCTTTCTGCTTAATAACTTAGAAATGAAGACTTCTCAAGAACTTCAATATGTACTTCAAATATGCTTATATTTGTAAAGCTTTAACTGACAGAAGCTGGAGTCCTTCTTTCTTTAGGATAAGAGTTAGCATTACTATTTTATACTGTTCTCAGTTTTCATAGGACCACTATCATTGTGAAGTAACACACCCTTAAGGAGGATTGCCACCTCCTCCTTCTTTACAATGCAGGGAGATAGACCCTTAATCAAAAGCTACCATTCTGGTCTTCACCTTATACAATTTCCAAGGAAGTCCTTCCTGCCCCTGTTTTAGAATAAAACTCAGTTGAAAGCAGGATAAAGAATCTCTTTCGGAAAGGCCTTATATACCCAGCTGGGTGCCATTCATCTATTGTTTTGAGCTCAGAAAATCAGATCCTGCATTTCCATTACACCAAAATGAGAGATCTGCAAACATTTCTGTGTTAACATGGCTCTTATCTTTAGGTGGAGGATTTTCCCCACGGTCAAATTTCTCTCACTGACATGCTGCTTACTCTGAACAGTTTCAACAGTAAGTTAATGTTTGCTTATGCTTGCAGTTCCTTTTCTATAAAAGTCCTAAAACTTGATCATATCCCATTCTTTGCAGAAGCTGATCTTTAAGACATAAGGAAGGGTTTGGTACTATTCATCTAATAATATACCTGCTTTTTGGTTTATAAAGTTTTATGTGCCTAGAATACTCACTAACTTAGCACTAGACTGCATTTAGTAAAGCTTTTCACATCTGTTCTCAAACTATGCATGGCTTCAGTGTGCATGCTAGAGAACGGGGTGTCAGAGGTAGCACTTTGCACTGTGGGAGACCAGGACTGAGGTTTGTGTAGCCACAGTTAAAAGGTGTTATGCTGCAGCCCTGGTCTGGCTCTCAACTGAAGTTCAGTTGCAGAAGTTATGTACTTGACCCACTTCCTTCTTTTACTGCCTCCTCCTCAAGTCAGAGCCTGCCTTTCTGATGATGTAGACATTTAAAGCGGAAACTTAGAGCAGTTGCTGGTATTCAGAGGAGTTGGTACAAAGGCTAAGTTAGATACCACTTCCCTCCTTGCTGCCAAAATTACCCTTCACTGCTGTATACCAACTTTGCAATATGACAATACAAAAACAAGACAGTTTCAACTTGATTTCTGTTGAAAACTAGAGTTCTCCATTTAAATAGATGTTATGGAAAGAAGAATTACTATATATAGTTTAAATCCCCATTTCTGGCATCTCTTCTGGCAAATAACTTGGATCATCTCCCTCTTAGTTTATTTATCTGTGAAACAAGTATTCACTACCTGTCAGTTTGGGAGATGTCTTGGTAAAAGTCAGGTTCTGATTTAACTTTTGTATTACAGTAAAACAGTTGATTTTGTTAACAATGTCTTTACCTGGTTACTACATAAGTTTATGTTAACACTACGTGCCAAATTATTCATCTGACCCATGGTACTCACTGAAATAAGTACAACAGCCTGCATGGGTACTTGTGCCAAAGGTGTTGAAGTGGAATAACCTTCATTCAAGAAGGGCTGTGGTCACAGACAGGATGGAACAGCACCCTCCAAGGCCAGCTCAGCATGTGATTTTACATATCTAAGTTCAGCTTCACCCATCCTTAAAAACAAACAGAAAATCCCAGGAGAAACCTAACTCTTTAGAGAAAAAAAAAAAAAAAATCAAACAAAACACTTCTGCAAGATTAGACCACAGCTCAGAGGGAGACCAAAGTTCATGTGGAAGTTTTTTTTATAGACAGGCTGGCCTGGAGCTGCATTACACAATGGCAGTGCTTTTAGCAGGGACACTTACAGCCATTCCATGGGGATAGTCCTAAGACAGAGGATGTCTGTGAGGGCACAGAGCCAGCAGAGCACTGCTACACCAGCCCTGACAAAAGGTGGCCCAGCAACAGGATACTGCCTTTGGCTGCCAGCACAGTAAATCTTCTCAGAGGCAGTCTCATACTGCAAGTGGGCTTACATCACGACATGCTGCTGGTGGAAAGTGCAGCCCTGCTCCCATCTCAGCTGGCTGCACATCAGGCCAGGAATAGTAGGCCAATAGATTCAACCAACAGTGCTCTGGAAACCTTTGCTCATCATGCCGTGGTCCAACACACCTGGGCTCTGGGCTTTAGGCCTCAATGCCTGACTGAGGCATGACAGAGTGAGAAAACATGTCTTTTCCCAAATAACATTAAGAGCAATGGCAGCCTCCAGTCAGTGTTACACTTGGGTAGAACTACTCTCTGGGCCTAATCGTTTTGCCCAAGTTACAGTGTAAGGACTGGGTAAACTGCATTCCCGGTTCCCAGGCACTGCTCATCTGAAACACATTACCCTCCCCTGTCCTGTCTGAACTAGCTTATACAGCAAGGTGAAAATGTAAAATGTTGCTCTTTTTTATTATTATTTAACCAATTAACGTACCTTTTTATGCCAAGTATATATTTTCCTCAGAAAAAGCAGTTAGGGCTTGCTTTGAAATGGTACACATTGCCATCTCATGGTAAGATGAAAATCATTAGGGATGAGTGGCACAGAAACAAAAAACCATCAGGTGTCTTTTGATTTTGGTACTTCAGTCTTTTCACATATCAATCAAAAAACTGTTGAGACAAAAGGTCAAAAATCAATTCAGAATCCAAAAGGAAGCCATGTAGCCTCCAAAACACACCATGGGCCAGTATCAGCCATCAGAAGTTCAGAAGAGGGTAATCAGAGGATAAGAAAGTGCTTCAGTGTACTTCAGCAGCCAGTAAACTCTGTGAAAGACTGACCAGAAGGCAGAAAAGATATTACAGTTAGGTAGCATCATGAAGGCTGTCAGGAGATCGAAACCAGTTACAAGAGCAGGGATGATCTGACAGGTCTTTTGCAGGCTTAGCTGCAATGTTCTGGTGTCATAACTCTTTCAGCCTTGTGGGCTGCTGAACTAATATGCAACTCTGCTCCTTCTCTTCATTTTTCCTCCTATTCTGCTTCCTCTAACAATTACTAGAGAAAGTAGGTGGTGACATTTGCTCTCTTGTGGTTGCTTTGGTGACTGGACATACAGCTACTGTTGAGAGGACTCAGAAGCACGAACATTACACAGGCCTCTATTATATATCACCAGACACATTGGTTTTTAATCAAAGCTTTACAACAGGTATTTGAAAACTTCCTGGCAGCTGCACTAATATCCTACATCTGTTTATAACAACCTGAGGTTTTCATTTTTACAGAAATGTATTGAAGAAAAACCAAGTGGAAAATGCAGTGCTGAGTACACCCACCTCTGAAGTGGTAGCTGGTATGTGCTAGGAGACAAGTAATAATTTTGATGGGTAGGGAATAAGAGTTATTTTTCCATTTTCTTGCCTCAGAGAAGAGAAAAATCTAAGGGAACTTTAGCTAGCCCTGAGAATCTTAAGTGAGAGAGTGTTGACCAGATCCTTGCTGTTCTCTTTCCCCATTCACGACTTCCACCTGAGAAACAAAATTCCCCCTCAACACTTCAGAAGGTGGCTCTCCACTAAGGGTGGATTTGTTGGAAAATCCTTGAGTTTTACCAGGCACATACATGATGCTCCAAAGTGTACATATCCTGCAAGCAGTTAATATAACATGATTTGATTCAGGTTCAGTTATGCAGAACAGCTGTTCTGATGAGGAACTTATTTTTAAAGCCATAAGCACCTTGTATAAACACAAACATCCATAAGCATAAAGACAGATGAGACTGCATCATCTGCAGAGATCCAACAGACACAAAGCAGAATCACATTTACTCATCTTTTCCATGGTATCAAGCAGCATGATCTTGAAAGTAAATACACACGTAACTAAATGAAAGTACGCATGTTTGTTCCGTTAATAGCTTTCAGTCCTACTGAAACAAAAATTGTTCATCAGCAGTGCATTTGATTTACCATTAGACTTTATAGGACTAAGATCTTAATTCTGAAAGTCAGGTAGAGTCAGCAAGAGGGTTCCATGTGGGTGCAGCAGTCTGCTCATTGACAACATTCTGCAAAAGCAGGGCTTTTCCTTCAGAGCTGCTTTAAAAAAAAAGACACTTCATTTTCATAAAAAAAGTAAAGAGATACATTTCTAGTCCCTTGTTAGCTTACAAGGCAGTGTTAAACAAAACTCCACAAACAACTAATACGGCTACACCTACCACTATGTGGAGATTAAATTATGACAGTAGCTAAAAGTAGATAGCTGCTTTGCAGGGGGCGGGGCAAAAAATAATAAAAAGAAAAAAAAAAGAGTATGAAAATAAATTCAAGCCTCTGAGTTATTTGGAGATCTTATGTTCAAATGTCAGGAATATGACACAATAAAACCCTTCTCTTTTAAAAAATGAGTAAAACCCACATAAGCATACACTCACTGTGGAAAATACCACTGAAAAAAAAAAGGTACATTTTGGTAGCCTTTCTAGAGCTCTCTTGTAGAACTATATCAAGTAAATCTTCCTCAGAACAGTTTAAAACCCAGTTTGGATTTGTGTTCATGTCTGTCCTTAGAGGTCCCACAGGCAGTGGGACGATACTAAATTTTAACTCAGGAAAGTAAAGCCATTACAGCAAAGTTATTCAGTGAACAGTTTCTACTTCAAGAAGTCTTTGACTCTTAGTACTGATTAAAAGATTTGTTTTGCCTTAAGGTACATAACACTGAAAGTATACTCACAAATCCCAAGACAAAAAACCTCAAAAATCTTTAATGTTGCTCAGTTTAACATCCAGCACAACTGCCCGGTGTTCATCAAGATAATTTGTACATATTGGCTACTCCAAAGTAAAATGCTTCTCTATTTTTTTAACATAATTCTAAAGTAGGAACTATAATTTCACTCAGAATGGAGCTGTCCCTGCCCTCCTTGCACCCACCTACAGGATTTTGCTAATTGCTGCCTTGTAACAATGTTGTATTTAAGAATGTGACACACCGGCAAACTCCCTCCCTTACAGGAAAGGTACTATCTCTTAAACCACTACTGAACCTCAAGGAGGAAGGAAGAGGCTGTCAAAATTTTGGGTACTTGTATTCCCTTTCAAGCACAACATTATTCTGAGGAGACTTTATTTTTGTGCTGTGAAGAAATCAATGTTTTAAAGCCATGACTACAGTTCCAGTTCATCAGTGAGCTAAAGAACAAATAGTACCAGTGGCAATAATCTCTCAAAAGAAGACATGCTTCTTGTGGTGATATGACTAACAAGGATCATGCTTAGGTGCACAGGTTTAAGTCTATTGTACAATTCAATAAAAAAATACTTTTAGTCTACACCTGAAGATGTACAATTTGCTTTCTTTGTTTTTTCACCATTCACTTCAGATGAGATGTGCTTAATCTGACCTGCAAGACAACTGCACATAAAAATAGTTAAATTATACATTTTTTTTATTGTCTAAGGAGCAGATACTACCCACAAAGTAGGTTTATTTGCAAAACATGCAAAAAGACAGACACACTGCCCATATTATGGTTCATAGTGCTGTCTTTATGTATCATCAGCAAGGGGCAACTTTCAGTGTCATCACTTTATAATGGGTGAGAACTGACACCTCTTATTCCTGTCTTCATAGGATTTTTCAGTAGGAAAATAGCCTAATCCTTCTACCTCTCAAAAAGATACACAAAACGAGGCTTTAAAATATAATAAAAAAACAGTATGATCACGATATAAGAAACCCACAAAATAGGGACATCTTGGTAACACAGTTGCCAAACAAAGTTTTTATCAAGATTTACAATGATCTTCTTGTCCAGTGTGTGCAAACAGTTGTCTGAGTCAACCTACCATAGCTTTCTGAGAAGGGGTGTGGTTTGACTTTGTTTTATTAAGCTTCTCTACTAGTGCCATGATTATCCCACATATATTAACACTTCCCAGTGCAAGAAGTGTTTCCCCTGAAGCTATGAAGTAATATAGCACATTACTTCAGTTGTACTAGTGAGGTGTGCAAATTCCTGTGTACCTCTCTTTTTTCACCTTTTCTAAAACAGAATTCTAGGTTGATAAAGCTTAAGTGTTTTCAAGTTTCAAGACCTTTTGAACAAGACTAGAAGTGAGTTCTCCACCGTGGTAACAAATGTGGAGAGTAGGATTTTGCTTAGTAAATCAGCATATTTGTGTTCATGTCTGTTCATGTGTGCATGTCTACACAGCAACATGTTCATGTCTGCACAGCAACTGCACAGCAACTGTAATTCTTTAGTTTGTATGTTCTCCAGTGGACAGACTTGGCAAGGGCATTCATAAGGCAAATTTAGGCTTTTCTGGCCTCAGGAAACAAGTATTACCTCAAAAAACTCAGATTCATAGGAAAGAGTGGATGCTGATGACTGATGTTTACTATAGGCAGAGTAGAGAATCCCTGAGAAAATAAAAGTAGTATTTACTTTCGTATACACCTACTTTCAAGGGCAATATACCATTGTAACTGGGCCCTTACTTGAGCTACAAATACTGCGTTACTTTTCACACGAGTTTTCAAGTTGAAGTCGATAGACTTAAATGCTAAAGGTGTTCCCTCTTCCCTTACTACCATTTCTGGCTGTTATTCTTGCCAGGTGTGAGGTCACCCACCTCATAGTCCATTAAAAAAAGAAATTTAAAATTGCAGACGCTAATTCCCGCCCGCTGCCACTCCTCCGCTTTCCCACAAAGAAATCTACTTTCCTGAGTAACGCTGAAAGGAGGCAAAGTAGCAGAGCATAACTGAGCCTCCTGTCAGGCTTTCGAGTCCTCCCACCCAATTTGGGTAACAGAAAAGGTATTTACAACCTTCTAGACGAGGTTTCTTCAGGGTTTTCCTAGCTCTATAAAGTTTAACGGGAAGGGGGGGGGGGGGGGGGGGAGGGAAGGGAAGAAAGCAAACTGGATCCCAGGATTGCAACACCTCTGGAGCATCCGATGTCTCTTTAAAACCTGTGCTCCCCAACGGCTTTCACAACAACCCAACACCCACGAGGCCAACAGCCAGCCATGGATATACTGCTGCGGGAACAGGGAAACGGAGGAAGGGAAGACAGACAGACAAAAAGGGAGGGGAGGAAGAGGGAGAAAGGGGAAAAGGGGAGGGGAGAGGAAAAACAGGGGAGAAAACCTGCAAAAGTAACGAGGCGTGAGGGAGGGGAAAGGGGTGAAAGAAAAGAAAGGGGGAAGAGATGAAAGGGAAGGGAAGAGAAGAAAGAGGGGGAAAGAGAGAAACGAGAAGGCGAGAGAGATAATAAACAGAGAAAGAAAGCAAAGTAAGAGGGGAGAGGAAGATAGGAAAGAGAGGAAGAAAGTTAATAGGAACAGAAAGAAGAGGAGGCAGCTGGCAGCACAGCCGCTGCGAGTCCCCTACCCACCAGCGTAGTAGTTGCCCGGTGATCCCGCGGCTGTTGCGGCGGCGCTGCCCGCTCGGCTGGGCTTCGCAGGGTCCAGGGGAGCCCGCCGGGGAGCGCAATGCCGCAGCCCAGCCCCCGCCCGCCCAGGGGCCGCACCGCTCTCGCCCCGCCCCGGCCCGGCCGCAGCACCCACCTGCGGAGACGCGGCCGGTGTCGCACAGACACCAGTGTCGCCGCCGGTTTGCAGGAGGTCGGGCAGGGCACCGACCCCGTGATGCTGCCCTGCCCCCGTCTGCGCCTCCCGGGTCCCGGCACCGGCACCCGTCTTGCCCGGCACCACCCACCCGCCGACCGCGCCCCACCCCCGCCTCTCCCCACTCCTGCCCGCCCCGTCCTCACTGCGACCATGCCGAGCTTTACACAGCCCCGTTTGCAACTTCGCTTCGTTAGCCTTTTTGTCTTTTTACGTTCTCTTCAGGCTTCCCCTAGTAGTGCCGTAACGTGGAAACAAATCTACGGAGGACACAGCAGAGGCAACTCCTCTGCTGCTCGTGGCAACAAAGGTCTTTCTCACTGTTCCCCAGGTCACCGCAGGAGAGGGCCCAGCCTCTCAGAAGCAGGCGACATTCGCAGGACATAGGCCAAACCGGCCGCGAACGCAGCGCGGGTGGCAAGCGGGTCCGCGGGGATGGTGACCGCGGAGACACCGAAGGGGCTTGGGGCGGTGCCGGGAGGGAGTCCCGCAGCCCACGCCCGGCGGCTGGCCTTCTGCCGGCAGATGCCTCATAAATGGGGCTGCGAGTGGAGAAATGCAGAGGCAGATGAAGTGTTCCAGGTGGAGCGGGAAGGGAGCAGACCTGGCTGGGGTGTTGTGTATGCAGCTTGCAGTGGTGAAAAGAAAAGCATGTCTAGACAGAGTCTGAGGAAGACTTTGTGATGTTGTTTGCTCTGTCCCATCAAATATCTGCTTGATGATAAACACACTCATCATGATCTGGAGAGCTGTGAAATATGCGGGTGAGGCTTAGAGGCAGGCAGCTTCTTAATATGTTATCAAAACACTTTTTTAGAAAGAAAACAGAAAATTACATTCCAACTTCCAAGAAATTGTCTTCTTCATTAATAACAAACAAAAAAACCCCACCACCCAAATGCTGCAACCTGCAGCAACCTGAACGGTGCTAGCAGCATTTCCCGAGAGTCCCTGCACATGAGCATCACCTGGAGTGTGTTGTGATTTGGCAGTGAGGCATGCCTCACCTGTCCTTTCCTCTTCTCAGTAGTAAGCTTCCACTGGGAGTTCATGCATCTGCACTATAAGCAGATCAAGAGGCTGAAAACTACCAAGAAAACAAGAAGCTTTGGTCTCATGGTTGTCATTAGGAGAAGGAGGAATTTTCTCCACATATTGCCACTTAGATCAGCACGAGAGTTGAAGCATATTACTTACTGCAGTAACAGCAAGTACCCTCTAACAATTACTTCTTGCAAAACAAAACAAAACAAAAACCAATAAAAAGAACAAAACCAAACCCAACCAAAAAAAAAACCCCAAACCAAACCCCAAGCCACTCACTTTAAGGTCATCAGTGAAAGCAGTTGTTTCAGGTAGACAAATGGAGTTCAGAAGTCTGTTAATCTCTAACTTTTGCACTGGTAAAAAGTGGAGTTCTTTGAAGACTGATATGATTAGAAAGGCTGTGATCCTTGGCTGACCATGCTAGCAAAGGGTCACAATTTGTTTATTGCAGCTTTGAAGTTTCAAGGACTGTTTCAGTTATGGCCCTTTTCAGGGGTAGTTTTTGTCAATGGATCCTGAAATAAGATGTATGAAGTGGCTTTGCCCCTCATTTTCAATCTTCTAACCTTAAGACTGGAAGACAAAGATAATAAGGTCCACAAGCTACCCTTCCTTCTGTGCAACAGACCAATGAGACATGACTGTACGTTCCTTATACGAGGAAAGGCTGCAGGAACTGGGGCTGTTTAGTCTGGAGAAGAGGAGATTGAGGGGAGATCTTATTAATATTTATAAGTATCTAAAGGGTGGGTGTCAGGAGGTTGAGACATCCGTTTTTTCTGTAGTAGCTAGCAACAGGACAAGGGGTAATGGGATGAAGCTGGAACACAAAAAGTTCCGCTTAAACATAAGAAAAAACTATTTCACTGTGAGGGTGACGGAGCAGTGGCACAGGCTGCCCAGAGGGGTTGTGGAGTCTCCTTCCTTGGAGGTCTTCAAGACCTGCCTGGACATGTTCCTATGCGACTTGATCTGGGTGACCCTGGTTCTGCAGGGAGGTTGGACTAGATGATCTTTAAAAGTCCCTTCCAACCCCTACCATTCTATGATTCTATGATAAAAAAGATATGTCATTTACCATTTTAAAAGTATTGATAGAAGAATTAAATAAAATACTGGAGAAAGCGAAACTTAGAGACAAAACATAGACAAAAATGAACAAAAAAAATAACAAGTCGCCAATGCAGGAAGTGTAAAATACATAATTGATTTTATTGTAAATCCTGTTTTTCATGAAATCTGTTTTTATGTGAATGATTTCTAGCTGGCATAAGAACAACAACCCATGGAGAACAAGGCATATATACAATACAATCAAGAAAGTTTCAAGAACAGTTTGCTATGTATGGCTAAACTTATGTAGTTATGGTGCAGGAGAATAAAACATATTTCCACCAGGAAGACATCTGTCTCCTAGGTATGCTTGCTCCAAATTGATATTAGTATCTCATTTGTCATTTGACAGCTGCCTCCAGGCTTTTAGGCTTTTTCTTGCAAAATCTAAAGAATATATAGAACATTTTTAAATAACTCAGTTTTTTAAAGCTCTGCTAAAAGTCTGAGCTGCAAAGATTTTTTTTAAACCTAATGCTTACTGCTTTTTCTCACATCTTCTCAATTTTGGCAGTTTTAAGGAAGGAAAAGCTTCCCTTTTCTGAAAAGTCAGTCAGTGGTCTAGCATTTTGTAATGCGTCTCATCTAACCTTTTCAAAAGACCATTTGCCTTCAGTTTTTGCCTCTAATAAGTGTAACCATAATATCTGTTTCTTGTGATAGTTCAAACCTAACTTAGGGAAATGCTAGATCCTAATATCTAAACTCAAGTTGTCAGAGGATCCTAACCTCAATTTTGTATCTTGCTAGGGCTTGAAGGTTTCTTAATATGGAAACTGTGCCTTTACTATATTAGTCTTATCTAGGGAAACAATTGGTACAATCCAGAAATTGTATTATCTTCTCTATAAGTATCCTCAGTAATATTTCCTTTGTTGTAAAGCATATGAGACTTAACTCTTGCCTAGATTTCCAGCACTGGTTGCTCTGTGCCTGCATAAGGAAATTTAAGTCATCTTCAATTTGCAGATGAACTCTTGAAAGCTGAGCTTCAGCATAAGTCAGAGGGTAGGTGCCAAAAGTGCAAACACTGTGTAAGGGGGAAAAAAACTGTATTAAGAAGATGATTACAGCTACTAAAACAATTTTAACACAAAACATTGTCTGACAGAAGGAAGGTACTCCACTGACTTTAAGAAAATGTATCTGAAGCACACTGTAGCAATACTTCACTTTGGAACAAAGTGTCTTCTGATGGTAGAGATGAACGTGGCTCGGTGGTCATGTTTCTTCCTCAGAATATGCAAAATACTTATTAGAAATAATCTTTCTGTTTACTCAAAATAATTGTACTTTCTGAGAGCCAATTTTTTTTTTTCAGGTAAGTGTAAAGTAAGTTTAATATGAATAAACTGGGTCGGTACTGCTTGACCAAGGCAAACAAACTTCTTCCAAGATACTTGCTGGGAGTTAGTACTAATTAAAGAATCAAAAATAGAGTGGGGTGTATTGCAGCCTTGAGTTGCCAAAATTAACTGTAAAACATATACTGGGTAAATCGGGAGGCTCTCATTGTACCACTGCGGTGGGTTGATCTTGGCTTGCTGCCAAATGCTTGCCCAGCTACTCAGTCTACCTCCTCAGTAGGGCAGAGAAAATAAGATGGAAAAGCTTGTGGGCTGAATGAAAAACATGGAGATTGGTTACCAATTACCTTAATGGTCAAAACCACTTGGGAAGGATCGACAAATAAAAATAAAGGAGAACGGTGGGAGACAAAGACAAAACTAAATCCACCTTCCTTATAGCCCCTCTGGCTTCTTACCAGGCTCAACTTGACTCTTTTGTTTCCAACTCTTCTACTTCTTCCTTCCTTTAGCAAGGGCATGAGATGCAGCCAGTCCATAACTTCTCCCCTCTACCACTTCTTCCCCCTCATGCTGTTCCTCTGCTCAAGCATGAGTCCTTTCATGAGATACAGTCCTTCACAAACTCCATCATAAATTCTTCCCATGGCATTCAGTCCTTCAGGAATAGATTGCTCCAGTGTGGGTTCTCTCTGGGCTGCAGCCCCTGCTGAAGTCCTGCTCTTGCATGGGCACTCCATCAGCTTCCCTCAGGGCATGTCCACTTGCTATGGTGTGGCGTCCTCCCTGGGCTGCAGGTGAGTCTCTGCTCCCCTGTGGCCTCCATGGCTGCAGGGGAAGGGCCTCACTATGGACTGCACCACAGGCTGCAGAGGAATCTCTGCTCTAGCTCCTGTAGCATCTCCTCCCCTTCTTTCATACTGACCTATTGTGTCTGCAGAGTTGTTACTCTCATGTACTCTCACTCCTCTCTTTTGACTACAGCTATTATTGCCACACAGTACTTTCCCTCATTCTTAAATATGTTGTCTTAGGCTAGCTACCACTCTCAGTGATGGGCTGAGCCTTGGCCAGTGATGGGTCCAACTTGCAGCCAGCAGACACTGGCTCTATCAGATGTGGGAGAAGCTTCTAGCATATTCTCACATAATAAGCCACTCCTGTAGCTCAGCTCCTTTCAAAACCTTGCCATGCAAACCCAATACAAGCTGTGAGGAACAATTCCACAATAAACTGTTCTAAAGCCTCTTTGTTCAGATTTTGCTAGATAAACATATATTTTCTTTCCATTATAAATGGTTAAACTCACATGATTCTATATCACATGAGCAGCATCTTTGATTAGTTATAATATTTTACAATGACAGGTTTTTGCCATGAGCTGTTACATAAACTGGAGGTCTGGTGCTAAGGTTCTTATCTGCATTTTGCTGATCACAGAATCACAGAATGTTAAGGGTTGGAGGGGACCTCGAAAGATCATCTAATCCAACCCCCCTGCCAGAGCAGGGCCACCTAGAGTAGGTCACACAGGAACATGTCCTGGCAGATTTTGAATGTCTCCAGAGAAGGAGACTCAGCAACCCATCTGGGCAGCCTGTTCCAGTGCTCCATCATCCTCACAGTGAAGAAGCTCTTCCTTATATTTCTTTGGAATTTCTTATGTTCCAGCTTATACCCATTGCCCCTTGTCCTATCATTGGACATTATTGAGAACAGCCTGATTCCATCCTCCTGACATCTGTCCTTTACATGTTTGTAAACAGTAATGAGGTCACCCCTCAGTCTCCTCCAAGCTGAAGAGCTCCAGCTCCCTCAGCCTTTCATCATAAGGGAGATGCTCCACTCCCTTTGTCATTCCTGGTGGCCCTGTGCTGAACTCTCTTCAGTAGCTCCCTGTCCTTCAACTGAGGGGCTCAGAATTGGACACAATATTCCAGATGCAGTCTCCTGAGGGCAGAGTAGAGGGGGAGGAGAACCTCTCTTGACCTACTGCCCACAGCCCTTCTAATACACCCCAGCATGCCATTGGCTTTATTGGCCATGAGAGCACATTGCTGGCTCATGCTCATCCTGCTGTCTCTTTCCCCTACACTACTCTCAAAGAGTTCATTCCCCAAACTGTACTGGTACATGGGGTTATTCTTAACCAGATGCAAGACTCTGCACTTGCCCTTGTTGAATTTCATTAGATTTCTCCTCACCCAACCCTCCAGCCTGTCCAGGTCTCATTGGATGGCAGCACAACCTTCTGATGTGTCAGCCGCTCCCCCCAGTTTAGTATCCTTATCAAACTTGCTGACAGTGCCCTCTGTTCCCTCATCAGGGTCATTAACGAATATGTAGAACAGTACTGGTCTCAGCACTAATCCCTGAGGGATTCCACTAGATACAGGCCTCCAACTACTCTGCCCCATTGATCACAATTCTATGCTTTCTCCCCTTCAACCAGTTAACAATCCACCTCACTACCTGATCATCCAGACCACACTTTCTTAGTTTTGCAGACTTCACAGCTGTCAGTGTATATAGCTAATATAATTTCTTGTTATATTGTCTGGTGTGCTACTTGTAGACAGAAGAAAAAAAAAAAATCAGTATCAACATTTTTTTCCAGCATGCTGAAACAATGCAAGCTCAGGACTATGAACCTGAAGTTCTTTTAGATGTTATTTACATACTTAGCATTAGCCTCTTGTCTTTACTTTGTTCTTTTATCCTTAAGCTCTCAACATCTGTTTATAATTTCCCAGTGTTACTTTATTTGTGACCTTTTGTCTAATTTATGTAAAATAAGCAATAATTTTTTAATTTCTGAAATTTATTTCAGTTGTACTTTCACTTCGCGTTCTCTGTTACTGTGAGTTCCTGTTTAAAGCAAGGTTGCTCTCTAGGTGGGATAAGCAGAAGTTTTTTCTAGAGTTAAGCTATTTTTTTACCAAACTCTGCTCTTCTGGAAACAGAGTATCCTGCTCCATTCCTCTGGGCAGTCAATCTCTCTACGCAACACCTTCATAAAAGCATGGAACCATAGAATGGTTTGGGTTGGAAGGGACCTTAAAGATCATCTCATTCCAACTCTCCTGCCATGGGCAAGGACATCTTCCACTAAACTAGGTTGCTCAAAGCCTCATCCAACCTGGCCTTGAACAATGTCAGCCACAGCTTCTCTGGGAAACCTGTCCCAGTGTCTCAGCTCTCAGCATTCTCAAGGTAAAGAACATCTTACATCTTATTAAAATCTCTCTTCTTTCAGTTTAAAGCCACTAGTCCTATCATTATGTGCCCTTGTAAAAAGTCCTTCAGCTATCTTGTAGGCTTTCTGTCCTGGTTTAGGCCCATCAAGGGACAAAAGACAGTACCAGACTTACACTCAAGTACCAAAGACTTGAGAATTGCCAAAGGGCTTATGGTACCAGGTAAAAATAGACCAGGCTAGTCAATTTGGGAAAGGAAACAGAAATAGTTTAATCCACCACCAACTAAAACATAACCATAAAAAGCGAAAACATAACAAACAGAAAACAACTCAGAGTGGTATGATGAAGAGCACAACCAGCCCTTTAAAACCACCTTCTCCCCACTCCTCCCCTCTTCCTGGGCTCAGATCCCTGATCCCAGCGTCTTTACCTCCTCTCCCATGAACAGCTCAAGGGGACAGGGAATGAGGGTTTCTGTCAGTCTATTCCTGATGGCTTCTGACATTTGTCTCTCCTCGGGGCTAGTGGGCTCTGCACCAGTCCTCCCTGAACCTCCACGGGGTCCCTCACACACCCAGCAGCCCTGCACTGGCCGATCTGATGTGCGTTTATCCCAAAGGCTGCAGCTCCTCTCTGCCTCTCGTGTGGGTCTGCTCTGAGGCCTACAGGGTCTCCAGCACGGCCTGCGCCACGGCCGCCTCCTCCCACAGGCTCCTGCCTGTCTGAGGGCACTCATACACAGCTGCTGGTGACTCTCAGTCCTGCCATTGCCCTCCATGGGTTTCAGGGACACAGCTGTGTTCTTGCCAGGGGTTGCAGAGGGGTCTCTGGTCTGGTGCTCCTCCTTCCTTCCTCCTTTGACTGTGGGGCCCACATGGTCACCTCCGTCTTGTATAAGTCTTACACCTTCTCCCAAGCATTTAAAATTCTCATCTTTAAATAGTGATGGCAGAGGTGCCAGATTGGCCGAGCCAGGCTGAACCCAAGAGCTGGGGGAAAGTCCAAGAACTCTTTACTGGGTCTGCACTGTAGCCCCATCCCCTTGTTACCAAGATAGAGCAGGCCCTCACTAAACCATGACACCTTCTTTAAGTGCTGGAAGGCTACTGTAAGGCTTATAAAAGTACACTATATGTGATCCCTGAGAAACCGCAGAAGTATGAGACCTGAACGGGTGATTTTTCCAGTTCTCCCAAAAAGTTCTTCTCTATTATGTCAACTGTGAATAAAATTTATAGACTACCCTTTTCCATTACTCGACTATATGCTCTGTTCCCTCGGCAAATCTGTGTATTTCCAGATGCTGAGAATTGTTAGAGGATGAGTAGCCTTGCTTAGCACTTGAATCTGTGTACTTGAAGTACTTGAAGTCTTAGGCTGAAAGAGCTGTCTGACAGTAAACTTTTTGATAAAACTAAGGTTGCAACCACAAAACAAGCTGAAACTAGTAGATGCACTGAGAATGCAGAAGATAGAGGCAAAGAAAACAATTCTGAAAGAATACAGTAACTTCAGAATGCTAGATCAGTGATCAAGAAACCCAGTAAGTCATCAAGAAACCACTGACCAGAACTAAGTGATTAGACTTGGGGAGTTGGTAATGTGTGGCACATTCCAGGAAAACTATTTGTAAGGATCTGATTAGAGTGCATGTTCTGGAATAGCACACCCTCGTGGAGGTACCAACCTGTTCTGCACATCACACAAATAAACCACCTATTTACTTAGTGAGCTGGCTACTCATCTTATTTGAACAGGAACCTAGGGTAGAGCCCTGTTGAGGTGGCATCCACATAACTCCTAACTGACTACATAGCAGCTGCATAATTCCTGCAACATATAATTACAAGTCCTATATATTTAGCACACACAAGTCTATAACAAGGATTGTCTCCTAGTGCATGGTCTGATTATTGCCTAATTGTGACTTTAAGCTTAGACATTACATAATCATAGAAACTGCACATTCCTGTAAGTAAGAATGGTTTTACTCATGTTACTGATACAACTACCTGTTGACAGTTCTGAGAGTTGGTACTGAGGTACTGTAGAGTAAGAGTAAACTTTCATTTTTACTAGGAATTTCATCTTTGTTCACAGGCTTTTCAGATATCTTAAGTTCTTGGAAACGTAGGAATTTCATCAGAAGTATAGATACTGCTGAAATGTATATTTTATTGCACCCTTTACACAGTCTGTCACTGTGACCTTTCCAAAGTTATCCTATTGATTTTGCAGACTTAAGTTTCCAATCTGTCTTGTTTATTTATGTCCTCAAGAGTTAGTGGTTTGGTCATGTAGTCCATTGTTGTTCTGCTGTGGAGGGTAAATGTATGGTCCTAATTACAAACTAGTCAACTTACATTCTGCAATTCACCATTCCTTTTTTTTTTTTTTTTTTTTTTTTAATCTATATCTAAATCTGGTTCTATGTAAACATTTTGTTCAGGTTTGAACGTCTCATATCTGTCATAGATGCTGGAGAAGAGTTTCCCTAAGACTTTAAGACTGCCTATAAAATTGAAGTCTGTTGTAAAAACTTTGTAGGTTTCCTCTTCATACCTGATATCTTTTAACAGTTTGGTACTTTCTAGGTTAGGAATACTTAGTACTTCCCTTAATACAGTCTGATAACAGCATAGTTTCACTTAGGAATCAATTATTAAAATAATTGATTTAAAAAACCCTTTCTCCTCATATTTGTTTCCAGCGCTTCATTGAGCCTTTCCAAGGGGAAAAAAAATCCCCTTGAGGAGGTGCTTGTTCTTGGTAACAGGGGGAGGGAGGGGGCTGCAGTACTGCCCCTGTAAACTGTTCTCAGATCTTCCCCCAGCTTTGAGTTTGGACCTGTCTTTAGCCCAGCCAGACCCATCTGGTGCCTCTGCCATCTCTATTTATGAAGGGAAATTTGTAGCGCGTATAAGGAGGTGGAAGGTTAGGGCAAGATAGAGGTGACCACATGGACCCTGCCGTCAAAGAAGAAGAAAAAGAGGAGCAGCTCCAGACCAGAGACCCCAACCCTGCAGTCCATGGGGAGAGTGCAGCTGTTACCCTGTGACTCATGGAGGACAATGGCAGGACTAATGATTGAAGCTCTGAGAAAACCCTGTACCAGAGGGTTGGAGGCTCTGTGTCAGAGGAGGCAAATGCTTTGGACTCCAACCTGGAGGAGTCAGAGAGGAATTGTGGCCCTTGTGACAAAAACACGTCAGAGCAGCCTGCCCAATATGTGAGAGACCCTGCACTGGAGCAGGGAGGACCAGTGAGGATCCCTTCTTCTTGGAAGTGAGACAAGTAGAAGGAGCCACTGGGAAAGGACTGACTGAAGCCACCCATTCCCTGCCCTCCTGTGTCTCTCAGACTGAGATCAGGTGCCTGAGCCTGGGAAGAGGGGGGTTGGGGGGAAGGGAATTTTAAATGGACTGGTTGCACTTTTCATCATTCACCCTTCAAGTTTGGTTCTGATTGGATATTTCTGTTTGTTGTGTTTCTGTTGATGGCAGATTAAATTAAGTTTCCTTTTCTTCCCTAAGTTGAGTAGTCTTGTCTGTTCTGACTGGACCATAAGTGGCAATTGAGCTCTCTCTGTCCTTAGGGCTCCAAAGGTACTTATGGCTGATGCTAGTCCTTTGTTCTTAGATGGCCTAAATCATAACAGATCATCAAGTAATCTAACACTACCAAGCCCACCACTAAACCATGTCTCTCAACACCTCATCATCTAAATGGCTTTTAAATATCTCCAAGGATGGGAACTCCACCTCCTGCCTGGGCAGCCTGTTCCACTGTGTAACAACCCTCTCTAGTGAAAAATTTCGTCCTATTATACAACCTCCCTTGGCACAATTTGAGACCATTTCCTCTTATCCTATGACTAATTACAGATGAGACCCACCTCCCACCTCACTGCAACCTAATTTTAGGTAGTTGTAGAGTGCTCACGTATCCCCTCAATCTCCTTTTCTCCAGATTGAACCAGTTGTTCCTCAACTGTTCATCATGAGACTTGGTCTCCAGATACTTCACCGGCTCCGTTGCCCATGTCTGGACACACTCCAGCACCTCAATGTCTTTGTAATGAACTCAGAACTGGACCCAGTATTCAAGGCCTCACCAGTGCTCCATACAGGGGCATAATCTCTTCCCTGTTGCTGCTGGCCACACTAGTTCTGGTACAGGCCAGGATGCCACTGGCCTTCTTGGCCACGTGGGCACATTGCTGGCTCATGTTCAGCTGGCTGTCAATCAACAACCAATGATGAGATGTTATGGGTAAGAAAGCTGTGAGAAAGAAACGATTTAATATATTTCTCTCAGTACTGTGGTAAGCTCTGAAGAGACGCTTTGTTCTCTTAAAAGGTTTTCAAGTCTTCAAAACAAGTAGACTTCTGAAAAATACTATACCTTTTTCCTTTTGAGAAGTTCAGAGGAATCATATGCTGTTGGTAACCTCTTGAAACAACTCTATATAAGGAAGAGCTTTGTAAAATAAATAAATGCACGAGGAAACAAGCAAGTCTGGTTTCCAAATAACATTCAGGAGTGTGAACTATAATATAAAAAGATTCTGTAATGAAAAATATTATAAAGAAATATTCTGATGTGGTTTTGTGTCCCAGGTTGTTGGCACACGCATAAAATCTATCTCTGCACTTCTGCTACGAAGTAGCATTGTTGCCTCTCTGAAGAAAATAATTTTTCCTTCAAGATCCATGTATGAAGATTTGAACTGCATCATCAGAAAGGCTCCATTGTCTTCTACAGAGGCTTCCTCACTAAATATCTTCCTTAAGTCTGTATATTTTATATTCTATTTACTCTTCATATTTTTTGACCTGTCAGTTGTCTGCTCTCTGTACTTTAGAATGGTGTTCAACAAAAGGATTGAAACCAGCACCAGAAATCAGTGGACTTAGTTTTAACTTACCAACAAAACGTCCAGTAATCTGAGGCAGTACTTTCTTTCTCATGTTGCCTTATTCTGGTTTTCACTGGGACAGTTATTTTTCTCCCTAGCAGCTAATGTAGTGCTGTGGTTTGGATTTAGTACAAGAATAATGTCAAGAACACGCTGATGGTTTTACTTGTTGCTAAGTGGTATTTATACCAAGTCACAGATTTTTCAGCTTCTCATGCCCTGCCAGCAACAAGACTGGAGAGGCATAAGAAACTGGGGGAGACACAGCCAGGACATCTGACCAGAAATGACCAAAGGGGTATCTCATGCCATACGATGTCATGCTCAGTATATAAACTGGAGAGAGCTTGCCAGGAGGGCATCAGTCAGTGGGTGGTGAGCAACTGCACTGTGAATCACTTCTCTTTCTTGGATTTTATTTCACTTTCTTGTTATCTCTCTTTTAATTGTTATTGGGCATTTTACTTTGGTGGTTTGGGGTTTTGGTTTTTTTTTTTTTAGGAGGTGTGGCATGAGGTTTTGAAAATTTCTATTATTAAACTGCTCTTACTCAACCCATGAGTTTTACTTGATTTTGGTTCTCCTTCCCAGCTCCTCTCCATCCCCACAAAGGGCAAAGGGAGGAGTGTCTGTGTGGTGCTTAGTTGCTGGCTGAGGTTAAACCATGACATGTCTAAAATACAGAACATGAAGTAAGGGTGCTGCTAAAAATTGCTATTCAAGCAGATACCAACAAGCTGTAGCAGTATAAACTGATAAAGCAAAGAAAATCATTCATAGTCTAAAACATAATCATTCCCTTAAAACTCAGAGTGAAGTTCAGTGTTGGCATTTTTGTTTCTTTGGTACATTGCTGAAACTTTCTCTATGAAGAAGTTCAACAGATCGATAGACTATTCTGGGAAACTATCCTGCTGTTCTTACAGAAATAAAGAGCCAACTACATACCCTTCATCCTGTTTCTCCTTTCTTCTACCTATGCATGGCAACATCCCTGTTCAAAGCAAGGTAAAACAAAAAAATTGAAATCCTCATTCCTACCACTTCAAAATATTGCACTGCACATTCTGTTTGTAAAGAGGCATAAAATGAAGTGGTAGGTGTTAACCATGCCAGTTAACGCTGAGCATACTGGGGCTCTACTAACGAAGCAAGAACATATTAGAGAACCTTTCATGTTTCAGACACAATTCTTCAGAAGTTTGTTCAGGACAAAAGGTAATTGAATGAAACCCACAATGTATATAATGCCAAACAATGCACAGGAAATCATTAACTTTTGAATTTCTGAATAAAAATCATTTGATATTACACTAGTTTAGATTTTAATATAATCCACATTCCTTGCAAACATATACATGGACAACTAGCCCACACAGATAACTAACAGGGTTGCATTACATTGTGAAAAAGCATAGAGGGAGGATTTCCTGAAGTTTCTTTTTAATTAAACCATTATAAGTAAAATGATTTTTAAAATTTACTGAATCTTGGAACCAAGTTATCTAAAATAATAATTTCCTTGACGTTTAAGCAATCTATTAGATCAAAGTGTTAGGAGTATTTGTTGACTAGGTTTTGTGTTTTGGTAATTTAATGTATTCTAATATTTACTGAGAAATTGTGATAAATCCTTCAAGTGTTCTTGGGCAAGTGAGGTCGCTGTGAATGTGCTCACAATCTGACATGTTTTATGAATATATTGAAAACTACACAAAGAAAAGCTATCTATAGTGATGTTGCCTAGTCCAGGTTTTGGTACTAGGAGGTAGCAGAGGGGGAGGTGTGTGTGAGGGGGGACGCTACAGGGGTGGCATCTTTAAACAAGGAGCTGCCAGAAGCTTCCCCTGCAGCTGACAGGGATAATGCCAGTCAATTCTAAGATGGACTCACAGCTGAACAAGACTTGGCCAATTAGTGATGGAGGTAACGCCTCTGTGAATAATATATTTGAGAATGGGAAGAAGTTGTTGCTGCGCAGATGCTAAACTGCAGCAGCAACAGGGAGGCAGAATGTGAAAACATCTCCGCAGACACCAAGGTCAGTGGAGAAGGAGGGGGAGGAGGTGCTTAGACCCTGAAAGAGAGATTTCCCTGTGACCTGTGGTGCAGCCCATGGTGAGGCAGCTGTGCCCCGGCCATGGAGGCCATGAGGGAGCAGAGATCCACTCACAGCCCATGGAGAGCATGAAAACAAAAGCGTAGTTCAAAATACATGTTTGTACACATTCTCTTTCATGGCTTGATTTCTCCTTGAAAGAATAAAGTGTTGGTTTGGTCAAGTTTTTTATAGTCTCTAACATCAGACAAAACACTTCAAATGCTTTTGTCTGCCATCTTCTTACTTACCTCTAGAGGTAACAGTCATTAATGTGACTGTTGAAGCCACTTGTTTGGTGTGAGACAGTGTCATTCAAAAGCAAACACACTATTTCCTCTCTTCTGTCAAAGAAGGAAGATTGTTCAAACTGCTCCAGAACATGGTGTCCTTTTTCACTCACAAAGTCAATCTTTTCCAACACCTCAAAATACCTGTTCCTGTTAGTATTTTCTGGTTGCCAAGTACAAGGCTGCCAAAATTCATGATGGCACATACTAATCTTTATTTTTCACTTGATGGAGGAAAACATAAATCTCTATTAAACCTATACATTTCTACATTAATGATGGCTATGAAAAAAAATAAGTTTGTGGGTTTAATGAGATCTGTAAGGTGATTGGGCTGTATAGAATCTTCTGCTCAACCTGCTTTGTAGAA
The DNA here is from genome assembly GCF_028858725.1 of Colius striatus. Lineage (NCBI taxonomy): Eukaryota > Metazoa > Chordata > Aves > Coliiformes > Coliidae > Colius > Colius striatus. The sequence goes on along the minus strand of NC_084790.1, from coordinate 63,733,622 downwards.
TAAATTTTTGGTTCACACTGCTATTTGCCAGGAATGGGCAAAATGAGCAATCCAACTGCAGGAGACAGCCATACGAAATGTAGAAAAACTGGTTAAAATGTCTCCACATGATTCTAAGACTGAGTTAGACGGACTATTCTGAACATCTGCAGCTCATGATATCCTTTAGAAAGTAAGTAGTAGAGGAGATAAGCTAAAATTGAAAATTTTTTTAGGAGGGTGAGGAGTGGGATTGGGAGTGGGGTTGGAGTGGGCAAGAAATAAGTGGTATTTAGTTATAACTCACGATGAGCAAAACTTTTTTTACTTTTTTTTTTTTTTAATGGATGCAAGTTAACTAGAACTGAGGAAGAAGCACACGGTGCTCTCACAGTGTAACTAGTTTAGTAACATACCAGCTGCACCATTCAGACCATGCAAGCCTTGCTGCTCTTACAGTAACATAAAATGTCTCAGCAGCAGCTCGGAGAGCAGTTCTGTCAGACCTCACATGTGACATGTGAGTTATCTTCCCATATTACCATAAGCAGTCAGTTTCCACCATCCACCAAGGAACTCACTGAAGATCAGCAGGACTCATTTGAGGAAAAAGGCAGAGTGTCATGCAGGAAGGAGCCTTGTGAGAAAATTGGTGATGTGTGTTGGTTAAATGGATGGAATGACATCCCAGTTACACAAAGCTGTTTAATACAAATTTAAAAGTGAGGATACAACCTGCTAGACACCATGTTTGATACGAAGGACATATCCTTGTCATTTGCAGCCCTGTGTTTGGTATCTCCAACATCACCAGATCCAACTCTTTGACATATATACCATGGCCACTTTTGCAATGGTTTTAACGCAATAGGTTGCATGCTGCTGAGTAAAAAGGCAAAGAAACTGGGGAGAAAGGAAAAAGAAAATATGGTGAAAGGGTTTGGACATCATAGAATCATAGAATGTTAGGGGTTGGAAGGGACCTTTAGAGATCATCTAGTCCAACCCCTCTGCAGAAGCAGGGTCACCTAGATCAGGTCACACAGGAACATGTCCAGGCAGGTCTTGAAGATCTCCAAGGAAGGAGACTCCACAACCCCTCTGGGCAGCCTTTGCCACTGCTCCAGCACCCTCACAGTGAAATAATTTTTTCTTATGTTTAAGTGGAACTTTTTGTGTTCCAGCTTCATCTCATTACCCCTTGTCCTGTTGCTAGCTACAATAGAAACAGGATGTCCCAACCTCCTGACACCCACCATTTAGAAGTTGGAAGGCTCTACATGAGAAAGTAAATTTGATTTAACAATTAAATCCTAAGTATTGAAGTAGGGCTGCTATCTTCTTCAAAACCTTGCTTACTGATCTGAGTGATGACTATTTATTAAACAATGTACACCCTAAATGCATGATAGCAACCCTGACCCTAGGACCAGCCTTTCATCCTTTTGTATTTTATGTCTTTTTCCAATTAGATAGCAGATACCAGAATTGTGCTTGGTTTGAAATTAGGATAAGATTTAGGAAGAACTAAGAAAAAAAAAAAAAAAACAGACCTTTTTGTTTAGGGCTCTAAATGTTGCCTTTAGTAAGAGTTCCTCCTGTTTATGAGTGAGGACCTAGATTTGGAGGAAATGCAGCTTGATTTTACCCTTAATTATTTAAAACCATACATGATTAATAGAAAAGAGTTTTATGCTTTGTCTAGTTTGTTGGAGTGTTTGTGGAATCAGTATTGCTGTTGCTGTGCTGTGTAATCACTGGAAAGAAATAGTTTTGAGGGAATTGCTTGAAGTAGCGTCACAATTTTTACTTCCGTTTTTTACTTCAGGGTTTTATTCTCCTCCCCTAACCCCCAAACAAAGGAAATCAGAAACTGGTCTTGTATTACTTCTGTGATTCTTCTTTGTATATTTATTTTGTGTTCACAGCTTTGGTTTGACTGCAGATGGGTAGGGCTGCTGCCAGGTTCAGTCATAAGGTCAAGTGACTGCAGTTTGCCCAGTGTGAGGCAACTTCCACGACACTGTTGCAGGTTAACACTGTTCACAGCACAGATGAGTGTGGCACAGGCTGCTTACAGGAGTACTGGAATTGTGTGCTCTGCAGTTGGAATGTAGCCTCAAACCCAAGAGTAGAAATTATGGCTGAAATTTTTCATCATTGTTGTGCAAGAATCTCCTGTGTTAAGAAAACAAGAGGTTGCAGTCAAATAGCAGGATGGAGAAGGGTCCCTTTGCAGCAGCAGGCACAAGTGATGATTAAGGCTATTTCTTCAATAGGCAACAGAAAGACTGCTAAATGAGAGTCTGATTGCCTTCAGTAGACCAGTTATGCAGGCATGCCCTGCGCATGCCTGGGAACAAGCATCACATATTGGTGATGGCAAGATTATTGTTAACTCCAGGTTCCTTCTAATAGTAAGAAATTTTTACTAGAATCTTTCTTGTTTGCTCAGCTGTTGCTTCTTGTGTGAACAAGGCTGTAATAGCAGAGCTTAGCAAAGGAGAGAAGAAAAATATCTTAAAAATTTATAATTAGCATGCAGGGAAAAATATTACATCCATTTCCTTCATCACTTCCTCACTGCAATGTCATCACTAGAACAATTATTTTCATTTTCTGCTCTTTCTGATGCACAGGTGAAAAAAAAAGTTTTCTCCCTTGTAGCCTAAAAATTAACAAAGCCTCTTCAGTTTTCCATAAAGAGAACAGAGATGAGGGCCTAGGAAGGGTACTTGTGGATACAATAAAACAAATCTACCGCTGGGAGAACAGGTCTGTTGCGGTTTTGAGAGGCTACTGTTCTTCCCAGCACCTCTAAATAAAACTGCCATGGTCATTGGTTCTATTTTTTATTCTTTATGCTATTGTGAAACCAGTTCTTACAGTAAAGATAGACAGTTTTGACAAAATAGCTTACTTTCTTTTGCAAAGTGTTCCCCAACTTCTAAAGTTTCATAAGCATCAAATACCTGTTCCTTCTGTCTCAATACTCATTCACATTTAAATTTATGCCCATCTACAATCTCTGAGAGATTTTTAGAGCCTTTTTCCATAAGCCTTTAGCAGCTTTGCCTTCTATTCTTCCTCATGATAAGTGTGTATTAGAGCCAAGTAGGATTTAACTTCTAGGTCTCAAAATATTTTGGTATCTTTTTTTTTTTTTTGCTTTCCAACTCATAGGAAACAGAAATTACTGAGATTCACAAAACCCGAAATGAAGTTATTTCTGGTGTTTGCTACACTTAATGAGATGGAAAATAAATCTATTGCCCATCTCATTGTTTGTGGCTTTCTTACTATAGATCACCTAACTAGCTCTTGAAACCTAGTGTTCCTGCCATTTCTTCAGGAACACTGACCAGCAATAGCTTGACCAGCAATAGCTTGAGCCTCCAAGTTGACTGCAAAGCATTGCACAACTTATGACAATAAACATCTCCTGACCTACTTCACTGATATCCCCAGTCTTGTTCTTCCACATTTCATTGTGGGATTCCTAGTAGCAATCTGTGTTGACTGTTGAGAAATACATGCACTTCAGAACACACACTCTCAAACATATGAGAATCTTCAAAGCTGGAAGCTGCCTGAGATGCCTTGCCCTGTACTTCTTTTCCTGTGCTACAAAAGAACAGGATTCTCCAGAAGATTGTGCCAAACCTTTAATCAAGTGGTTATGTAGCAGATTAGAAATCTAAATCAAAGGTTTTATATGATTTGTAATATGTGATAAACTGCTCACAAACATTTTCATCTGAGTCAGCTGTGGCTGGAAAAAAAAAAAAGTGATATGCATCTGTGACTTTCAAATGGCCATCACTAACACTTAACATTCAGCCTAATCTGGACTAGTTAGATCATCTGAGACACCTATTAAACTTTTTGTGGAGAAAGGACAAATAGAGAGGGCTATAAAATGCATTTAAATACTCTTTGTAAAACAAAGCTTGGGTTCTTCAACAGTTTTAAAGTTTAGAGAATTTTAAGTGTTAACTATGCAGTATGTCTCTGTGGCACAATAAAATGCATGCAAGGACCAGGGAAAGCAGTTGAGCTACTTGAAAGCAGTGCTATGCACTTTTCAGGAAACCAGTGGAGGCTTCAGTGTGGAGAAAAGGCACTAGAAAGAAAAACAGTGATTCAAAACCTGAGAGAATTTTTGAACACATGTATATAGGCTTCCAAAAAACATCAAGCTCTACACTTTTATGTCACATTTCTGCAATATCCGAATTGCACCAGTAAATAATCAAACAAGCTTTGTCTCTTATGCATCATTTACTAACACATCGACCTACAGTTATTTCTTCTAGAAGCCAGTGGTCCTTTCAAATAAAACTTCAGATTGCTAAAAAAATCTCTAAAAAATTAAAAACACTGTGGTTTGCTATTCCAGGTTAAAGCACAGAAGAAATATTTTGCAAAGCATGTGTGTTTATTAGACATTCTTGCAAGAGTGTTTTGAATATATCTTTGCACTGTGACTTCATCACCTGGTTTCAGCCACTAAAAGTAAGCTGTGCCAGAATGTCCTTGGATTGAACTCCTGAATCAAAGAGAGTTTTGTCATACTGGGATTGAAATGCTACCTGTTTTACTCCATGGCACTCTTTTCTTTGAGTCACCCTCTGAACATTTTACTGAGTCTAGTGGGACAATTTCCAGTTTTGTTAGGACAGTTCTAATGTATCCCAGCATCCATTAGTTTGTTTGTTTTTTTCCATTTTATATGAACTAAACAGGATGTTCCTGCTCTCACCTTAAGCCATGCGTGGGAATGCATCCTTCTGCAGCACGGCAGCAGGAGACAGGAAGTCTAGCATAGGGTTGTGATGTGACACAAATCATAGGTTTTACTACAAAACGAGACGAACAGTGTATGTTTTGCATTGAATTAATTGTTGGTTATTAAGAGAGGTTCACAAAGCAAATCAGGTAACCTGACACAGATTACATAATACATGCTCAGTTTTCTTTATTCTGGTTTCTATACTTGTGTATACACACCAGAAAAATACTTCAACAGTTTTCTCTAACAATAGCTGCAGATAAATAAGTAGAGAAAGCTGTTTTCTTCTTAGCTGCCTGAAATAGCCCCTGAGTTTTCTCACTGCAGCTATGAACTATCAAAGTGTCCTTCTCTCAGCTCACAATGCTAGCAGACATGTGCATTGCTAAAATTTTATTGCATTTTTTGAACAAATGCATCTCCTATCTCTACTAAATTTTTGTACAGGTAACTAAACCCTACTTGTTTAAAATCCACTTCTCCGATATGAAATAGGTACAAATAATAACAAAAGAAAAACATATCCTGTATCAACGGCAGTTTAAGCTTTAGCTGGATCACAAGAAGCCATTACGATGACTGATAAAAATCATTAACATTGCAACTATCTGATGGAATGCGACAGAAGTCTCAATCCGTCAGACTTCTCGGAGTTTCTCAAGACTTCTGTGAAATTACCTAACCGTGTAGTTCTCAAAGATTTGCCAAAACCTACAGGTGCTGAAAAAGAGGACACTGCATGCCATCTTGTGGGCATCATGAGAATATCAGCACTTAATGCGACAAGCTGGGTTCATGGGAAAAAAAAAAAAAGAAAAAAAAAGAAAAACGCAAGAACGCAAATATGTGTCTCCTTAAATGCGAATTATAACCTGATACACATTTCATTCTATCAAGAAGAAACATAGTCTGGAAAATAGAATTTGTTTTGGTTAATTTGGGCTGAAATTAACAATTTTAGAGGGGCCACATTGTCAAAAGTCTGTCATTCATTAAATAACAATGTACAACTTCACCTTTCGGACTTAAGATACAAGACACTTCCATTACAAAGTATCATTGAAAACACTTACTGTAACAATACTCTCAGTAGGCCTGGAAGCAGCTGAACAGAATATATGTGGTGTTAGCATGTTTGGTGCATCTTCTCTTCCATTTTTCCTTCTTACATGCACACTAGCACCATTCTGTTACTCAGCTACACATATAATGATTCTCAAAGTCAGTGAAAGCTACTCAAGCAGACATAATGAATTTAAACATTAGCATGAAGAGGATGGTGGGGAATTGAGATAAGAGAAAAAAAAATAGAAGAAAGAGGAGGGTAAGTCTAAGGCAAAATCACTTCTAAAAGTAATTTCAGCCTTCTTATGGAAATCAATTTGCATCTTCAGCTTTGACAAACTGGTGGCTCTCAGTGTTTTATAGTATGACATATAAGGTAATTTCTTGGGACGGTTCTCATTTTTAAAGGTTTCTTGGAATGCAATTATATACAAGTACAAGTCATAGGTCTTTCAATGCTCTTAACCATTTAAAAAAAAAAAACACAGCAAACAGAACTAGAGTTAAGTCCCAAAATGTTTTTTGGAGCTTGTACCAAACTGGTAAAATTAGCAAATATGCTCTAGAAGGAAAAGGAGGAAAGGCTGGGAATTAATTTCAAGGACTCTGATGGTATTTCTAAATATAGATATGTGTTTATACACAAATATGCTTATGTGTAGCACAGTACTGCTGAATGGGACTCCAGAACTCAAACGGCATATATACCGCTGTATCATGGTTTGACATGACAGCCTTTTCTGGTAAGGGGGAAGGGGCTGTAAAGATGGCTCTTGTAAGAAGTTGCTTGCAACTCTCCCCAGCTCAGAGCCAGACCCACTTCTGGGGCTGAGCCAATTAGACGCCTCCATGATCACTTTTAAGAAGAAGCTGGAAGAGGAGGCTTCTTCCTCCATTTTTTTTCCTTCTTCTGTCCCTTCTTCTTCTGGCTGCTGGTGGTGCAAGGAGCAGGAACAGTGAGAGAAACAACCATGCAGGCTCCAAGGTCTGTGATGAAAGAGAGGAGGAGGTGTGCTGGAGCAGACACTCCCCTGCATTCTACGGAAAGGACTGGTGAAGGTGAGATTTATTTTCATTTCTTTAAAGACCCCACATCAGCGGTAGAGACTCATTTTGCTAATGACCCTGTATGAGGGGAACAGACTCATGTTGCTAAAGCTGGCCCCAGACCAGGGGCAGCGATTCACTTCCTTAAAGGCCCCAAGCCAGGGACAGTGACTATGGCCAGAAGAGGCCATGTCCCGTGGGAGTGATCCAATCACTTCACTACAGACCCTGAGCCAGGGGCAATGATTTTCTTCTTTAAAACTATGGCTGGAAGAGGCCGTGTCCTGAAGGAGGGACCCTTTATCACTATGGTTGGAGCAGGCCGTGTCCCAAGGAAGGGACTCAATATCCACAGCTGTAACTGTGGGGAGGAACCCACGACAAAGCAGCTCATTAAACTTATGCCCAGAAGAGGCCTTGTCCCGAGAGAGGGACCCTGTAACTGCAGAAACTGCAACGGTGGTGAAGAATCCACGCCAGAGATATTCACCAAGGACTGCATCCTGTGTGAGGGAAGCTGTATCGGCAGTAGCCACAGCTGCTGGAAACAACCCACACCAGAGGAGTTCATTAAGGACTGTGTCCCAGGGGAGGAACCCCGTGTTGGAGCAGTGAAAGAATGCCAGGAGTCGTCCCCATCTGAGAAGATCTGAGCCCATCTGTGAGAGAATGACCACATTCCCCACTCCCTGCCCCCCTGAGCCGTTGAGGGGGGAAGGAGGTAGAGATATCGGGAGCAGTGAGCTGGGCCCAGGAAGAAAGGAAGGATGGGGGAGGGAGATCTTAAAGTGTTGATTGTAATTTTCTCATCATCCTACTCCCTTTTTGCTTTTATTCCATTCTGTTTCTTGTAGAATAAACTTTCCTACTTTCCTCTCTAAGTCGAATACTGGAGTCTGTTTTACCTGGAACAGTAATTGTCAGCGAGCCCTCCCTGCCCTTGTCTTAATCCACAACAACCTTGCTTATCTTTTTACTCCCATTTCACTGGGGCCTCCACCATCCTAACGAAGGTGAGGGTGAATGGGGGCACCAACCGAGGGACTGTCATGGTGCTGCTGTGCTAGCTGAGCCAAACCAGGACATGCTGCTACAGACTGTCTTCACTGTACTTGAGGCAGATTATGGACATTTTTCACACTTAACGCTACTATTTTGAACTAATGCAAGCTTAATTTATTGATCTGGATCGGGGCCACAGAAAAGTGTTAATCACCTGAAGACAATTACAGAGGTTCATCAGCACAGCTGCAACATGAAGTACAACAGAAAACAAGAAGTGAAGGAATGAAGTGCTGAGTTACCCGTTATTTTAAGTATGTAGAGTCAATACAGGATAAGCATTTCTGTCAGTGCTTGGGGGTTTTGGGGTCTGTTTTGTTTTGCCCAAAGGATATCCTTGCATTACCTCGGTAATGACAGAAAAGGATATGAGTGCATGATGGAAAACCAGAGGGGAGTAAACATGCCAGGCTTTTTTTTCAAAGTAAGCAACTAGAGTTTGTTGCTATCACACAGCAAACAGATCTGTTCTCAGACATGTCTGCTGTGCTCTGAAGTATTTGACCTTTTTTGAAAGACAAAGGCAAAACTAGAGCTAACAAGGAAGAAACGGTCATCGTCTCTACGCACGGGCACAAGATGCAGCTCCTCAGACAAGAGGGCTCCGTCATCCCGAGTAGCTGTTGCTGTTTAGTAGCTTTCACTGCACAGAAAGCTCCTGGACTGGCCAGATCCAGCTGCTCTCCGAAAGCCGAGTCCAACCACGCGAGTCGGCAGGAATAAAGAACACTCCCGTGACCTCGACAGCCGGCTACAGCTCGGCCCGAGCACCGCTGCCTACCAGCCAAGGCATCCCGCGGATGAGCTCCGCGAACAACCGACCCCCTCCACACCACGCAGGCTCAGCTTCCCAGGGCGGCCTGTGATACGCGGCAGGAGGTTCCAGCGGCGAGCTCCTTTCCCACCCAGCAAGCGGACGGACGGGTTGGCGCTGCCCGCAACGCGCTCCAAGCAGCAGACGGAGCAAGACTCAAGGCACGCGCCACCGCCCGGGCCCGCGCCGCGCAGCTGCAGCCGACCCGGCGCCCCCGCGGAGGCGCATGCGCAGGCGCTGCCCGCCTTGGGGGGGCGGGGGGGAAGTGGCGGCGTGGGCGAGTCTATTCCGGAGAGGAGGCAACTGCCCGTCGGAGGCTCGTGCGAATCGAAAGCCCGGTTCCTCCCCTCTCTTTGGTATCACCTAGGGCAAGGTGCAGAGCGTCGGGTCGGTTTGGAGGAGCGTTGCGCTGGAGCTGCGGGTGCCTGTGCCATGAGGCACCTGCCGTACTGCCACCGGGGGGAGGTGGTGAAGGGCTTCGGCAGAGGCTCCAAGGAGCTCGGCATCCCCACGGGTGAGCGGGCCGCGCGGGGGAGCGCACCGGACCGCACTGCACTGCGGCGGGGCGAGGGTGCCGCCTCCTGTGAAGGCCAGCGGCCAGGGTTGGCTGCGCCACCCGCGCGGGGCCGGTGCGACCCGCCGCAGACGCTTGTCTCAGGACGGCGGGGTGGCCGGCGTGCCCCGCTGCTGGGCCCCGGCCCGGGCGCTCTGACGGCTGTCACGCCGGCCGCGGAGCGGGGCCGGGCAATCGCGCAGCCGGCGTGACGCGCCCTTTCCCCGGCTCGGATCGGCTTGTGCCCTGTTCTCTTGAACGGGCTTGGTTTGTAGATTTTTTTAAATTTTTTTTTCCCACATTGCTTAGAGTTGTGTGCCCGCCTTTGTGCTATTTCTTCCTCCCACCCCGTTCTGTTCAGCGCTTTCTTTTGGTATTATTTTTTTGTTCGTTTAATCATCTGTCGATCGTCACGCTGATGGCGTACAGGATGTAGATAAGCGATCACATGGACAGTGTGGCCGCTTGGAAAATATCCGTTCCCACCAACCTCAGGCGAGAACAAGAAAGGGAGTAGATACCGGGAATGGCTGTAAAGAAGGAAGTTCGGGAGGAATAATGGAGAGGTTAATAAACAGAGCAGAGTGGGACTTGAACACTGTCGTCTAAATAAGGATAGGTTTGCAATTCAAGTTGAATTTTGGCCTCTCTTAGACACGAAGGCTGCACAGCTTCTAGCAGGCAAGGAAGCTCCATCAGATTGATCTTGAGGTGCCGGCTTTTTGACAGATTCTGTTAATAATAATTTTGTATGTGTAAATTGGGTGTGTGGGAACAAGGCGGGAAAGTTGCTACAGCTCGTGAAATTCATTATTGATGAAAATTCAGTAAACACAAATTCTTTCAAATCGATGCTTCCTGATGAAGAGTGCTACTCACATGGGAAGTACAACTGTGAGAGTAATTTTTGGAAAGGGCTAGATTCGGTCAGAAGGGAATTTTTTTTGCTGTAGGTAGGTAGTTTTCAAAGAAAAACCCAGAAATCCACAGAAGCCTCTGGAAGCGAACCTGTAAGTTGATGTATGGTTAAATCGTCATTCTTTTTGTGTGTTCTATCTTATAGGCAATTCTTTTTCTAACATGTAATTAGTTGTGAGATGCTGTTTTATAGCGCAGAAGAAACCTGATTTTTTTTTTTTTCCTCATCTTTCACCATATTAAAGCTGTGATAGTTATCCTAAGAGTGAATGCATTCTGTCTGGATATATTACATGATTATTATAAATTATTACTGCAGAAAATATGTGTATTATCTATAAGATACAGTATGCATAAGAGATGTGATATTACTACAGGGACTGAGTTGTATGATGCTGTTTTGTCTTGTGTAGTTTGCCCTATGGCATGTCACATCATTCTCATCATCGTTAGAGTTATATTTGTGAATAATATGTAGGTAGAGTTTGGCTGTTAAGTGTTTGCAGATTCTGTTATGTCCTTGACTTACACAAAGTCACTCACATTTTGCACTTTCTAAAATTTCTGCAGCTAACTTTTCTGAGGAAGTAGTCGAATGCTTTCCATCTGATATCTCTACTGGTATATACTATGGATGGGCCTGTGTTGGAAATGGAGACGTGCATAAAATGGTTTTGAGCATAGGGTGGAATCCTTTCTATAAGAATGTTAAGAAATCAGTGGTAAGAATCTTGCTTTGTGTGGGATTTTCATTGTAATAAATAAGCCAGATGTTGAATTTGAATAAACAGAATTTGATCCAGAAATGAGGTCTAGAAATTTTCTTTACTCTTAGAAACATGTTTAGTATCTCTATCATATGTTTGTATTCTGAAAATACAGTAGTGAGAAATTATGCATCTGTAGGTGAATAAAGTTTCCTCTCTACTCCATCATTCCATTTTTTTTTTGAAGTATCTAATTCACACATGTTAATGAAGTGTTTAATTTACAGTATTTCTGCAGTGGTGGTTGCTTTTAGTTTTAATAGCTAATTGCAGATAAACTTGATAGATACATTGAATTTGCTGGTTATGACAGCTCTAGCATGAGCTGGAATATTCTGAGCTATTGTTTACTGCAATCTGTCTGCATTTCAAATAACAGATATTGGAACGTTTAAAAATTTTAATGAATTTGATTCTTCTCTTAAATGATGGACTTGATATATAAGGTGCTGTGGCCTGATGTAGAGAATGAATATTTAAAATGTTGTAATAGTTGGATGGAGGAATCAAATTAAAAACCTGAGCTGTGGCAGCTGTGTTTTTCTTGCTGTCAGGTACTGGTGCTTTTCCCGACTCTTGCAGCACTCTCTTTAAAACACTTTGATTTAAACGTCTCTGTTTCTAAGGTTCTAAGTGTCTGGCGACTCTGTAATGGGCTTGTCTTATACAAATGTATACTTTAAAACAGTTTTTGCAGGTAACTTTGCCGAGCAAGTAGTCCAAAACTTTCTATCTGATATCTGTGCTGGTATATGCTCCGGCTAGGCCTATGCTAGAGAGAGGGATGTGCATAAAATGGTTTTGAGCCTAAGATGAAGCCTTTGCTCTGGCTTGAATTTTATCATTCAATTCCTGTGTGAGCTGACTGTAAAAGCCAGCTATTTCAATCAAAATCTTGATAGTTGTTTGGGTGCATCAGCTTAACAATGAAACATTAAGCTTTACTGCCTTGAAAATCTAACCTCTGAGAACTGGTGAAGTAATGGCTCTCTTTTATTTGTTTGGTTTTTGTTTTTTTTTTTTTTCCTGGCTATCAGAATATTCTTAAATCTGAATTTTTTCTAAAATTCCATGCAAAGTACAATTCTCTCTTCTTAACATAAGCAGAATCCCTAGCCTTTTCATCTTGTGTAATGCATGCTAAACTAAAGGTCTGTTTTATTGTTATGTGTTGGGTAGAATTTGAATTAGGCATTAGGGATACAGAGCAAATAGACTCAAAGTTCATCGTAAATTCCAACTTATTTCTTTTCCTTTAGGAAACGCACATTATCCACAGCTTCAAAGAAGACTTTTATGGAGAGATTCTTAGTATAGTCATAACTGGATACATTCGACCAGAAAAAAACTTTGATTCCTTAGGTCAGTATCACAGTCCCCCTCAAACTAGTCTCTTATGTATCTTATTCACGCAAGCACTGTGTCTTCACTGTCTGTCTTTCCATGTTGAGGTGTTTCATCTGTTTACCTTTGAAATGTCAGTAAAATGTTTTTGTAAGTGATAAACAAAAGTTGCTTTAATTAAAACCCAAACAAAACAGAAACATAGCCCGACATCTTCCAGTGCATCACACAAAAAATTGCATCATCATCCCTTTTCCAAGGAGTAATTTTAAAATCAAGAGCTGGTCATAAAAGCATCAGTGAAGGCTGCTAATTTCTTTTTAAAATGAGTCTCTGTTAGAATTTAAACGGTTCACAAAACTCTGTCGGTCTTTTGCTAAAATATGATTTTGGAACAAGGAGAGGGTAGTGCTTATATTGGTGAAAAGTGCAACTCTGGCATGTTTGGGGGGGAAAAAAAAAGACATTTTGAACACGAAGAATTTGGCCTTTCAAACCTTGTGGGAATAATTTTATTCTACTTCTGTGATTCTTGTCTGATATTCTGTGGTACATCTTACTTTCAGTTGCTATTGTGTGTTTGGAATTCAAACCGACTTTTAAATGTCCCTATTCTTATCTTTTTCAGAGGCGCTCATTTCAGCAATTCATGAAGACATTGAAGAAGCAAAGAGACAGCTTGATTTACCAGAACATCGTAAATTCAAAGAACATAGCTTCTTTCATCTGCCAGAAGGCAAAATAGTGAAAAACCACTGATCAAACCTTTGCTGGTTTATTAATTTCTTTGTTTGCTTTTTATCCCCTGTCATGGAGCTTTTATATTGACACAGCCTTTATAGGTAATTTGTTGTCATGTGTATGTTTAGGTAACTGAGGCTGGAACTACCATACAAGGTTATTTCCATTTCCTTGTGTTAATTCATCATTAACCCGCTCATGCAGAAGGAGTAGAAGGCTGTTTTACATCCTTGCAGATAAGTTGCATATCCTAGAGTTACCAGTCACTCGGAGATCTGAGCACATGTGGAACATGACCAAAGTTAGTTGTGAACTCTTCTGGCACTGAGGTATGGTTAGTACACTTAGTGAAGAAGATCTAGTTTTAATATACAGAATGCTGTTCCAACCTCTTCTCCCAATTTTGTCATTCTTACATCCAGATTTTAGCTAGAAGATTAGAAAATTTGCTATTGATTAGGAAATTTCCTGTGGTGCAGGAAGCCAATGATGAGATAACAATAGCAAGATTAATCCTTTATGGCTCTTATTTTTTATATGCTATACAGCTGTTGTGGGTGAAATTATTTAAGTTTACTTGAAATGGAGGAAATCAGTATTGCTCACTGTTGCTGGAATCTAAGATACACTTCTTCATAGTTAACTGTACACAGGACAACTGTACATAGGACCTGCATGTTTACTTCTGAGGAAGTACTGCAGTGAAATTCAGGAAGTGAATGACAGCATGAAAGTTGATAAGCTTTAAAAGTTCGGGCACAAAAAATGCAGAAGCAATTCCTGTTGCAGAAAGGCAAAAGAGGTAACAAAAAGCAATTTTGGATTTCATGTGCTGCTGACATTTGCTGTAGGAGAGATGAACTTTGGCGTTATTCACTGCACTGACAATAAACTATCTGACTTCATAGAATCATAGAATGGTAGGGATTGGAAGGGACCTGTAGAGATAATGTAGTCCAACTCCTCTGCAGAAGCAGGGTCACCTAGATCAGGTCGCATAGGAACATGTCCAGGCGGGTCTTGAAGAAAAATCTTCAAGACTGACCTTTTTGTAAGGCACAGGAAAATAACACCTCTTTGCAGCAGGTGCAGGTTTTGGCTGACCAAGCAGTCTAATACACAAGCAAAAACCTTTGAGAGATTAGTGGAATAATATATTACCATGACAGTGGATATTCGTTATTTACTACAAGTAATTGCAGCTGGCCCTGCTCTAGAAAGTAGGGCTAGGGAATATTGTCAGAATTGATAATAACTCGGAAGGTACATACTTAAGGTATGTAATGTGTGATTCCAAATCTCTTTTTTTTTTTTTTTTTTTTTTTTTTTTTTTTTGCACTGACAAATTTTTCAATCTACCGCTTATTTGAACTAGGTAAGCTGCAGTGACTTTTGTCACGTTCATAGTCAGACAACGTTGGCTTGTGGTGTGACTGGAACATTTTCTGAAATTCAGAGTGGTTCTGTGGGTATGTCTCATCAGCAGTTCTGTGTCTCAGCTACCATATGCAGTTTGGAATGCACTGTTTCTCTAGTGCAATTCTATGAGTATACTCCTTATCCTATCCTGTTTGAGTCCTACTTTTCACTCTTCAGGTTTAAGACAGTTTTAGCAAGGTAGCTGTTTGGGTCTTTGTGCCAAGTGCTGTCAGGATGTTAGTTCCACTTCATATGGTTTTAACTTTGAACCAATATCATAGGATATTATTAGGAAAAAGGTCTTGAGCAAATCAAGGACTTGGGTTTGCTCTGTAGGAATTCAGGAGAGACTTGAATTCATTTCAATGAATTGTTCACCAGCAGATACAGAGGGAGTTCAGGAAGAGGGATGGGGATGTGTTATCAGCAGTTAGATATACTTTCTGTTAAGGGAGAATAAAATAGTTTAGTAGACTTTTACTATATAAGCTGGAAACTGTATTTTTTAGAAGTCTGTAAAAGAATTGTCTTTCAAGAGTGACAGCTGGGGCTTTTTATGTTTGAAAACGTAGGAATGGAGACTTTTCTTTTGTTCTTTGAAAAGATTTGACACATTGAAATTGCAGTAATGTAAAAATCCTATATTTTGAAGACTAAGCAAAAGTCACACTAGTCGACTGAATGTATTTAAAGAAGAAATTGTTGTTCATCATGGTACTATAGCTAAACACTCATAGCCTTTAAAGTTGGGGGTTTTTTGTCAGTAATTTCATGCCTGTATTGTGAAAATGATGGTGCCTTAAGCTGATTGTCTCAAGAATACTTTTCTGTGTCTGCTAATAAATGCTGCTATCGAAAATTCATTTCACTGTTTGGTTGTGGAACCACTGTGCTGTTGAAAGAGAACAAGGGCAAAGAGAAAACTTGAAGAAATGTTAGTTTGCTCTCAAATCATAGCTGCAGTGTGATGTGTGGAGTTCTGGTTGACAGCAAACTAAACATGAGCCATCGATGTGCCTTTGTGGCCAAGAAGGCCAACAGCATCTTGGGATGCATCAAGAAGAGTGTAGCCAGGAGGTCAAGAGAGGTTCTCCTTCCCCTCTACTCTGCCCTAGTGAGGCCTCATCTGGAGTCCTGTGTCCAGTTCTGGGCTCCCCAGCTCAAGAGGGACAGAGAACTTCTAGAGAGAGTCCAGCACAGAGGGACAGGGCTGCCAAGATGATCAGGGGACTGGAACATCTTCCTTATGAGGAAAGGCTACAGGAGCTGGGGCTGTTTAGTCTAGAGAAGAAGAGACTGAGGGGGGATCTCACTGATATTATTTTAAAATACCTAAATATCTAGCAATTTTTCTTTTGTATATGGTGATGGGAGAAGGGGTAATAGAAAGAAGCTGGAACACAAAAAATTCCACTTAACCATAAACAGCTATTTCACTGTAGCAGTGATGGAGCTCTGGCACAGGCTGCCCAGGGAGAGTATGAAGTCTCCTTCTTCTGGAGGTTTTCAGAACCCGCCTGGACTTGTTCTGTGCAACCTGGTCTAGGTGGACATGCTTTAGCAAGGGGAGTTGGACTGGATGATCTCTAATAGTCCTTTCCAACACCTACCATTTTATGATTCTGTGTGGGTACACTGAACTGTTCATTTTGTCCTCAAGTTAGAGAAAATATTATTGTATTAATTAGGCTGAATGTACCTGTCCATGTCATTTAAGAGAAAATATTATATATCAACTGTTTAAGCTCAAAACATAATTCCTAGCACAATGCAAACTTTATGAAGGGTTATATTTTTGTATCATGTACAAGTAACTATGTCAGTTGATGTTGCTGCACTGTACCATTAATAAAGGAACTGTAATTGACAGAGTTATCTTTCTTGTACCAGGTTCCTTTTGCCATGCCTAGGGAAGCAGGTTGTCTCAGTGTTAACTCAAAGCTTTGTGAGGATGTTTGCCCAACAATCCAGGCTGACAGAAAACAGTAGTGGAATGTTGTTCAGCCTTCCTGCTGTGTCTGAAAACTGGCCTCACTCCTGAGACTTCTGTGCAAGAGTCAGAACTTAAGGGAGCTCAATCTTAGAAGTCACAGTCTGCAACCTGTGAGTGAAGTTATCTATACACTTACTTTCAAAACTTTGTAAAACGGATTCTTTCTTTTAGGATTTGGATGGCAGAAGTTGCATTCTTGTGTTTTGTTTCAACTAGTACACTTTTGTGTAGATTAGGACAAAGATTTATCATCTGCTGCTGCTGAAGGAGAGTTAAATCTGTGTCTTAAAACATATTATTGTGGCTCTAGCCTATTTTGGGATTACTCTTATCCCTTTACTCTTGGTAACTGTTTGTATGTAGAGATTTATACAACCTCTGCCAAGCATTGCAAAATGTAGTTCACGTGAATGTAGAACACACTGTGGTGGTAAGCATCGCTTTTGTTTTGTCACATGCAGTGGACTTTTCAGTGTAGGTTGTTACCTGCTAGAAATCATGTTTTTCACAACAGGGTGCCCAGACTAGAGTTACAGATTTGAGATAAATCCTCACCATCTATGTTTTTCAGGGTTTCAACACTTGGTACGAGTATTTCCAAGCATCTAGGTTTCCTACAAGTTTTCTTTCTAGCATTTAAAATGAAATTTAAAAATATCAGAGTACGTTCACATGTCTTTTGTAAAGAATATGCTTTACGTAGAGTTATAACCCTTTTTTTTCTTACACATACTTGTGTTTTCTGAAGGAAAAAGAAAGGTCTAAAAAAAACCCAAACAAACCCAAAACCAACAAAACCCACCACACCAAAAAAACCAAACCCCTAATAAGCACCAGGCTGTACTTGCTGTTGTGATGGGAGAACACATTATCTGCTCTTCCAGAAGATTTGTGTAGCTTTGTGGCCTCTTGGTTTTCAAATGGACTGGAGCTCTCAAAATGTTACTATCAACTCCAGTTGTCACCTAATTAAGTGCATAACTGAAAGTAATAATCTCGAGCTATAATGGTTGGGAAGTTCTTTGGCTTCTCCTTTGTGGCTTAGTATCTCTTACATGCATCTGTTTCGTTAAGCAGGTCTTCACAGCTGTACACAAAAGAACAAAAATAGAAGTATTTAAAGATAAGTCATCTTGAACTCAGTCAGGAGCATTCTGTATTGTTCATATTTTGTTCATAAGAGTTTGGTGTACAAATCACAGGAGAAAAAAGCCTACAAGTAGGTGCTTCTTGTCCTGATGTCTCCTGGACTTTTTATTCACCTACAGAATGACCTGAGTTTCACATTATACCCAATGAACTGTTACTCCATATGCAAGCTGTGTACTCAAAACCTCCCTTCCCTAGAAAAGCAAATAAAGCAATATTGCAAGAGAAAAAAAAAAGACACCTAACTTCCCTTCAAAAACATACTGAGCACCGCAGTCAAAGCAGAAAACTGTTTGTCATCACAAAATCAACAGCAAGGAGTCAACAGCAGGAGGTCAAAAATTAAGACCAGACTGAGCCTGGTCTTTATGTAAACATAAAATGCCATTCAGCAGGATCTCGACCAGCCTGAGAGTTGGGCAGAGAGGAACCTCGTGAGGTTCAACAAGGACAAGTGTAGAGTCCTGTACCTGGGAAGGAACAATCCCATGCACCAGTACAGGCTGGGGGTCGAACTGCTGAAGAGCAGCACTGCAGAGAGAGACCTGGGAGTCCTGATTGATAATAATCTAAGCATGAGCCAGCAGTGTGCCCTCATGGCTGAGAAAGCACAGTGGGCCAAGGGAGGTTCTTCTCCCTCTCTCCTCTGCCCTGGTGAGGCCTCCTCTGGAGTCCTGTGTCCAGTTCTGGGCTCCTCAGCTCAAGAGGGACAGAGAACGTCTGGAGAGAGTCCAGTGCAGGGCCACCAAGATGATCAGGGGAATGGAACATCTTTCATATGAGGAAAGGCTGCGGTAACTGGGGCTGTTTAGTCTGGAGGAGGCTGAGGGGAGATCTTATTTACAAATATCTAAAGGGTAGGTGTCAGGAGGTTGGGACATCCATTTTTTCTATAGTAGCTAGCAACAGGACAAGGGGTAATGTGATGAAGCTGGAACACAAAAAGTTCCACTTAAAAAACTATTTCACTGTTCAGGTGGCGGAGCAGTGGAACAGGGCCATGTTCTTATGTGACCAGATCTAGGTGAACCTGCTTCTGCAGAGGGGTTGGAGTAGATGATCTTTAAAGGTCCCTTCCAACCCTACCATTCTATGATTCTATGATTCTAAGAAAAACAACATGTAAATAAGCTCTTTAGCATTATATCACCATAAGAGTCACTAGCACTGTGAAAGCCACAGAACTATTCTGGGCTGCTCTAACTAGAAGTCCTGTCTGAACCAGATTCAGCACTCAAGAAAATACATGCCTGTACATGGATACATATTGTAACTACTTTCAAACATAGCACATAGAATTTCATGCATTTTTTTGTCTTTTGCTTTGAAGACTGGATCACTGACAGTGCCAACAGTGAAGACAAAGCAAATGGATGGGCTTCCAATGAAACATTTTTCCTAGGTTCCTGTCAATTACACACAGAAATTGTATGAAAGTATATATATGATGATGTTGTTGCTGTAGATATGTGTGTAGCTGCCAGCACAAGACCAGATTAGGGCTAGCCCAAAGTAACATCCCTGAAATACTTTGAGTAGCACCAAGTCTCTGTGATAAGCTGTTTTTCTCTCTACTTCTGTTTCTGCTAGCAAGGGCAAGATATCACTTTCCAGAATCCTTTAAATTCAGTTTTCAACCAAGTTGATTAATTGCTTTTTAGAATTAATTTAGAATTGCTGCTCTCCCCACTGACACCTCTGCTTTCCACTGGTATCTTATTGCATATTATATGAGAAAGCATGTGTGTGTGTGGAACATCTTGAACTTAAACTTCGGTATCCCTTTCATCCACTGACAGTGAGTGTAAAAGGAGGAGGAAAATCATACACTACCAATATACTTCCAAGGTGATCTCAGTCTTTAGTGGAGATGACACAGTTGGAGAGCCATCTTTCAAACCAAGATTCTTGGAAAAAAGAATGAGTATTTTTGAAGACATAAAAAGTCAAAACACACACAAAATTGTGCTGAAACATGACTGAATTAAAGATACGTTATTATGGACTTAGAGCAAAAAACCCCTAACTTGATTGAGGAAATATCACAGCATCCACAGTGTATATTTCTCCTTCTAAGTCCTCATCATGTGAATTATCTCAGGAGTCAACACAGTCTTCTGCAGGCAAGAGTTGTAAGTAAGGAATATTAAGAGTATAAAAATATGCCAATGTTAAGCCAAGACCAAAGGAAGTTAATAATCCATCAATGCAATAATCTGGTTAATAGCAAGGTGGAGATAGAGTGCAGCAATATGGCAAAACAGAGTTCTCTGAAATCACAGGTTTCATACCTTGAAGAATTTACCACATTTCAGTCCTTTTAATTTTGTTAAAATTTAGAACAACTAGTGAGTTTAAGACCTCTCTGAAAATGAGAAGTAATATACATACTCTGAAAGGGCTTGGATTTTCTAATTTAGATTTTAACTGCAGGAAGAAATAAGTATTAACAGAAATTAAATAGCTCTTGCAAGAATCTTGTACTCCTGATACTCATAGTAATATTTACCATAACACTTGTAAAGATTCTACTGCTTTTCCTGATCTCAGCATAAGTGGACTGACAGACCAACAGGCTCTTACTGGAAAGTTTTTGCACTAAACTCCATTTCTTGGAATTACACAGACCTGAAATCCCCCTACTAAATTTCCAGCTTAAATATATGTCCTGGGAAAGTAATAAAGCAAATTTAATACTGCTTAAGCACATGGTATTCCACTGTTGTGGTTTGTTTTTTTGGGTTTTTTTAATGGCAACGGTGAACATATACATGTCAAAGAGCACAAGAAAACTAGAACAGAGGAACTGCCACCCTATTCTTAAAGGGGAAAAAACCCCTCCACTGAATATAAATCACAAAGGATAACTCTCAGCTAGTACGAAGTCCAATAAAATAAGATAATAAAAAAAGATTCATTTTTGTCTGCGGTACTATATGAGGGGCACAAGAAAAGTAACATAGATGATCACTCAAAGACCAAAGTCTACCCTGCATGCTAGCAGAAATTTCCCTGGGGACTCAAAAGAGGTCAAAGGAGGCTATTCTAGCATTATTGCATGACTTCACAACCTGTAGAATACTGAAACACTCTTTCAGAATTCAGACACCCTGATACTTACTGCAAGGAGAGTGAAAGTGTAACGTTTCTCCCCTTGAACTCCATTATTAGTTTCTGAAAGAGTAGTACTTTTTCTGCATTACATGACACCTTAAAAAGTCTTCTGAAGTGAGAAAGCCAACACCATTCTCTTAAAATTTGCCTGAGTAAAATAAAGACACAGCTTTGGAAATACTTATGGACTGGATTCCAA
Source organism: Colius striatus (assembly GCF_028858725.1). Classification (NCBI taxonomy): domain Eukaryota; kingdom Metazoa; phylum Chordata; class Aves; order Coliiformes; family Coliidae; genus Colius; species Colius striatus. The sequence continues at coordinate 63,712,666 of NC_084790.1, read as the reverse complement.
GCACATGATCAACTGACTGCACCACTTATCTCTAAGGAAAGAAAATAAGAAGCATTCCTAAACCATTTTTTTCTCACTCCTACACCAAAGAAACAGATTAACTTCAAGTCTAAATTAGTGGGCCATCCACACTCCAAACTTCTCTGAAAGCCTATTGACTGACATTTGTTGAGACACTCTGGACTAAGCAAGTAAGGCATGTATATTTAAACAGATGCTTCTCTCTAGATTTTTAAGAGATAATTAAAACCATTAGAGTGCACTGAAGATTCATTTGGGAATTACAAAAAGTAAAGAAATGCATATTCCTGAGATAAACGGTAGGGCTACATACTGCGTACCAGGAAAAAAAATCACAAACAAAGAAACCCCCAAACAAACAAAAACCCTGAACAATTACCCACTAAACATGAACTGGATGACAGATGGATACTGGATGCAAGCAAATTACATAGAAGTGATGATGTTCGTGACTATTTCTTATTTTAGATGATTGCAGAGGTGAACTATTAGCTATATTCTCATGTAGGTGTTACTTAACCATTCCAGTGTTGGAACTGTAGTACTGAAATTCCGATGGACCCACATTTTCTTAGATGTATGTTCTTACATTCAACTGAAACACGAAAGTTTTAATGCCAAAAAATTCTTTCCAGCTGAACATAAAAAGACTTGATGAAAGCATTTTATGGTGAGCAGCACAAGCTTCCTCATCTGAGATGCATTTACTTCTTTGTTCCAGCAAGGATATTCTACCTCCTTTCCTTTCCTTTCCTTTCCTTTCCTTTCCTTTCCTTTCCTTTCCTTTCCTTTCCTTTCCTTTCCTTTCCTTTCCTTTCCTTTCCTTTCCTTTCCTTTCCTTTCCTTTCCTTTCCTTTCCTTTCCTTTCCTTTCCTTTCCTTTCCTTTCCTTTCCTTTCCTTTCCTTTCCTTTCCTTTCCTTTCCTTTCCTTCCCTTCCCTTCCCTTCCCTTCCCTTCCCTTCCCTTCCCTTCCCTTCCCTTCCCTTCCCTTCCCTTCCCTTCCCTCCCCTCCCCTCCCCTCCCCTCCCCTCCCCTCCCCTCCCCTCCCCTCCCCTCCCCTCCCCTCCCCTCCCCATCTATCATGATGAAATAGTCACACATGTAGCTCTTAATGAGGGTATTTACCATGTGCACATAGTTGTTTCAGTGTCTATTCAGCATACTCAGTACTCAGCGTCTGGAATACAGAGTTCTGTGGATATAGCCGGAGCACGGCAATGAACAGCTCTGCAAGTCTGGAACAAGTACCCGAGCTACATGATCCTGGCTGAAACATGGCCTTTTAGCGCACCGAGGCCAGGGACTCTGCTCCCTGTGAACACAAGAGGGTGCTGGTTGCTTTGTGGAGATTTTTGCTTTGGCAATAACACTGTCCCAGTTTTGAAATGGGAGTCTAGAAGGAAATCTGCTGCCCTGATTAACTATGAGCTGAGAATTGAGGAGATCTGATGGAGCTAAGCAGGTTGGATGAAATCTCTGAAGGACCTAATCAAGTAAGCTTCCCTAATAGTGTTGAAGTTGCAGATGGGCATCATGGCTTTTCTGTTTGGAACCCTCTGCCGACTTTCTTTATCTGGCTTAAAGAGAGTAGTATTAAAAAAGGATGCAGTATCATTGTGACATTGTAACATCATTGTGTTACGGAACTGGACGTTTGGATAAAGTTGGAACAGATTCCACCTGGGTGACATTTCTGCAAAGCCATTGCAGCTCCAAAATAATGGTAGGGATCCTTCATGCCCCCAGAATTGTGAATGACAATTTCTATTCCATTTTGGCCTGTTTTGTTACTGAATTATGAGATTATGATCAGGCACAGCTGATGAATCTACTTATGAATTCTTGCATCCTGTTCTGTAAACACAGCAGAAGAAGGAAATTATGGAGAAGGCCTCATGTATGTGCTTTGTTGGGGATATTTTGGCAACCAATATAGAAATGGCCCTACCCAGTGGCTGTATCATGTATATGATGCCTGTAAAACAGCATATCTGCAAAGACAAGCAGCTGGCTGCCCTGATTAGCAAATTCCTTTGGTAGTGACTTCAATCAGCCTGCCCAAAGATGTACTGCTGAAACCAAAATCGGTTGAGATATAGAGCATGGAAAGAATAGTAGGAATCTGAAAATGGACATGAGATGCACAGAGACTTGTGTTTTTCATGCTATTTTTTTATGAATGGTAAGAATTTATTAATAACTCTTTTGATGATAAAACAGAGATAACAAAAGAAACATTTAGTTGATGGTTCATGGAAACTGTAGCTATCCCTTCTAAAGAAGAGACACGAATTTGCATTTATGGTCAACTCTTATATTTATTGTGGTTAACAAAAGATTAATTTTGACATGGAGGAGCTGAGGAAGGATTATGAAACCAAAGAGATTTCATAAGAAACTATCAGGGAAATCAGGATGGATCCAGTAGCCCAAGAGAAGTGAGGCTGCAGCAGCTCCATGTCCATATGACCAACTACTAGTGAGGCTGGGCCTATAATCCCAGCAGACATGTGCACACAGAACATGTGTACACAACACATATATGCATATTTACACATGGACCACCACACAGATTACACAGACACACACATAGAAAACTCATAGAGAATCTGTCCTGGTTTAGCAAGGAGCAGCTTTTGGCTTAGTAACGGGGAGCGGGTTGCAGTGAAGACCCGGTAAAGAGTTTGCGGACTCTCCCCCGGCTCCTGGGTTCACACCCACCTCCGGCCCGGCTGGGCCAATCTGGCGCCTCTGCCATCACTGTTTAGGGGACGGGAATTTGAAATGCGAGTCAGGAGGTGTAAGAGTGATACAAGATGGAGGCGACCACGTGGACCCTTCAGCCAGAGAAGGAGGAAGGAAGGAGAAGCAATAGACCAGAGACTCCTCTGCAAGCCGTGGCGAGAATGCAGCTGTGCCCCTGCAACCTATGGAGATCCATGGCAGGACCGAGAGTTACCAGCAGCTCTATGTGAGTGAGCCCGGACGGGCGAGGGACTGTGTGGGGAGACGGCCATGGCCCAGGCCGTGCTGGAGAGCCTGTGTGCCGCAGAGCAGCCCCACACGAGAGGCAGAGAGGAGCTGCAGCCTTTGGAATGAGTGCGCGTCGGAGCAGCCCGTGCAGGGCTGCCGTGTGTGTGAGTTACCCCACGGACTCGCAGGGAGGACTGGTGTGGAGTTCACCCGTCCTGAGGAGGGACAAACGGCAGAAGCTATCGGGAACAGACTAACTGAAACCCCCACTGCCTGCCCCCCCCGAACCGTTCAGGGGGGAACAGGGTAAAAACCCCGGGATCAGGGCTCTGAGCCCGGGAAGAGGGGAGGTGTGGCAAGGAGGTGTTAAGCTCTCCCTGCCCTGTGGCAATTCTCAGCCTCTTTGGTACTTGAGGCTAATTGTGGTCTTTTGTTCCCTGATGGGCCTAAACCAGGACAAAATCATAGAATCACAGAATGGTAGGGGTTTAAAGGGACGCCTAGAGATCAACCCCTTGCCTAAAGCAAGTTCACCTTGATGAGGTAATGTAGGAATGTGTCCAGGTCTGTTTGAGAAACTCCTGAAAGGGAGATTCCACACCCTTCCTGGGCAGCCTGTTCCAGTACTCTGTCACCCTCACAATAAAATAGTTTTTCCTTGTGTTTAAATGGAACTTTTTGTATTCCAGCTTTTGTCCATTACCCCTTCTCCTGTTACTGAACACTACAGAAGAAAGCATTATCCCATTCTCTTGACATGCACCTTTTAGATACTTGTGTTAATGAGATCCTTCCTTCATCTTCTCTAGGCTGAACAGTTCCAGTTCCCGCAGCCTTTCCTCATGAAAGAGAGTTGCTCCAGTCCCCTCATCATCTTGATGGCCCTGTATTATACTGCCTCCAGAAGTTCCCTATCACTCTTCAGTTTGGAGGCCCACAACTGGACACAGGTCAGATGAGGCCTCACCAGGTCAGAGTACAGTGGGAGTAGAACCTCCCTTGACCTGCTGGCTACACTCTTCTTGATGTATCCCTGAATGCCACTAGCCTTCTTGGCCATGAGGGCATATTGTTGACTCATGTTTAATTTGCTGTCAACTAGAACTTCCAAGTCCCTCTCTGTAGAATTGGTTTACAGCAGGTCAACCCCCAGCCTGTACTGGTGCATGGGATTGTTCCTTCCCAGATGCAGGACTCTGCACTTCTTGTTGAACCTCATGAGGTTCCTCTCTGCCCAACTCTCAAGCCGGTCGAGATCCCGCTGAATGGCAGCACAGCCTGCTGGGGAATCAGCCAGTCCTCCCAGTTTGGTGTCATAAGTGAACTTGCTGAGTGTACTCTCTGTCTCCCCATTCAAATTGTTGATGAAGATGTTGAATAAGACTGGCCCCAGAACCCATGCCTGTGGAACTCCACTGGCCACAGGCCTCCAATTCGATTCTGTGCCATTGATCACCACCCTCTGGGCTCTGTCATTCAGCCAGCTCTTGATCCACCTCACTGTCCACTCATGCAAGCCACACTGCCTGAGCTTTCTGATGAGGATATTATGGGATGAGTCGTTCCATCACCTTTCCAGGGATGGAGGTGAGGCTGACCAGCCTGTAGTTTCCTGGTTCCTCTTTCTCACCTTTTTTGAAGCCTGGGGTGACGTTTGCCTTTCTCCAGTCCTCAGGCACCTCACTTATGATCCGTATCATTCAAAAATGGTGGGGAACAGCTTAGCAGTAATATCAGCCAGCTCCATCAGCACTAGTGAGTACATCTCATCAGGACCCATGGATTTATGGGTGTCCAGCTTGCCTAAAAGGTCTCTAATCCCATCCTTATCCACCAAGGGAATGTCTACTTTCCAGTCACTCTCACTGTCCTTCAGGGACTGCGCTTCTCGTGAGCTTTCCTTGATTGTAAAGACTGAAGCAAAGGCGGCATTCAGTAGATTCACCTTCTCTGTATGCTCTGTCACCAGGACATGCCTCTCATTCAGATGGATGAACAAGTCATCAATTAAGTGCCAGTGGCCTCATCCTGCTCCTCAGACCAAGAACAGTAATATCTAATTTGTAATAGGGACAGTGGCAACTTCTCTTGTTCCACAGAAGGAATGTCCTCAAAAACCTTGATACAAAGTATCCCAGCTTGGCCAAGGGTGACATACTTACATAAGGTGAAGGCCAGGATGGCCTGTAAAGGCAGCCATGCAGGCTGTGTCAGCACCTCCACACCCAGAGCCAGCGTGTCCCCAGTTCCCCAAACTCTGCCATAGGAATAAAGCAAGGATGTGGGTACTCATGACAGGTGTGTGGCTAATACTATGTCCCCGAGGGAAGAATATGTCACTCAACTCTGACAGTCTTCAGAGTCTCAGAAGTGGTCCCAGACTACTTGTATTGAGAGAAATTATCAGAGCACCCACGACCTACTTTGTCTTCAGGAAAGTTCTTTTGAGTGACATCACTATTGAGCTTTGTCAATTGTTTAGGGTCATAATTTACTTTCTAAGTTTTAATATACAAGTTTGTGCTTCCAGATGACTGCTTTGGAGTTTATAGGTTACATTGCTTTGAGAGAGACTCTTTCCACCTCCTAGCAAAGAGATTTTACTTTGTTCATCTTTTGACCTGTCTACCAAGTAACCAATGTAAACCTGATTTACCCCGACTTTCCCTGTCCTTTCTTCAGTTTCTCCTGATTTTACTGCGTTTTAAATCTGACCGAATTGCTATACAGCCAATTTGATTTTCCTCTACACATTCAGTAACTCTAGTATAAGGTTATCATATCCCTAATTTAAAAGCTTTTTCCCTAATTCTTTCCATATACCACATACTCCATACTTTTACCTCACAACAATGGTTCCAGTAACACAGATCTTATTGCTTACTAGTTGTATTTCGTCTCATGACCCATGCTAAACAGTCTTACTGGTGAGCTATGGTGGTTTGCCAGACAGATCCTCCTGACCACACCAACATAATGTCATGGTTCTTTATAATCCTCCCATCAAGCATACACATCACAAACCAATTCTGCTGTGGTAAAACAGGTATTCATTATGTATCTGATTATTAAATAAATGATAACAGTGATAATTATATTTACCATATGAAATGCTATTAGTTATACTAATAGTGCTCACTCTACTAACAATACTAGTAAACTTAACAATCTTACACTATCTCATGTTATCTTACAGCCTTAAGTTGCTCACCATGGTCCAAGTATTCTCTGTCTATGCTCAACACAATATGGAGTTGAGTATAAACAAATATGGAGGTCCTCCCACAGGGAAGCCTGCACATGCATCATCAACTATGTGGTCTATGAGTTCTACGAATGCTTACTAATGTGTTTGATTGTGGTTACTTCTGAAAAAGAAATGAGATCTTAAAGTTGGTGCATTGAGTAAACAAAGAAGGAAGAACTGTGAGGCACATTCCAGTTTTGTAAAGGTCAATATTATCTCCATGTGTATAAAATGGACAAACTCCTGCTCAGATTCAGTGTTTAGAGAAAAAAAAAAAGAGATGGCATTAGAAATACTACTTCCCTCTGTTAGAGCAAAGCATCAATGTTTCCAAAATCCTAATCCACGAAAAACCAGACTGAAGAATAACATTAAAGAGCCAAGTTACATCATGAGCCAACAGAAATCTGTAGAGTGATAAAGCGTCAAAGAACAAATCAGTATCTTAAATTACTTCAATATCAAAGTAGAAATGTAAAAAGGATTCTGTTTTCACCAACTAGAAATCCCAGTGGTTCACTTAGAATAGCTACTTGAGCAGTTTGTTTCCTATAACTCTATTTTTTCTTAGGTGTATATATTTTCAAGCATAAGTATGAAGTTTCCCACTGACTGTATGTTTTGCCTCCTTTTATTGGAAACTCATAGCTGTTTATACAGCAATATGTTTGTAATGAGTTGGGTGCTAAATCTAATGCTCTTGAATTATTTTGGATAATTTAGGAAGGGTAAGGTACTTATATTGATACGGGAGATAATCTTGTGCAAAGTATTTTACAAGCAATTCTGCTGGCTTCTGAGCAGAAATAGGACAGTATTTCCCTATAGACTTCAAAGAATCTAACACTCTGTACAAGAGAGAAAAGTAACTACAATCAATGTTGCAAGGGTTGAGAAGCTGCCTAAGAAGGGTGCACAAAAGCCAGAAGGGGACTTGAAATCAAATTAATCCCACTATTTAATTCATTCCTGTGATGCCGCTCTTGAGCAATGACATTCTCAGAATTTTATCTGCAAAATTACAAAGAGTAAAAATAAAATCTCTACAAGAAAGTGGTCAAGTAGGTAAGCCTTTGAAATTTTCTTTAGAAAGAGTGGGCCCAAAAAGCAAACTTGGTGTTTTTGTCCTGGTAGAAAAGTTACTGGTCTAAAAAGAAACAATCTTGGCTCATAATACTGAATATGTTTGTTTTTTCAAGTGTTTGCTCTTAATTTGCTCCTAAGTTATACTGTTACTGGTATTTAATCTGTTTTTTTACCAGCAAACACTGTGTCTTGGTTTTGACTGGGACAATTTTCTTCCCTGCAGCTGCCACAGGGCCATGTTTTGGATTTGTGATGAGAACAGTGTTGATAACACAGGGATGTTTTGGTTATTGCTGAGCTGCACTCCCATAGTGTCAAGGCCTTTTCTACTTCTCATCCTGCCCTGCTGGCTGGAGTTAAACCTCGCTGTCAAGTGTCTGTATGTGTATATTAAAAACTTAATGGTGCATAAGTAAAGGATAGTTTGCTGTCTTCCTCCTAATTGCTTCCAACTGGAAGCAGGTTTGGAGAGTAAAGAGTAACATTTTCCTCCCAAATTACTTAGTAAAATTACTGATTAAAAGCTCAGCTGCTTATATGGCTTGAGGTCCAAAGTAGAAGCCATATTTTGAGAAACAGGAAGTTTCTTCAGTGCTTTTTTATGTGATGAGAACCTTGCCAGGGAGGCAGAGATGGAAAATGCAGTTGCATTCCTAGAGGCTAAGAATGCAGAGATTTCAGCATATTGAGGTGAAAGTAAATTACTGAGAAGCCAAAGTGAAGGAAACTCAAACTTTTAACAGTTATAAAATAGTGGAAAGAAATGCTTTTCCAGAATGTCTATCAGCTTCCATCATAAACCAGGTGTATTTTAGCTTACATCAACACTAGAAGTGATTCTACACAGGTTCTATGTTGTGATTAGTTATATAGCTCTATTCTTATTTCTACGGCTGATATTTTTTCTAGGATAAGCATGAGCAAGGTAACAAAATGGTGAACAGAATATGTTTAACTCTGTTTGGTTTTTTGTTTTGGTTTGTTTTTTTTTTCTGGATATTGCTCAAAGTTAGAAGCTATAAGCCAGAAGCTATAAACCTGTCTCTTCTCCAAACAAGCCTCTCTTTGCAGATCCTGTGCTCCAGCCCACGATTATCATAATTCTTCTCTACTGAACTCTCTGCAGTTTATCAGCATCTTTCCTGGACTATGGGGAGGTTGTGTGCAAACTAGATGCAGTATTTAGATGTCAAACCAATGCTAAGGAGAGTGACAACCCCATCACTTTATTCTCAGGGCCATGTTCTGCTAACACTGCTGCAGATACTGCTGGCTCTCATTGCTACCCAGGCACATGTCTGGCCCTGACTTAGCTCAATGTCCACCAACATCCCAAGCCATCCTTCAGAGCTGCTTTCAGTCCCACCACCTCTAGCTAGTGTCATTTCAGGGCTCTACCTTTCCAGTGGAAGATTCCTCCATACTTTTCCTTGCTTAAATTCTTCAGGTCCTTGTTGGTCCATTTTTTCCACCTGTGCCCTGGATTCATCTGGGACAGAGTTCTTTTTCTCCCAGTAGCTGGTACAGGGCTGTGTTTTGAATTTAGCGTGAGAATAATATTGATAACACACTGATGTTTCAGTTGTTTGTCAGTAGTGCTCATCCTAAGTGAAGGTCTTTCCAGTTTCCCGTACTCTGCCAGCAAACAGGTGCACCAGGAGCATGGCCAGGACAGCTGAGCCAAACTAGCCAAAGGGCTAGCATATAAACTGGGGTTTAAACTGAGGAGAGTTGGAGGGCAGAGGCAGATCACTGCTCAGGCATTGGTCAGTGGGCAAGCAACTGCACTGGGCAGCACTTGTCATCTCAGATTTTGTTTCTCTCTCATTTTGTTATATTCCTTTTCATTACAGTCATTATTAATGTTATTACTATTTTATTTCAGTTATTACACTGTTCTTATTTCAATCCACAAGTTTTCTTTTCTGATCCTCTTCCCCATACCACTCTGGTGGAAGGAGGGAGGGAGTGGCTGCATGGTGCTTAGTTGCTGGCTGGGGTTAAATCACAACAACCTGTCCAGGTACCTCTGAATGGCAGCACTTCCTTCCATTCTATCAACTCCCAGTTGGGCTGCTCCCAATTTATTGTTATGTCCACATCACTTGATGACCGTGCCTTCCATCCACTCTTCTAGGATGTTGAACAGGACAGGTCCCATGATAGGCCTCCGCAGAACCACAGGCCCCCAGGTTGGGTATGACTCATTGACCATGACACTCTGAGTCAGATAATTTCTTTTCTACCATTTATCTACCCATGTAGTTGTCCTCGCATTCAGACTGTAAGAGCCTCTCTTCAATACCAGACTGCTGTGTGAGACAATGTTAAAGGTCTTGTTGAAGTAGAGGTAAATGCCAGTGTGCAGACTGTGGGTGCACCGGGAGCTGGGAGGGAGCACGGCCAGGAGAGCTGACCCAAACCAGCCAAAGGGATATTCCACATAACAGGATATCATGCCCCAGCTTTCCTGGGCTGCTTTGCTCTTCAGAGTTCATCCCATGAAATCTCTCTTGCCAGTTTCCCAAATTAGCCAAAATCTGCTCCCCTAATGCCCAGAGTCTGTGCTCTGCCAGCCTTCTTTGCCTCAGGAACTTGATCTCCACTACATCAAAATCAGTCAGTGACCACCTCATCCCCAGTCAGTTATTCCTTGTCAGCAAGCAGCAGATCCAGTTGTGCATCACTCACTGTTACTCACCCATCCAGGACATGAAATTACACTTGACATCCTCCAGAATTTCTCCTGGATAGCTTGCATCCAGTCATATTGCTCTTCCAGGAAATGTCAGAGATACTCCTCTCCTCAGTAAGAGTTTCTGCGACACTATGACTTCTCTTAATTTGTCAAAGATTTCAACCTTCTCCTCACCACGATCAGTACTAACACATCTTCACCACAGTATCTTGGTTAGTGGTCTCTCTTCTGACCCTCACTTGCAAATGCTCACCCATCCCATAGAGGAGTCTCAGAGAGATGAGCTGCTCCTTCACACTGAGGGCAGGCCCTGTTCTTGTCTCCTCTGTCTGCCTCTCCTGAAGGGTTTGTATTAATCTGTTGCAGCACTTGGTCAGGCAAGCTTTCCCACCACATCTCAGCAGTAAGCCCATTCTTGGTTTTGGATACAAATATAGTGCCATGCAAAATGTGTGTTTCAGTGCAGTTCTCTTCTATGAATGTCATCTATCTGGACCTTTGTAAGGCCTTTGGCACAGTATCCAACAATATCCTTCCCTCTAAATTGGAGAGATTGGATTTCTTCAGTGGATAAGGAAATGGCCAAACGATTAACAGCCAGACAAATAGTGGTTAACAGCTCCACGTCTGTATGGAGATCAGTGATGAGTGGTGTCCGTAGGTCTGTGCTGAGATCGATACTGTTTAATACTTTCATCAGTGACATAGTGGGATTGAGTGTACTCTCACTTGCTGAGTGTACCCTCAGCAAGTTTGCAGATGACGCCAAGCTCAGTGGTGCAGTTGACATGCCTAGGAGATGGAATGCCATCCACAGGGACTTTGAAAAGCTCGGGAAGCTGACACATGAACTTCAGTGTTCAATAAGGCCACATACATTGAGGCAACACCTCGTATCAATACAGGCTATGGGATGCATGGCTTGAGAGCAACTCTGCAAGAAGGAGTTGAAAGTACTCTTGGATGAAAAGCTGGGCATGAGCTGGCAATGTGTGTTTGCAGCCCAGAAAGCCAGCTGTATCCTGAGCTGCATCTAAAGAAGCGCAACCATCTCTTTTGAGAGAGGTGATTCTCCGCCTTTATTCTGCTCTAGCAAGACCCCATCTGCAGTGGTGCATCCAGCTCTTGGGTCCTCAGTACAGGAAATATGTGAGTCTGTTGGAGCCTGTCCAGAGGAGGGCTACAAGGATGATACAGGAGCTGGAGCACCTCTCCTGTGAAGACAGGTTTAAGAGAGTTGGAATGTTCAACCTAGAGAAGACAAAGCTCCAGGGAGAATATAGGCTTCAGTCTCATATATATGGTTAAAATTACATGTTTACTCATTGATGACTGAGTTAAAGGCTGGGAAGGGCAGGGATAGTAGCACTTGGGCAGCCCTTTTAACACAATGTTGGGTGCTAAAATCTATTGCTGTAAGCCCTAGTGCATAAACCCTGGCTTAACAGTTGATTCGAGAGGGCTTGATTGCAAGATGGTAGTCCAAGGTGGCAGGTGATATTATTATTTTTTTTTTTTAGTAAGGAGTGCTCTAAATCCCAAATCTTCAGGTAGAAAATCAACAGAGATGCATGAAAGGATGTAACTTTAAAAACAGCCTCTATAATGGTGAACCTTTAATTTCTTAAAGTCCTTATGTGTTTCTGTAAAGCAGTTTCAAAATCCTGAGTGCTGGATCTGTGCCTTTCTCTGCAGAGCACTGAGTGCTGTCACCTGAGCTAGTGATACCTTTAACAAGCCTTATTTTCATGTACTACTCTGTTTCTAGTAAGGGGGAAGGGGCTGTAAAGATGGCTCCTGTAAGTAGTTCCTCGAAATTCTCCCCAGCTCTGAACCAGACACACTGCTGGGGCTGAGACAATTAAACGTCTACACAATCACTTTTTAAGAAGAAGCCAGAACAGGAGGTTTCTTCCTTCTTCTGTCCCTTCTACTTTGGCTGCTGGTGGTGCAAGGAGTAGGAAGAGTGAGAGAAACAACCATGCAGACTCCAAGGTCAGTGAGAAAAGAGGAGGACGTGTGGTGGTACAGGCACTCCCCTGCATTCTACAAAGAGGACTGGTGAAGCAGTAACTTGTTTGCATTTCTTTAAAGACCCTACATCAGCAGTAGAGACTCATTTTGATAATGACCCCGTATCGGGCATTTTGCTAAGAACCCCAAGCGATGGGCAGTAACTATGGCCGGAGAAGGCCATGTCCCATGGGAGGGACCCAATCCTTCACTGCAGACTCTGAGCCAGGGGCAGTCATTTTCTTCATTAAAAGAAATTTCTATGGCCAGAAAAGGTTGTGTCCCAAGGGAGGGATCCTTTATCACTATGGCTGGAGCAGGCTGTGTCCTGTGGAAACGATTTTACGTTTACAGCTGTAACTGTGGGAAGGAACCCACAACAAAGCAGCTCATTAAATTTAGGCCCAGAAGAGGCCGTGTCCTGAGAGAGGGACCCTGTATCTGCAGAAACTGCAACCGTGGTGAAGAATCCACGCCAGAGATATTCACCAAGGACTGCATCCCGTGTGAGGGAACCTGTATCAGCAGAAGCCGCAGCTGTTGGGAGCAGCCCACACCAGAGGAGTTTGTTAAGGACTGTGTTCCAGGGGAGGGACCCCATGTTGGAGCAGGGGAAGAATGCCAGGAATCGTTCTCCTCTGAGAAGAGAGAAGCAGCAGAGCCCATCTGTGAGAGACTGACCACATCCCCCATTCCCTGCCCCCCTGAGCTGTTGAGGGGGGAGGAGGTAGAGATATTGGGAGCAGTGAGCTGGGCCCAGGAAAAGAGATGGGGGAGGGAGATCTTAAAGTGCTGGTTGTAATTTTCTCATCATCCTACTCCCTTTTTGCTTTTATTCCGTTCTGTTTCTTGTAGAATAAACTTTCCTACTTTCCTCTCTGAGTACTGGAGTCTGTTTTGCCCAGAACCATAACTGACAGCGAGCCCTCCCTGCCCTTGTCGCAATCCACAACAATCTTGCTTATCTTTTTACTCCCATTTTGGGGGGTGAATGGGGGCATCGAGCGAGAGACTGTCCTGGTGCTGCTGTGCTAGCTGGGCCAAACCACTACATTCTCAAAGCTCTCTTTTTCATATCTGATTTTTTTTAGACCCATGTCCAGAGAAGGCGAACAGGTATAAAGCTGCTTTTGCTGGGCTAGAGAGAGCAGCACACATGGCCAAAGTAAAATCCTGAACCTCCTTCTCTGGAGTGCATCTGGCAACAGAGAGGGACAGATCACAACATGGGCAAGGTTTTGCCAGGGGAAACTTGTGGAAGGAAATTGAAACAAATGAAACTCCGACAGGTGATTTCTCTTCCCTTATGTTTCCACAGGCAATGTGGCATCGTGCATGTGTGCAGGCATATGCACATTGTTTTGTCTGTCAGATCTCCTTGTGTTGGGACGGCTGCCAACATGCAAAATGCAATCCAGTTGCATATCTCAGAGTGAGTTATTTTTAAAACGTCGAGCTTGTTCAATGACAACGGTGGCCAAATGAAAAAAGGCCAGAGGGGCAGGGCAGGAGTGGGAGTGGGAAGGAGCCCGCTGACAAGGGGAGGAAAGGACCCATCGGAACTGGTATATAAAGGTGCTTGTTGCGACGGCAGGCACGAGGCTTCTGTCGGGGTAGGGCGGAGGCCGGGGCCGGGAGGGAGGGCGAGTTGGCTGGTCGGCCGGCCGGTCGGTTTCTCTAGGGCTCGCTGGCTGGCCAGCAGTACTGGAGCTAGCTCCCGCCGAAGCCGCTGATAGTGGGCCTGATGCAGATCGCGGCAGCCACCCCGACGTCGCCCGCCGAGGCGCAGCGGGTCAAGGCAGCGGCCACCCGACCCGCGAGGCAGGAGGAAGCCACGGCCGGGGATGGAACAGCGGCGACCACCTCGGAGCGGCTGCCAGACGAGGAGCCGGCAGAGCCGGAGGAAGCGGACGCTCGGGCGGGCTGGCACGGGGGCGCCGGAGGGGCGGCTTGCTGCCCGTCGGCGCAACCCGTCGCGGGCGCCCGCAGCCCGCTCGCCCGCAGCCGCAGCCCGCTCGCCACCGCCGCCGCACTTTATGACACTGCTAGTGCTGCCACTGGACAGCTGCGGCTCCGACGCCGACCTCGCTCCGCAACCTCAGCCGACAACCGCCTCAGCGTTGCCCTCGGATACACACACCACTGCGGCCGCCGCGGTCGCGCCTCCGTCAGGTCGTCGTCTCGGCTCGCAGCGCTGCCGGTGGCCGCTGTGCGCCGACGCAGACATGTGGCCGCTGCTCACGCTGGGGCTGGAGAAGATCCTCCTGAGCAGAGCCCTGATGTCTCAGACGTTTGGGGCGCGGTCGCAGAGCAGTCCCCTGCCGGTGAAGAACGCCCGCCATCTCTGGACCGGACCCTAGGTGAGTTCCCGATAGGAACTGTTACTTAATTTTTTAAACAGAGGTAAAAATTGATTATTGTTATTTACACCAAAGGCAGCGGATTTTGATTTGGGCCAAAAGCAGTGGAATCGTTTCCCTCTTATTCCTTGTTCAGTGCTTTCAAGGCAATTTTGAATGGTTTGTGGGTTTTTTCCCCATAAAATTGCCACTTCAGATATTTTTTAATTAGCACTCTTACCTGGTAATAACTTAAAGTTACAGAGTGTTCAGAAGAGATCATAAAAGCCTTTAAGCTTTACTTAACCTGCTTTGTATAACTGTATGTTAATATAAACACTCATCACTCCTTTCAGAACAGAAGCAAAGAAGAAATGAACCAATATACACAGAATGGCAAACAAGGTTTCCCAGAATGTACCTCCTGACCCTTTGACATGTGATGTGCACTCAATCACAGTCATGTACAACTATTAAACAGGCATTTTCTTTAGTGTAAATCCAATACAGAGTGAGCCTTGCATGCTGCCCTGGCTATGCCAGGCTGTGAAGGTTTATGTGGTTAACTTGTGCACTGCATGATTGCTGAATCAGGGCTGAAATCTCAGGGGAGGCTTGTTGGACAGCCAGTTCTGTGAACTAAATGGATCACCTGCTTTGTTTTGTCTTCAGCAGTGGTGTCCAGCAGTGAGGCTGACAGAGATGGAAGCTCTTAAGACCCTGAATGGCTTGCAAGTGTTGAACCTGGAGAAGTTGTCCTGCAGCAGAAGCACCGATGTATGCAAATTTGAATAATCTCTCACAAGTTTGTAGTAAATAAATCTAAATTTAAAGCATTAACAAGACCACTGATATATGAGGGGATAGAAACACAGGAAGCATGCTCAGCCTGTCTGCTGCACCATCCACCAGAGATTTCACAGTTTATCCCATTTATCATTTAAGCAAGTTAGGTGAAATACTTAGTTCTCCCACCTTGGCAATAACTTTATTTCATGTTATGAATAGCCACTGAGGGCTGAAGGCCCACATTTACTTTTCTTCTGAATCAGCTGTGGCATATGTTTTTCATTTCTGTAGTTTCAAAATGCTAAAGACAAACTAAGATACCCATAAAATTCTATGGAGGCTCAAATGAAGAAATGCTCCTTTATTGGCCTTTGCTAGTTGACTTTCAAATAGCATAATGTTCTTCATAATCTCTCTCATTATACAAATACTTTTTAACCTTCGCATAGGCAGTTCCAGAATTTAGTCTAAGGACAGACATACAACTTTACTTCTTATTTATTCAAATAGTATTAGGTCTTTATGAATAAACCATGATCACAGAATCATAGAATCTCAAGGGCTGGAAGGGACTTCAAAAGATCATCTAGTCCAATCCCCCTGCCAGAGCAGGACTACCTAGAGTAGGTCACACAGGAGCTCATCCAGGTGGGTTTTGAATGTCCTCAGAGAAGAAGACTCAACAACTGTGTGGTTTACGCCCATCAAGGGACAAAAGACAACCATTAGACTCAAGTACCAAAGACTTAAGAATTACCAAAGGGTGGGGAGGGCATAATTGCCACTTCTGGTCCAGGACCAAACAGACCAGGCTACTCCGCTTGGGGAAGAAAACAGAAAATAATTTAATCCAACAATAACTAAAGCTTAACCATATGTGGTGGTTTAGCCCCATGTTCACCCAGTCATAAAATCACTCCCCCTCCTAAACTGGACAGGAGAGAGGGAGAAATAAAACAAACAGCTTGTGAGTTAAGGATGGAGAGATTACTTGGCAATTAGCGTCATGGGCAAAACAGACTCAACTTCGGGAGAAAAAGATTTATTAAAAAAACAGAGCAGGGAGATGAGAAATAAAACTGTCTTAAAAACACCTCCCCCACCCCTCCTGTTCCTGGGACTGCCTTTCCTTACCCCCCTGCCCAGCAGCACAGGATGGAGGATGGGAGTTGTGGTCAGTTCATTACAGATGGATTTTGCCGCTGCTTCTTCCCAGGGGGAGGCCTCCTGACATTTCCCACTGCTACACTGTGGGGTCCCTCCCACGGGAGACAGTCCCTCACGAACTTCTCCAATGTGGGTCCTTCCCATGGGCTGCAGTGCCTCACAAACTGCTCCAGCATGGACTCTCCCACGGGGGCAGCTCCTCACACCCTGCCTCAGCGTGGGTCACCCACTGGGAGAACAGTCCTTCAGGTACTGACTGCTCCAGCCTGAGTCCCTCACAGGATCACAAGTCCTGACAGCAAACCTGCTCTGGTATGGGCTCTTCTCTCCCCACAGACTCCCAGGTCCTGCCAGGAACTTGCTCCAGGATGAACTTCTTACAGAGTCACAGTTTCCTTCAGGCATCCACCTGGATTGCTGCTGATGGGAAGTAGAGAGTAACAGCTTCATCTGCTTTTGCTTCGCTTCCCGCTCGAGCGGCTTTGCTGCTTCTTTATTAAATTGCTTTTATCTCAACCCACAAGACTCCCATCTTATTTTCTCCCCTTCCCTGGCTTGCTGAGGAGGTGGGGGATAGAGCAGCGTGGTGGGCACCTGGCATCCAGCCAGGCTCAAACTACCACAGGAAGCCACCCCTGTAGCCCCTCTGCTACAAAAAAATGGCTCAGGCAAATCCACTTGTCCTGGTTTAGGCCCATCAGGGAACAAAAGACCACAATTAGCCTCAAGTACCAAAGAGGCTGAGGACTGCCAAAGGGCAGGGAGGGCTTAATTGCCGCTTAAGGTTCAGGACAAAACAGACCAGGCTACTCGGCTTGGGGAAGAAAACAGAAAATAATGCAACATCAACTAAAGCATAAACATAAGACCCCAAAACATAACAAACATAAAACAATACAGGGTGATACAACAATGAAGAGTCCGACCAGCCCTTTAAGAACACCTTCTCCCCACTCCTCCCCTCTTTCAGGGCTCAGAGCCTTGATACCAGGTGTTTTTACCTCCTCCCACCCTGAACGGCCCAGGGGGGCAGGGATTGGGGGTTTCAGTTAGTCAATTCCTGATAGCTTCTGCTGTTTGTCTCTCCTCAGAGCAGGTGGGCTCCACACCAGTCCTCCCTGCACATCCGTGGGGTACCTCACACACACGGCAACCCTGCACGGGCTGCTCCAACATGCATTTATCCCAAAAGCTGCAGCTCCTGGCCTGCGCCATGGCTGCCTCCTCACACACACTCCTGTACATACGGGTGCACTCACCCAGAGCTGTTGGTGGCTCTCAGTCCTGCCATTGCTTTCCGTAAGTTGCAGGGGCACAGCTGCTTTCTTGCCATGGGTTGCAGAGAGGTCTCTGGTCTGACACTCTCCCATCCTTCCTCCTTCTATGACTGTGGGGTCCTTGTGGTTGCCTCCATCTTGTACCACTCTTACAACTCCTCCCAAGCACTTCAAATTCCCATCCTCTCTGATGGCAGAGGTGATAGATTGGTCTATCAGGGCTGGAGGTGGGTCTGAACCCAAGAGCTGGGGGAAAGCCTGAGAACTCTTTCTGAGTCTGCAATGGAGCCCCCTCCCCTTGTTACCAAGCAAAAGTAGCTCCTTGCTAAACCATGACAACAACCCATCTGGGCAGCCTGTTCCAGTGCTCTGTCACCCTCACAGTGAAGAAGCTTTTCCCTATGTTTCTTTGGAACTTCTTATGTTCCAGCTTGTAGCCATTGCCTCTTGTCCTGTCATTGGACATCATTGAGAAGAGCCTGACTCCATCCTCCTGACACCCACCCTTTACATATTGGTAAACATTAATGAGGTCACCCCTCAGTCTCCTCCAAGCTGAAGAGCCCCAGCTCCCTCAGCCTTTCATCATAAGGGAGATGCTCCACTCCATCATCTTGGTGGCCCTGCGCTGAACTCTCTCCAGCAGCTCCCTGTCCTTCTTGAACTGAGGGGCCCAGAGCTGGACACAATATTCCACATGTGGCCTCACGAGGGCAGAGTAGAGGGGGAGGAGAACCTCTCTCGACCTACCACCCACAGCCCTTCTAATGCACCCCAGGATGCCATTGGCCTTCTTGGCCACAAGGGCACATTGCTGGCTCATGCACATCCTGCTGTCCACCAGGACACCCAGGTCCCTTTCCCCTACACTACTCTCTAACAGTTCATGATGATGGCCTTTGAAGAAAAACAGTGGTTGCAGGAATGTTACTAAGTGTGAAGAATTTTTAGCAAGGCCTCATTTATGAAAAAAAAAAAGACTATATTTAATAAATTATGCAGACATCGAGATGCTATTTCTGTAACATGAAAGGTACTCTGAAATAATGTATTTTTTTGAAGATGCAAACATGGTGACATTTCACAGGGTAAAACCTAGGATGCAACCTTAGATAAGGAATCAGCTTAATTTAGGAGCACTGGTGTCATTCATTACTTGAAAATAACACTGTTTTAAAAACAATAGCTTTGTTTCACATCTGCGGAAACACGTGTAATGTTACTCCAGACTAAGTGGCAAAAGAGAAGGTCGGACAGGTTCCAGCATCCATGCATTCAGTATTGGCATGCCAACCCCGAGATAGGTGGGAGCAAACTCTCAGTCTTTTCTGAGGTATTTTTGTTTTGTATTTTATTGTTGTAAATCTTACAGACATTAGCACTCTGTTAAATAAAGGAATGTAGCACAGTAAACACATCACAACAAAACAGCTGGACAGAAACCTCCCACCCTGCCCCACTCCAAACAAAAGGCCCACTCCTCTTCCCACTGCCCTTTCCCCCAAATCAAACCACTGCAGCTTCAAAACAGGAGTCACAGACCTGTGGCAAAAAAACATCAGAGGAATTACATTCAGCAGATGTGCAGTATCAACATTCCAGGCTCACATGTATTTATATATGTATTTATATTTATATATAGAGATCATTAAATGTTTACAAAGAACAATATCGTTACAAATACAATACTATACTTTTCCCAACGCTTTACAATAGTTTCTATTCACCCTCTTTACAGAACAATAGTACAACTTCATAGTCTAAGTACTGCGCTAGATAAATATGTACAAGAGATCTCAACCACATTGCTGTCTTTAGAAATACATTTCATTTAGAAAACAAGGAAAGCAAGCAAACTTGGAAATCCCCATTAAGTTTTGAAAAGTTGAACACGATTGAAAACAGATGTGTGAAACTTGCCAATGAGAAAAAAAATACAAGGGATGTTTCACCCTTAATGTAAACACTGATGCATTAATTAGACTGTATGAAGCAGCATGGACAAAAAAATAATCCAGGTCTGTCACTGAAGGAGGAATGTAAACCAGCAGTTTGGATTTGTTAGAAATTCATGTTATGTAATCCAACGAACTGCTGCAGAAGCCTAGAGAACTGCCAGCCTTCCCTTTTGAGCTCCTTGAAACTCCTTTTACAAAGTAAAATGGGATTGTTTACAAGACTGTTACCAGAAGTGTGCATACACGGTGGACCTCCCAGTTAGAAACCTTACACACATGCTGTAACTGGAAAAAAATATCTTTTTTTTTTGCTAGACTCTGATCCTGCAAGCATTATTCACTTGCTTAATGTTAAGCACCTATTTACTGTGAACTGTTCAAGCACTCACGTGCCAGCAACTTCACAGCATCTTGGTTGCAAGATTTTCAAAGAAACAGCTTTTTTATCTCTAGATACATTTGCATGTTCAGATCTTCATCATTTCCCAGTGAAGTGAGTTAAAGACTCCACCACATGAGCTGGACATGACCACAGAAACAAGTGAAGCTGAGGGTGTAAACATAGCAGGAACCAGAAGCACAATATCTGTGTCTTCAAGAGTTCATTAAGTTTCCTCAGGCAACTTATGGAAAGGCTGCACTGTATATATTTTTTCTAAATTGTACATGGTTATATATCATATTTACATATATTACTATATATATGGAAAACTCTGGGAAAAAAAAAAGTTCAAATGATCATAAACTAGATGTCTACAGTTAAACTATATACTCACAAGTCATTCACTATCTAAGTGCATCAGTCAGGTAGCAGAGGTAAATACTAACCTGGAACACTAACACCGCTCTCTTGTGCAATCTGCTATTCTGGAGATTTGGATTAAATTATTTAACAACAAGAAATGCAATAAAAACAAGTCATCATATATTAAACTCAACACTAAAACATATTCACTTACTACAATAGTTTATGCACCACTTCATCATCTCCCTGAAATATTTACTGCCCACGGAAATGTGAGGTTTACTCTGCAGCTCTGAGCAAGCCCCGGGATATATCCATGGGTCCCGAAGGCCGTAACTGGGCCACTGTCAGCAGAGTGCTCCGCGCCCCTCAGCAGCGCCCGCGCCAGTGTGCGGATGCACGCACAGGCCCACTCCCAGCAGCCTCTGTCGGCGTGTTGAGGCATCAGCACTGGACTGCAACCAATGCTTGTGCGGCACAGTCCACTGTGCAAGGACTGAGAAACAAGCGACTATGACCAACAGTACATTTTCAAAGCAGAAGTGGTGCATGGCTGTCTGTGGCCTGCTCTTGTTCTCCTCTCACTGAGCCTTTCTATCACAGTAAAACACAGTACAAACTGTTTCATCAAAAGAAATCAACGTATTAGCCCGGACTGGCTCCATTTCAGCATAAACACCAGTACACAGGTCTGGTAAAAAGCAACTACAGAGAACGGAGAATTTTCCTCTCACTAGGCAGAAGAGCCACTGCCTGTTTTTATTTTCCTCTTAAAAAAACAACCCACCCAATTCAACTCCTTCTCCCCCTTTTGTCTCTAGCATGCAAGTTACAAGCCAATCAAATCCTAGATTTCATACATCCATAGAGTTTATCATCTTCATACAAGTGCATATATTATACTCATATCTCCTTTAAATGCCATACATATGAAAAAAAATCACAAGTTAAATTATATAGCAAAATAAATAAGTTTATCCCCACCTCATCCCTTCCATTGTTATCTATACCATAAACTAAAGAGAAAGTTGATAAAATTAGACAGTTCTTTGGACAAAAATATATGTTAAAACTGGCTCAGAGAACAAAATCACTTAGAATACTCTGCAGATCTCTTATATTCAAACTTCATAAATAGCAAGCACAATGTTAAAAATGTCTATATACACTGGCACACATGACTGTGTGCACCAAATTCAGAATTAAGAGTCTAGAAAAAGTGTAGCTATTCAGGAAAGACTCTTACAATTTCCCCTGTAGATATTTAAAGATCCCCTCCCTCTCCTTTAACCTCTAAAACAGGTGAGGGACTATAAAACGTTTAAAACACATTTAAAAACAAAGTAGAAGAAGACAAAGAGTTAGAAACCTGGGGGAAGAGAATGGGAGGCAGCAGTAAAAAACACCTCCCAAATTAGTTGGTGTAAGCAATGCAAGCCTAACAGGTTTCAGCAACTCACAGAGTACCTTTTGAGACAAACAGATGACAAATCAAGACAAATAGATGACAGAGGGGAATTAAAAGGTGTGTATTCAGACAGTCCATTTTACAACAGCAGCATTTACTGAGTCTTAGGAAGCAGGTAATTTTTCCTGAGGGCAAAACTATCCTTTTGGTATTCTACTTTGCCTACAAACGCAAACCTTTAATACCGAGCTCGAGGCCTGTGGGAAAATAGGCAAGAAAAGCAAAGTCTCATGCAGGATATTCAAGAGAATATTTTGCACCTTATAGCTTTATGTGTTTGGTAAAGACATTTTTCATTTAGCAAAATCTAGTTTACTCTGTCAAATTATAGTCACAAAGATAAAACTGATTATGTAGCATGAGGCAGGGACAATCTTCTTTGTGAATCCTGCTGTGAACAATGCTGCTGTTATTTTCCGGCTTTGCATGTGGAACTGCCATGAAGTTTCACTTGTGAAAAGATGCACTCAAAACAGTCCCATAGATATACTTTGCCCCTTTACAAAATACTGCAAAATTATGGGAAGAAGAGGAAGCAGGAAGAGAGAGATAGTGTGTTTTGCGTCTGTGAGGACAAGAGAGAGAGAGAAAAAAAGAGAACACAGCGAAATGCAGCACTATAGAGACAAGCACTAACAAGAAAAAGCATCCTCCATGCACATTGTGATGGTGAGGTGTCTGCTTCAGATGTAAATGGGCTGCTCCTGTGCAGTTAACAGTCTGTACATGGCAGCTGGCATAGTCTTCATATGAATCTAGAGGAAATATGGCAAGTTAATCAATGTTCTTAATTTGCATACTACAACACTGGTGAAGCAGCTAGCTAAGGTCACACAGGACCCTTGTCATAAAAAACATCTTGCTATGTCCAATCTAATCTACCCTGTTTTCAATTTAAAATCATTGCCCGTTGTCTTTTCACTAACACGTAGGTAAAAAGTCTCTCCCCATCATTCTTAGGAGCCTCCTTTATATATTGAAAGGCCACAGTAAGGTCTCTTCAAGAGCCTTCTCTTCTCTAGGCTGAACATACCAACTCTCTCAGTCTGTCTTCACAGGAGAGCTGTTGTAGCCCTCTGACCATTTCTGTGGCCCTCCTCTGGACCTGCTCCAACAGGACCACACCTTTCTGTACTGCGGACCCCAGCGCTGGATGCAGCACTGCAGGTATGACTTGCCAGAGCAGAGGGGGAGAATCACCTCCCTTGACCTGCTGGACACACTGCTTTTGATGCAGCCCAGGATAAGTTGGCTTTCTGAGCTGCAAGTACACACTGCTGGCTCATGTCCAATTTTTCATCCACCAGTAACACCAAGTCCTTCTCTGCAGGGCTGCTTTCAATCCCTTCATCATCCAGCCTGTACTGATGTTGAGGACTGCCCTAGCCAAGGTGCAGGACCTTGCACTTGGCCTTGCTGAACTTCATGACAGTCACATGCACCCTCTCCTCAAGACTGTCAAGGTCCCTCTAATGGAATCCCTTCCCTCAAGCATATCAACTGCATCGCTCAGCTGGTTGTCATCCACAGACTTGCTGAGGGTACACTCAGTCCCACTGTCTATGTCAGTGGTGAAGATATCAAACTATTGGTTCCAGTACAGTCCTTTGAGGGTCATCACCTCCTACTGGTTTCCACTGGTTGTTACTGGTAACGAGGACAAACTATGTATATTGCTGAGACACGCTGCCTGCTCTTACCTCACCAACAGCATTTGAGAGGATGTGAACAATCTTCTCATGGGGTGTTGCTACAACACTCTGCCCATTGATTTCAATAATCCGATGGCCAACACGCACACCTCCTCGCTCTGCTATACCTCCTCTCATAAGGCTACAGATCTGGAATGGGAAAGGACAAATTTGTCAGGGTGTGGATAAGAAAAAGAGGCTTTAGATTCCTCATTTTTGCCTGTAAACTGTAAGTCTGTATTTGAACTCAGAGGGCTGCAACAAATTCTAAAATGTAAGCGACAAACAGCTACTGGATGTTGTCTTCCAAGCACAGAAACAACTGTCAGAAAAGGCTGATTATATGTCACATGTGCTGTGCCTTGGAAATTTAAGAGTGTATGAAGGACTACAGCTTAAAAATGCTCAAGGGTACAGGTGTCTTACAGCAAAAGAAGATCAAGGACAGACTTTTTCTTTTGAGACAATGCAATGGCTTGGTTTGAAACATGAAGGACACAGATTGAAAGCAACTTCTCCTACATGTTCTCTATATTTCTCTAACACAAAATACAGCTTTTCTGTTCCTCTGACTGACTCTAAAGTTGTGAAGTAGAGTCAAAGACAAAAAAGTAACTTTGGTTAACTCAGCTTTTATGTCTTAGATATAACACATGTTCAAAGCCCTGTTTACTGTAGAAAAGAACATAGAGGCTTTGCTCTTCCCACGCAAACTTGTCCACAAATGGATAAGAAGTTTCATGTATATTAAGGCTTAACCAGAGAGTGTGGAAGCTACTTACAATCCCATTCTGCACACTGAAGCCCAGCTGATATCTGAGGTCCGGTCTTCTGATCAAGACTGTGGTTACTGGAGGACACCTAACTATATTCAGTTTAACCCGGGCTTGGTTTTTCAAACCCTATGAAAAGAAACCACCATGAAAAATGTTAGCAAAGACAGAGTGAAACATTTGACATCGGCACCATGGAAGGAGAACAATGTGTTAAAACATTGACATAGGAACAGCCCTGAATAAACAGGTCTTTATATGTATTGTTAGGGAAGCTGATCACTGAATGCCAGACAGAAACATCAGAGTATTCAGTGGAATGAGCAACAAAATACCAATTTTTTCTTGCCAAGAAGCTAAGACAGTTGTTTTAAGAAAACTAGCTTCCTGTCAGCAATTTCTTCATTTGATAACACAAATGATGTGTAAAAGGAGTACTAAACAGGTCTATGAAGCTCACCATAAAAGCCAATGACTGTGATTGGGAATTAGAATTTTAAATAAGTAGCTAACAGTGTTACAAATAAGTGGCTTCCCTAATGAGATATATTCAATTCTGTCAAGCAAATGGCAAGTCCCACTTATATCATGCTTGTATAAGCAGTGCTCCTAATTTCTGTTCCTCCTCCCTTCCAGATGAGTTGTATCACATTCATCATGAGCTCCTTGCCACCAGAAGAAAACTGAAGGGAGAAAATTAATTTTCACTGTCAAGGTGGCAAAACACTGGAATAGATTACCCAGACAGGCTGAGTAGTATCTAACCTTGGAGTTATTTAAATCCTAGAGGGCATAGCCCTAAGCAACTTGCTCTACTTTGAACCAAAGTGTTCGGCTCAACCAGCTTCAGCGGCGACTGCCAGCCTCAGAGACTCTATGACTGCATGGCTCCTTATAAACTGACATTTGAAAACACAGATAACAGCAATCTGACCCTTTTTACAACTTCAAGTATCCAGAGCACTTGGAGATTTGTTAGAATGTCGTTCTGAAATGCTTCATTCACACAATAGATCAGCCATAAATAAATACATTAAAAAAATTCTCATTAAGAAACACATCATCACAAGGGAAACGGCCACCCTTGCTTCCACACAGTGCTGAGCTCTGAAAGTGGCCCTAAGAGAAGGGGCATGTGAACACAAAATGACACAGTACGTGGCCGTGGGAACTGCCACTACCCAGCAGAAAAATGGTCTGAACTCCATCTCTTCCATGACTATGGACTCCTCCACTCTGGAGAGGTGTTAGATGCACACGAGGTGTTAGATGCACACCACACATGTCCAAGGGCCATTCAATCTCTATATGCAGGTCCTCACAACAACACATAGGGATTAATTAACCTGCACTAAGCTATGGGTACAACGTTTACTCAGAAGTCTCAGAGACTTGTACCTCAGACTTCTAAATCTAAGAGGTGCCCATTTACATGAGGAATTTAGGTGCCTAACTTCAAGCATCTGAGTTCATTCAAGTTAGATGCCTTCAGCAGAGCTGATATCATTATGCTCTTACTTTCCTGGCAAATGTGTAAGTTACTTGTATGTCATTGTAAGTAATGTTACCCCCAACAAATAATTTTCTAATTTTACAGAAAGCACATGTATTTAAAGAGTGGCCAATTTCCAGTACTATGTAGGCTGGTAATATGTGCTGATCAGAAACAAAAAAATTGCATCATTTGACCGACTTATTTGTTTATTAGTCCCTGAGTCTGCTTTGACACTAGCCAGGACCAGATGCTTCTGGAAAAGACACGACTAACATAATGCAATTAGGGAATAACCACCACATATGGAAAGCTTCTTCCGAGCTCTGTCAGTTTGCAATTGGTTTATGGTCAATTAGTAGCAGAGGTTACATCCATAATACTGGAGTTATCTTATTTGAAGTGCCTGCAAGATACTCTTCTTACCTATAAAACATTCTCATCTTTTCATAGGAGTCATTATGGCAGAAATCTGAAATGCTCAGGTTTTTCGGCCATAATTAAATGTGTGTTTAGATCATTCAATGGTACATATGCTTGTTACCAGAAGTACTACATGAACTGCTTCAAGAGCATGGTTATGAAGCCCTGCAAACATACAGACTATCTTCTCTTTAGAAAGACAAAAAAAAAGGCAACAGTGGTAACTACCAGCGAGGAAAAGAAAGGTCTGCAGAAACAAGGAAAGAGCGAAGCTGGTTATTTCTGTTTTGAGAAAGTACAGAGAAGCACAACAAAACTCCACCTGAAAAGGCTCTGAGTTAGAGAAGCATAACTCATCACAGTTTTAAAAATGAAACTGATGTAAGATAGGAAACAAGCACGGCTAACATGAAAAAGCCTAAATTTGCAGGGAGTTTTGTTCCACTGATCTTGGCACAAACTTTGTTTTCCTTCCTTCCTTCCTTCCTTCCTTCCTTCCTTCCTTCCTTCCGAAATGTAAGACTACTTTTGTTATGTTTTTAGTATGCTACACTTCCAGGCAATCATTTCTACTCATTGAATCTAAAACAGCTGGTTCAGTGAGTTAGGCATCAGAGCATTAACATTTTCAGAAACCAAAATGGGAAATCTTTACAGTAAACTTCTTAGTTCAAGTATTAACAGACCAATCCATAGAGAAAAAAATTTAGAAACTACTTCATAAATGCAAAATCTACCTTGCAATTTTAAAAAGTATAGAATAACTAGTAAAAAAAGAGGAGGAATTCCATAATACAACTTGTTACCAGAAAGTTGTCTAAATAACTAAGTATGTAAGTTATATAGGCATATTCCTAGAAATCAGAGAAGAGTTTCTGTGTAGTATGTCACCAGCGCTACATTATGTGTCTACATGTTATGATCTCCAGAAGCTCTTGTGGGGCTGCCTTGATAAATAACAAATCTCATACAGCTTCATCTCAGACATCATCTAGTGATGCACCTTTCCAGCTCTTTAAACTCTTGTCCTGGTTTGAGCCAGGATAGAGTGAATTCCCATGAGAACCAGGAAAGGGCACAGCCTGAAGAGCTGACCCAGGCTGGCCAGCAGGTATTCGATGCCATCCTAACGTCATGCCCAGGGTACAGGTGGAGGCTGGCCGCTCTCTTCCGGGGGCGCGGGCTCTCGGTCGCCAGTCCGGAGCGGTCGCTCAGGTCGGGTCCCGGGTGGTGGGCAGCTGCGTCACTCACCAGTTTTCTTTGTAATATCCCCTCGTCTTTGTTATGGTTGTTCCTCTTCAATTTTTGAACAGTTTTTAAACTGTTCTTACTTCAACTTACGCGGGCTCTTTTACTTTTTTTCCTCCCTCTCCGATCCCCTCCGCATTCTGTTGGGAGGGGGACGGGGAGGAGTCGCGGGTTTTTTCCCCCTTTGCTCCGGCTGGGCAAAACCACGACAACTCTGATGTCTAAATATCCATTCCCTTGTATGGTACAGCTACCCCAGACACTACTCAGTTCCAGTCTGCCTGTGTGCTTTTTGAAGACACATACTTTTCTGACAACTAGACAAAAGCTCTTCTAATTAAGATATCCTATTTAGCCCAGGAAAGAGGAGCACCATACTTTCAATAACTTGGGCAAAGTTTCTACAGAGGTAAGCACATCTATAATTCAGAGTTTAAAGGTTTTAACAGTAGTTACAAACAACAACAACACCACCACAAGCGTCAGCTCTATTTCAGTCAGACAGCAGGAGGCATTTAAACAGCTAATAGGGCCTAGGATAGTGTTAGGTACCTGTACCTCCATTTGTCACTTCAAGAGTGTTTCTGGCAGTGTCTTCCTTCTGAACAAAATATTCTCTTATGGAGTGAAGTTCTACACTGAGCCCTTGTCTACACAAGTAAATGGTGTAGCTCAGTTTCTGGGAGTCAGGAAATTGGTGTAGCATAACTTCCACTACAGTTTAAAGATCATGGAATGGAAAGTGCTATACAAACATTTGGTAAGAATGTTCTATAATTCTGCTCACCTATTATGTAATTCCTTTAAAATACATAATCTCCAGAAATGTTCTCCCTACCTTTATAATGCTCTGACATGTTGACAGTGGCAAACCAACCAAACTGGTCCCATTGATTGACATGATCTGGTCCCCTATGTTCAGCTTCCCAGACTTTTCTGCTGGTCCTCCATGCATCATGTTGGCGATGATAACTGTAGGCAAAATGGATCCCCAGCCAGACTCCACAATCACTACACCAAGGATTTCTCCTTTTTGCTTTTCAATGAAAACCTGTGTCATAAGAAAAGTGTTTCATAGAATCATAGAATAGTAGGGTTAGAAGGGACCTCCAGAGATTATCTAGTCCAACCGCCCTGTAGAAGCAGGTTCACCTAGATCATGTCGCATAGGAACATGTCCAGGTGGGTCTTGAAGACTTCCAAGGAAGGAGACTCCACAACCCCTCTGAATAGCCTGTTTCAAGAAAAAGCTACCTCACATCTGTGGCACTGACTATCAACACACCTCTCACCCTCACCCCGTGCCAACATTCATACAATCAACAAACATACTCCTTACTTGCCACCTGCCTTCCCAATTCAAAGGCAAACCAAAATAGTGTACACATTTAACTAGATTTCATTTGTATACAAACTCAAAATAACTGGCACTATATAATACAGATTTTGCTTACTATGAAAACTTTCTTCTGCAGAAGAAATTGGAGTGGAAAAAGTCCTGGTGCCAAGGGCTTTGTCTGACATAGACACAGAGGGAGTGACTGCAAGAATTTATGACTGTGGATTGGAAAATCACCACCTGTGTGTTCCAGTGGTGCACTAGTTCATCTCTGTTAACCAAGCTGCAAATCCTTTCAACAAATCTAATTCTTTAAAATTTGTAATCAGTCGCTTTCACAAAGACCTGTGCCTCTATAAATTTTATACTGTTTACAGTATTCTGACAAATGTATTAATCCGTTGAAGTTCACTTTCAAACATGGCTGAAAAGGGTCCAGTAAAAGGAACAGAAACAGATAGTAAATCATTTCACTGCTGATAAATTTTAGGTTCACTGTTTGCCTTTGAAACAGAACTAGTGACAAGGTGTCCTACTTGGGAGGATACTATAGGCTCACTGAGGTAATGTATAGGAAGTATTAACGGTATTTTGATTTCTGCCAGCATGGGTCTGCAACAGGTACACAGCAGTTTAATGCTCTTCAGGAAAAGGACAAAACAAACCAAAACAAGATACATACATCTTTGCAGTTTTCAGATTTGGAGAAGTGAATCAGGTCATCATTGTACATGTCCTGGGTATTGAGCAAGTCACTGTATTCCTTCTGGCTAAGGTCTTCTGGGTTGATTCCATTTGCTCTCAGAAATTCCTGGTAGGCCACACTAAATGCTTGACCTATGGACTGTGCAATCAGCTGTGCCTGGAGAGTTCCCAGAGAAGAGAAAACGAAAAAGTGAAAACATTCTAACCGTCTTCCCACTGACATTTTCTATGTTAAAATTATACTGTAAAATTGGATATCAACTCAATTGAAACTACAAGCTACTGCAATCCAGTCTAAAAAATATTTGTGCTTTACAAATTAATTTAGAAGACCCCAAAAATGTCAACATGTGCATGAATCCAGCTTGGTAAGCAATTATAAATAGGATACATAAATAAAGCCATCCTTTCAGAGGTAACAGCTGCTAATATACAAGTAAAGATATACCCACTGCAGGGACTGTGGCTCACACCTACGATTCTTCCCACATGTGCAGATCCCAGATGGCTCTCCCTTCTAGCAGAGGCAATGCTTTTCTCTGACAAGCCAGAAGTGAAAATGAAAATGTCTACTAGAAAACACACAATGACATTTAAAAGGGTATTCCCTCCTTTCCTCACCCTCCTTTAAAAGCATCATGTCCATATTACATAGAATCATAGAATAGTAGGAGTTGGAAGGTACCTTTAGAGATCATCTAGTCCAATGGCCCTGCTGAAGCAGGTCCACCTGGATCAGGTCACACAGTAAGGTGTCCAGGTGGGTTTGCAAAACCTCCAGAGAAGGAAACTCCACACCCTCCCAGGGCAGCCTGTGCCAGGGCTCCCTCACCCTCACATGAAATAAGTTTTTCATTAAGTTAAGGAAAAGTGTTTGTGTTCCAGTTCTTGTCCATTATCTCTAGTTCTATCACTGGATATTGGCTGCTCCTACCTCAGTCTCAGATGAAAGAGGGAAAGGGCAGCAACTGGGGACTGTATACAGGCCTGGAAATGGTCAAACACACCTGACTCTCCACTCTGCTACCTCCTTCAACCTCCCTCTCTTACATTTCTTGTTTCTCTCCCTCCAGCTCCAATGAGTCTGTTACTTCCCCTTTCCTTCTCAGCCTGCCATTTGTGTGCATCTTCTTGTACCTGCTGCATTGCTTCCACTGTGAACTGTTTTACATTTGCAGCACTGGGAGACAAAACGGGTGCATGGCAGACACGGAGAAAGCTTGGTGTCACGTAATGTGGAGGAGGCAGCAGGGAACAGCAGACCAGAGGAATGCCTCCCTTTGAGGCAGTGACCATGGTCAGTAAGAGACAGGTAATGGACAGGAGAGGAAAGCAGCACAGCATGGTGCTGAAGACTGCTGTGCAAAACTGGATTAAGGACTGCATAGTGCACAGGAGTTGGCCATGATGTGCACCAAAACAGTCCCCTGGAGCACAGTGCTGGCTGTGTCCAAGGGAGGGAAGAGAAGAGCTCCACAACTGACAAGGCAGGCCTTGGGTGATGAATGAATACTGCTGAGGTTCATTTTTATACATGTCGCCTACCAACTGTATTTAAAGTTCAGTTTGGTCCTTTAGGAAAGGCTCCCAACCCTGAAATAAAAAGTTGAGTGTATGTTAAAGCAACTCAAACTAGCACTAAACCTGCTGATGAGAGCAGCATGATTGCAGGTGCTGAAAAGGACAATGTCTTGGAAGAAGGAAAGGTAACAATGATACGTACATGAGCTTTGTAACACAAACATGCTGTACTACTACACCAGATGTACAAGATCTTGCTGTCTTCCATTCTAACTCTTTCTTAGTCATTTGGGTATTAGAGACAAATTTTGCAAGCTATTTGTAAACTATACCAGGACTAAGGAGAACTGATATCACCTCCTGCAACTTCGGAGCATATCCCTAAGCAATGCTTTCACTGGATCTACAGGCATGTATGGTCCAGGACAGTATCTAATGGCATAGGGAGGATCATGTCTGACACAAATATGGTCTGATCCAAACAGACCACTGAAAGTAATGTCAGAGGTCCTCAAAAGCAAGCATAGATTCCAATTAGCCAAAGTATTAACAGTAGCCTGGGAAATAGCTCCAGGAAGTCTAGATCATAGCCAGAGCACCACACACTGAAGGAAGATAAGCCAAAGCCTCTGGCATCTGACAAATCAATTTTTGCTTTTTCAAATGACCTGTAAGAGAGCTAGCATGGTTGCAACTTGTGACTTGAAATTCAGCAACAGTAGCCTCAAAGTAGGCATGATATCAAGTGACATTAAGCCAAAAAGACCACTGGCTACTCTTTTAATTTTCACACCATTTTCTCAAAAGGCTTTGCTACACTGGCTTACATGTCATTTTGGGAAAAAAAAGAACCCACAATTTTTCCTGCTCGCTGTCAAAATTTTGGTAGAAACTTACTTCTATCACTGCTCTTTTCCTTGCTTATTAATCTCACCAGTGGGTCACATATGTACATATACTAAATAATTTATCCAGACACAGGCTTAGAACAGATTCATCATTACATAAAATCAGCTGCTTACTCAAGAAAACCTTCCCATCTCAAAGTTCTTCCAGGTACAAGGTAGACTGGAACACACATCAGCATTTTACAATAAACTGTTATCTGAATGTCTGAAGTAACATTCTACTGTTAGGAGGGCTTAGAACTGGTATTTTTTTTTAATTTTCACAAATGACTATGCCTAACTAGATTATGATCCTGACAACTACATACCTAGCCACTTCAATCTGATGTGTTTGATCTTACCTTTTAGTCGCTGAACTTTAAAAAGTGCACACTATAAGCAAGTTACATTGATTGTGAAGACAAGACACCAGGTCCTACATAAGGCAGTAGTAATCTGCACCACAGACTAAAATGTACTCAGCTGTGCCTCTACTTAGCATACTTCAGGATTGTTGGATTTACCAACTTTCTCTGCTGGCTTTTTGAAATGATGTCGGCAACTACTCCCCCATACAACTCTCCTCTACCTCCAAAACAAAAATCACCTTTCTAATATGTACAGATTGGTCTTTGACAGGAGACTTGGAATTAGAATTTCCCTAGGAAAATAAGCATCTTGGACATCCCAGAGACTTTCACTCTCACATGCGGAATCTCCAGTGGTATTTGTAAGCTGTAGCAACTGGACCCTTCTTTCATTGTTACTGGAAGGCACTGTAAGAGCTTAAAAATGGGAAGCAGTTATATAAATCACTATTTTCTGAGTAAAACATCAGGTCCAAACATGCAAACAGAAGGCAAGTTCCTCTGCTTAGACTAAATATTTGGTTGCAGTTAAAGCACAAACAGGACCAACTTCAACTTTAAGCCTACTAAAATGTGCTTACACTTCCACCCCTAGAAAATGACAAGACAGTAATTCCTTACATCCTCGGACTCAAAGACGTGGCAAATCATTTTGTACTGCCTCTTTCCATCTTGGGAAGGGTGAGATGCTTCCACATTATCCTGGGAGTTAGACCGTGGCATTCGCCTACGAGCCATCAAAACCACTATGTTTCCAATATCTGCAATGTAAGAAATAGTGCGCAGGGGATGGTCCATCATGGTTTCCTGGGAAACACAAAAAACCAACATGAGCAGCTGTTTCAATAAAGTTCTTCTTGCACACCTAAAACTATTATGAAAACAAACAACGGCAACATAAGACCTTGATGTTAAGTGAAGTCTGTAATACCTGTCACACAGGAAGAGAGATGAAACAGAAAACAAGACCTTCACTTTCCAAAACTAAAGCAAAGAGTGACTTTTACACATTAAAGCTGTGTTTTCTGTGGAAAAGCAGGCAAAGATCTCAGTATCAGAACCTGAATGCATGGACATGTCCATGTATGGACAAAAGACTGTGAACTTCAAATAACCACAACCAAATATTTTGGGCTGCTCTGGGCACAACCAATACTTGATGCACCACATCTTGTAAGAAATAAGCTGACTGCAATTTGCTTACCTGCAAATCCTAATCAGTTCTATTGTCAGGCACACCACAGTAACTGCACAGCTGTTGAACATTTCTTACTAGGAAAACTCTGGAATTAAATGCAAGAGCCAGCACTTTCTGAAGAACAAATTTTGGCAGGCTGGTGGAAATCTACTTCAGTAGCCTAATACTGCAACACTGACAAAAGTGTTTTTGTCATACCTGTGTGTCTGCATTCAGTACTTTTATTCTCTGTGTAGAAATGAAGAGGTCCACCTCAGTCATGGGTTGAGATTCACCTTCTGGAGCCTGCAAATAAATGGATTAGAGTCAAACACATACGTTAGGTAACATACTTAATAGTAATGTTAGTTCATGAACAGGGGTGCACTAAAACATGGTCACCAGAACAGCAATGCAAAGATAGAGTATTAGACTGCAGAAGCTAAACACAAAGATATGGAAACTATACACATACATATGAAAGTGAATTGGATATTATTTGAAAAATTGTTAACCGTAGAAAAGCTTCCCTAGTATTTTTCCTGATTCAGTAGAATTGTGCTCCACTGCAACATGAACTAGATGAAAGTTTCAGGAAAATCAAAATTATTCTCTCATTTTCGCTGCACAACAAACACCACTTTAAAAAACTTTTTCCCATGAGCCATTGAAAGGCCTAACAGCACCTCTTGCCTGAGAAAATTCTATATGGGCTAACAGTCACTGCCAAGACCAACTGACAAACCTGTACCACTGGTGGATACAGTTTCAGCAATTTGTAATGCAGTTCTGGTGAAAAGACCTTCACAGTCAGACAACATAACACTCAAGCACTAACCCACTGTAGAAGTCATATTTGTTAACAGAAAGCAAACACTTGTAATTTTTTAAAAAATTAGGTTTGTTAAAAGATACTGAAAAACTCCATTAACAAAACTTAGCACTGAGTCAATCTCAGCGTAATACTGTGTGTATACACATAAACTTTTTTCTTTTTTTGCATCCAGCAATTTGACACATCTGTGAATCAAACAAAGCACTCTTAGAGAAAGATGAAAAAAGAACACTTAATTTTAGCCTATCATTTTATGGAGTTAAACCTTTGCCACATCGGTCCTGTTTCTTTAGTAGTAACCATTTGACAAATCCAATCTTTACTCATTTCTAACTTGAAATGGCTAATGACAAGCAACAAAAAATGGTCAATCAGGCAACCAATTTCAAGAAATGTCAACTTCCATGGTGGCTCAAAAATAAATCTAAAAAACCCTTGCTGGATGCAGAAAATAAAACACAAAGTCAAAAGAAAGGCAAAAAAACTCTCAGAAAACAAAAGAACAGGCATAACATCAAGCCGATGGGAGTTTGTACTGCACCTTCTTCCTGCTTTTGGCTAATTTCTGGGCCATCTGCTTAGCATGGAACAAACAGAGACAGGAGAATAGTTAGAGAAGGACTTACAGAGACTCCAACTCAAGCAGGAATCTGCCTGCTAGTGCCAGGGCTCACAGACTACTAGCTGCTCTAAATTAATCCCTGCTTGGATTCATTTTGCCCATTCACTTTGGGTTTAAAAGAAAATTGAAATTTTCATGTTTACTACAAGTACTTAAAAAAATGAAAAGAAACCACACCAGAAGAGTCAGGAAGAACACGAAAGGATCCCTCCCCCACCTTCCCCTATTAAAATGTTACT
Source organism: Colius striatus (assembly GCF_028858725.1). Classification (NCBI taxonomy): domain Eukaryota; kingdom Metazoa; phylum Chordata; class Aves; order Coliiformes; family Coliidae; genus Colius; species Colius striatus. The sequence continues at coordinate 63,677,565 of NC_084790.1, read as the reverse complement.
GACAACCAACAAAGGGGTTTTTTTTAAGGGGGTGGGAGGTAGGATGGTGGGGTTCTTGGTTGTTTTTTTTAAAGGAAAAAAAAAATTCTTCCTCTCATTTACAGCTGTGTAAACCATGATGTAGTTCTTTTGAAGTAACACCAGTGTAAAGTGTGAGAGAATAATTTTAACCATTATTATTCCATCCTTTTAAGATCTAAAACATTTAGATTCAAGTTTCCTAATGCTCTCACTCTTCAACAGTCTTCAAAAAACAAACCTATCTAAAACTACACTACTTTATCCTGGAAAAACAACATGAGAAAGTAACTTTCACCCCCATTTTCCCCTCCTTTGGTGAAAATACACCCATAGCAATGTTGGCATTGCATATCTCGACAGCATATTTGCCTGTGAGACCTGCACAAAGGTTTAATATGCTACCATACTGCCACATTGCTTTCAAGAAGGTGGTGGAGATGTACTTCAGTTTCAAAAACACTTGAAAATGGGTCTCGTGTCATTAAATAGATTAATTGATTTAGATCCAGAGAGAAATCAACTCATTGCAACAAATTGATTCCTTATGCGCTACTACTATGACAAAATTAATTCAAAGGTGAATTGAACTTATGGACCTGCTTACGGAACAAATACTCACTGAAGTGACAGATATCCTTTTACTTCCAACAGTAAGAACCCTTTAGATAAATAAATTAACAGGTGTTCCTGTAGTGGGGAAAGGGCTTACTATTGCAGGCATCTTTGAGACTCAAACCCAACTACCTTTATGATGAACAAAAGGGAGGCCTGAATCACAAGATACATCAAACATTTTATACTGACACTCATGACTTAAATCTGTCTGGTTTAAAGTCTGAAAGCAGTTACTGGAACTTTAGACCATGCTGCTTATTTACAAACATCAACATTCTCCCACTAGCTTTTAGTCACCTTTTTAAAACTAATAAATATTTGATAATCTGGTGATTGCAAACTAATGCAAAACCAATTAGAACTTCCTCATGTTGTAGGCTCTTCATTTATATTATTTTACCATGACACTCAGAAATAATATACTTATCTCAAATAACTGCTGCTGCAACATACTGGGCAAGGGGGAGACACTAATGAGACAGAGCATTTAAATTGCTTTCTAAAATCAAGCTCCTATTCAGACAATTTCCCCCCTCCCCAACTTTACAGAATGATGGACCTCACAAAATAAGAAAAACACAGGATAAAAAGAAGAAAAAGAGGTGAAAAAAAGGCCTTTGAACTAGAGGTAACAATGCAGACCCAAAGACTTATCAAAATATACTATCAATTTATTGAAAATTCTGTTCTTGAAATTGAGGTAGCAGTAATTTACTTTTTTAAAGAATGACTGTCAAATATTTCATAAAACTAAGGTAATGATATGGAATAAAAACTTTGAGCAAGTGATTTAATACTGCACAGAAATGTAACAAAAGAATTTATGGTCCATAAACCTGATAAATTAGGATAATTCTATGCAAGAAAATTTATCAGAGAAATCCTCTTGATCACCATGTTATTTTGCTAATCTAGATCAAAAGATTATTTCTATATTCTTCGAAAAAAATCACAAAGTACTTAATGTAAACAAAGTAGTTTTTATTTAAATTATACAGAGTCCAAGCTTTCCATTTAACTAAATGAAATGTAACTGTGTATCTAGTAGCAATTTCCAAAGCTAAAAGTTGCTAAAAAACAGTAAGCTTCCACTTTTGCTTCAGAGATGTCTTCAATATACCCAAGCCATTTAACCTATACAAAAAATACACTACAACTTAGTGAACACCCAGATGACACTGAGTGAACAAAATGTGCAGAAATATTAAACTGTTTCCAAATATGAGTTCCACCTTAATTACATTCTGTAATTAAACCAGTTGATATTAAAAAGCGTTCAAAGCTGCGACACAGCTCAAATCTGCTGATGAAAAATTAAAACAAAAGTTAATTGTTAGTACACATGTGAAACCTAGCAGCACAGATCAGCTGTGAACTGTAGCCACGAACATCAACTTTTTTACTGTTACAAGCATTATGGGTCCACTCCAAGTAAAATGTAAAAAGGTATTTCTTTCTGTGCTATCTGAAGAAATGAGGCTACAGTCTGAAAATGGTGAAACAGCTTTTCTATTACTAAAAGTACCTCCTAGTGGAAACAAGAAATGATTAATTTGATGAATACCTTCAAAGCGGTGTGTCAGTTTTAATTTAGTCGGATCTCACAGAGATGAATGCCTAAACAAGAAATCCCCAACTCCTACACTTTCAACCAAAGAGATACTTTTATTTTAAAGAAGAGGCATGGAGAACTGTTTTCAAAGTTTGTTGATATTCTACATGAATGAATATGTGGTCTGAACACTCTGCTAAAAAGGTATTATAGTGATTATTAAATTAAAAAGGAACACACTCATACGGAAGGAACGTGTACACAGCAAGCCTTAAACAAAGCTCTTCTCCCTTTTTAATGCTCTTCAAGTCTGTAATTTTAAAAAAACTCATTCTTAATTCATAAACTTTGTTAACTACAGAAAAATGTTCCATATGCAACACTTAACACACTCTGAAAACAAATATAAGTAAGGAACAAGTGTTACAGTCACTGTGCGAGTGACATTTTATGCATTTGAGCCAAGGGCCATTTTACGCACTGATGAATCTGTCAGCAGGAACTCTATCTGTTGTAACTAATTTCTCACTAAAAAGTTTAGCTTTAATGGCAATCAGCAATAAAATCAGCCAAAATCAACTCTAACAAGCCAAAGGCCCTAACATGTAAGGACGTATATTTACATTGCTTGAGTTTCGCCTCTGATAGATAATGCCAATCTTTCCTTTCAACCTCCAGTGATGCATCCCTCCTAGATTCAGCCTCACTGAAGCCCTTATTTATCTCTCTATCTCATCTTTAGTTTCCTGTGCATTCAAATCAGACAACTTTTCTACCATCCAGCCAAGCTTCAGGATGGAAAACACAGGGACTACTAAAGAGAGACACATAGCTTTACTTGCACCCAGAGCAGGAAAGAAGCAGACTCTTAAGAGAAAGTCTTCACTGTCTTTCTTTGGAAAGAACCCACCAAGCCCTGCCAGGGTTGAGAGAGCTGAGTGAAAAAACTTCTCAATAAATGTCACTGAGTCCAGAGTCTCCAATGAACATGGGAAAAATCATTATTTTTCAAAAGGTTCAGTAGTTGTTTAAGTTTGTAGGAACTTCAACAGAGATGGCAGAAGATTATTTATCTGTAACAAGCTACATACCTCCTCCTCTAAAATGCTAGAGTGTTAGTGCTTTTCAGAGACAAGGTCAATAGTTCTAGTTGGAGCTTTGCTGTGAAAGTTTCATACACAGATCAAATTGAACACCTGGCATAGAAAACATCAAAAGTAGTACAACAGCAGGAAGCATCAGCCAACCTCAATAGATAGCACTATTAGCCTTGCTGATAACTCGCTGTCTCTCCTCCTCTCTCTCTTATGCAATTGCACACAGAGTCTGAGTTGGAATCCAAAATAAACCATGCGAAAGAACACACAAACATTAAACTAAGGAAAACTTTCAGATGAGATTGTGTTGGTTAGCTGAACTAGCAGGGGATGAAGCTGTGTGTCTACCACACAGTTAGGTATGGGTAGAGGGAATATTGCAGCATCCTCTACAGCTGTGCAGTACTTCATCCACACACCTTAACTTCATTTGACAATGTCATTATTGTGACTTACAGTACAGCAGCATGCCCATTGCCTGTTGCAGCCTGTACTGACATCAGTGGGCATTTCTGTTTTCCAAACAGATTCCAGGATAATTTTTTTTTTTCCCCACACACCTTCATATCCTCACAGGCTTTTCTTTTATTTTCAAATCAGCTCACAACTGCTATATGGTGGAGAAACTAATATCCACAGTAGGGTCAAAAATAACCAGAGACATTACCACAGCACCAGTTCCATCAACGGCTAAGCCAAAAGCAGCTCCAGTGCTTACTAGTTATATGTAAACCTGTTTTCCCTCAACAATAAGCTAATATATAACATAGACCACCAGTCACTTCAAGCTCCAGCTTGGAGTACATGGCACAAGTATTACTGTATGGAATTAAAATGACCTGGTAACTTCTGAAAGCAGCATTAAACATGTGACTTACTTTGCAGAAAGAAAGATGAGGCACTTAACCTTTGTGAAATCACAGATAACCTCCCAGGAAAAAAACTACTGTACATGCAAGAAGTTAATATCCACAACCTTAAGGTACCCACATGAGAAGAAGCAGTAGTTATTCCTCACCTTGATCCTGCTGACAGCTTCCTGAGCCTGCATCATTCTCACATTTTTTGAGGGAGTTTTATCAGAAAGGAGTTGAGTCGAGCCAAGGTAATTGGCAGCAAAAATTATTCCATCAATTAAGTCTTCAGGATCACAAGGTCCAGGAACTATGATACAGGAAAGCAATCATTGAAGAAAATCATACTGAACCACAGCAAAACAGCAGCACTCTGACAACCTCAGGCACCTGATGACAGTAAATCCTCATCTGGAATGCTTCGGTTTGGTGTGATGACACAGCAACTAGTATTTTCAAAGGTACAAAACATCAAGCAAATGCTCTCAACATTGGGCTGACTCTGGCTGGACTTCCAGTGCCCAACAAAGCCACACTGTCACATCCTACTCCTCAGGTGGACAGGGGAGAGAAAATATGATTTGCTCATGAGTTGAGACATGAGCTAACATGAGTTGACAGGGAGATCACTCAGCAACTACTGTTACGAGTGAAACAGATTCAACTTGAGGAAATTAGTTTAATTTATTGCCAATTAAAAGTCAGAGTTGGATTATGAAATAAAACCAAACCTTAAAAAAAATCTTCCCCCTACCTCTCTCATCTTCCCAGGTTTAACCTTACTCCTAGGTTTTCTCTATTTCTTCCCTGCCAGGAGCACAGAAGGATGGGAAATGGAGGTTATGGTCAATTGTTTCTGTTGCTCCTTCCTCGTCGCAAAGAGAATGGTCCACATTTTTCTCGTGCTCCAGTATGGGGTCCCTCCTATGGGAAATAGTCCTCCAGGAACCTTGTGAACAGGGGTTCTTCCCATGAGCTGCAGTTCTGCATGAAGTGCACCAGCATGGGGCCTTTCCATGAGGCACAGTCCTTCAGACTGTTTCAGTGTGAGTCTCCTAGGAGGTCTCAAGTCCTAACTGAAAATCTACTTGCAGCATGTGCTCCTCTCCATGGAAGTCACAGACAATGCCAGCAAACTTGGTCCAGTGTGGGCTCTCTATGGGGTGCTTATAGCCTCCTTTGGGCATCCACCTGCTCTGGCGTGAAGTTCTCCCTGAGCTGTAGGTGGGTCTCTGCACCCTCGTGGCCTCCATGACTGCAGGGGCAGGGACTCACCATGGGCTGCAGGGGAATCTCTGCTACAGCACCTGCAGCATCTCCTCTCCCTCTTTCTGCACTGACCTTGGCATCTGCAGGGCTGTTTCTCTCACCTATTCTCAGCCCTGTCCTTGGGCTGCTGTTGTGCATGTCTTACTCCCTCCTGCTTAGATACATTATCCCAGAGGTGCCACCACCATCACTGGTGGGCTTAGCCTTGGTCAACAGTGTCTGGCATTGGCTCTATGGGACACGGGGGAGCTTCTGGCATCTCCTTGCCATGGAAACCCAATCAAGCATCTCCCTAGCAAAAGCTGTAATTCTTAATCCAGCCTGTCTCTAACAATACCTCATTCTTGCATGGGCAGGTATTATCCTGAAGCAAACTAATCTCTGAGTTTTTACTGTTACAAAGTGATAGACACGGTTACTCAGCTCACCCCTCACTTACCAAAACCAGCCTTGCAATTCTGAGACCAAAAAGTCACAAACAGAAAGAGAAAGGGTGAAATTTAGTAACAGTCATCAGTCACTTGCTCACTTGTGTGTTACCTGCAGTTAGTACAACAGGCAGAGGAATCTCTGCAAAGAATGCTTTACAGGTACAACACTTCTACCCTTGTAAAGAAGACTGATTGCTCAATTAAGCAACATATTTTCATGCCACAGACCTTTAAAAATCATTCTTAGCCTTAACAAGGATACTGAGATAAAATATAGAGTTAAATAAAAATGTTGCTAGATACACAGAGTACAGGCTCTCTTGTTGGCAAAATACTTCTTAGTCCCATAGATTCTTAAGGATCTGACTCCCATCAAGCTCTGTGGAAAATTAGAGGGTGGTCAAGTGTTCAGTACCCAACAATGCAAATCCTTACAAAGCAGCATTCAGTGTTTGGCAATTTGGTAATATAAACACTGTATATGAAAAACCATTCTATTTTACATCTTCCTGTATGTTAAAATTGTCATGATCCTAAACGGAGGGTGGTTAACCTAAGAAGCTTGTAAACTTACAAGCAAGGAAAAAAAAATGATGTTGCAAACAAGAAAAAATCCACATCATCTTAAAGAGTGCTAATGGTAAAAGTGTCCACATTTTATCACAAAAAACCCAAACTGGTTTAAGCTTGCTTTTTTCCCCTCTAAGAACAAAGCAAAATTTCCACAATATCAGAATTGAGCTTTTATTAGTTCAAGGAGTGTAAGGTGATGAGGTTTAGAGTTTAATATTACTCAGAATGCCAATTAAAGAAGAAGATATTTACAGTCCCTCAGAATGAGTATAGGTAACTTTGTCCCCAAAGAAATGAAAGTCATTATTAAGACTAAAACAAAAAAAGAAAGAGCTGGAGATAAACATCATACTGCAACTACACACACAGACAATAATAGATACATAAATCTTATGAGCAAGCTTGTCTCCTTTACAGTTTCTTAAAATATGAAAACTTATGAATCATAATTTTAAGACGCTCATCTCCAGTGTGCAGATTTTGTTCAGATACTACATATTTGGAAAACTTTCAAAATTAAGAAGTCACTTGCAAGTACCTGATCCAAAGAAATGTGGAAAATTTCCCTAGAGAAATTAATGCATCTGGGAGTCATACATATTTGCACACTCTTCCAGTTCTGAAACCATACAGCAATTTAAGTGTTGCAATTTGTTACTTCACATGTCAAGGCCATTTTCCCACTTCACTATAAAGGGTATAAAACCCTTTATAAAACTATTTCTGATTAAAACACAAACCTCATAAATGTAGACTGACAAAACTGTAGAGTGGAATCCCAGAAGGAAGTATATTAAACCAAAAAAAATTATGGGCTCTACTTTTGCCAGAGCTGGACATACAGAAAGTATTGCTTTTTTTTAAGACTTTATCCAACCTATTACCTCTGACAATGAAATTATTACCTGAATGAGAATGTAGTATAAGTGTTACTAAGTTTTTCTTGGACTGCTAGTGCATTAAAATGGAAAATTTTTTATTTCAGGGAATTTTACACTGGATTAAGATCTAAGAAAATCTTAGTTTACAAAATCTTATTTTTTAAGGAGGGGAGGATTATTTTAGATAGCCCTTGAAGGAAAGGGCTACCACTAGGAGATGAATTTCAGTTCTAAGAGAGATTCTTCATTGCCATAAAATTCCAAAGTGCAGAGAGTTTCAAAACAACATATGGAGTTTACATTAGTTGACATTCTAGCCACAGAATCCAGACTATGCAGCCTATACACTGAAGACTAAATCAATGACCAGGGTGCAGTCTAAAGTGAATGACCACACGTGTTTAACCACAGCACAATGCAAAGCAATGCAAGGAGTTCCAAGACAGTCCAAATGATGTATCACATCAACTGTATTCCTGGCATTTCATCAAGCGTATGGAACAACTGCTGCCAGAGGCAAAAAACCCTAAAGACATTTTGTATTTTCTGCTTCTGTCACACTCTCATAACAAAATAATTGGGGTTTATGGCATGCAGCTTTCCTATATACACAGGATGCAGGCTCACACAAAAGGTAACAGCAGTTCGTGTAACAGGGAACTTGCTTTCCCCCATCATTCTGAATAAATTCAGCACTGGTAAGTGCAACCTTAATGCTAGGAGAGGAAGTACTATTTAATTAGAAGACAAGTAGCTGCAAGGAAGTGTAGATTTGCTCTGGCAGGCCTGACAATTAAGATAATTGATTCAATCCTGCTAATTAATCCAAGTAAGGGTAGATTGAGCCTGCCAATTGAAATTTGTGCTGAAAAGACCACTACAGTCTTCTTGCCTAGCTTATTCTCATTGTCAACACACACATTCATATGTGTTGTGTAAATACCATTAAAAAATCAGTGGCTTTTTAAACAATACTGATAAAAAAGTCCAGCAGAACTGACAGCGAAATTACAAAAGAAACACTAAATAAAAAAAAAACCTCCATGTTTCTGAGCTTCTGAAACAGCACAGTAGGATTTACCTCAGGTTGTGGACTGTATGCAATTTAATCTAAATCTGTATACCCAACTCCATCAACTTTTATATTCAGCAAATAAAAATAAAATTTTATACATTATAAATATTAGAGCATTTGGGATATATAAAAAAACATTCAGAAATTGTAGAACTACCTTACCTTCAACATAGGTTGGAAACGAAGCCAAGCTTTTTCTGGACTGCAATTAAGATAAAAAGGATTTCAAACAGAACAGAGCACACACAGATACGCATTAAAAAGTTATCCATGCCAAAAAAAATCAAAAGTAAATTTGTCATGGTTATTAGCAAAGGAAGATCATCACTTGTTATGATTACATTTAGTATTTCAAACTCTAAGCACCTACTAGAGTTAAATTCAATGTATTCTGTTTGTGTCTTTATCTATCAGGTAACAGTCTAGGCCCGGTTTTCAGTTACTTGTTGGTGTTCGACAGTATACTAACTGTGAACAAACTAAAAAAACCCTGACTTGCAAATGTAAATACACAGTCTAAAGCAAGACTTTAGTCCCAGCTGCAACACTATATGAAAGACTGTGGCTAACAGTTCAAAGACCTGAAAGCTCCAATTTTCAGTAAGACTCACCATTTTGTTGTAATCAATAATGTAAACCATACAGGAAAATTCATCAAAGAAAACTCTGTGTGGCGATATATAGATGTTAACAGGTATGCTGAAATATCTGCCGCTATGTGTTGTTGCTAAGAATTTTGCATAGTTGGAGGACTACAAAACTTCAATGAATCTACAACTGTAAACAGCAGCTGTAAAATTGTAAAGATTTTTATTAAAAGAAAATCTAGATATGATTAGAATAATGCAAAATATCTTAGGCAATTTTCAGTATATTGCCAGAAAATATACACAGAAATATATGCCATTGTATTTCCTTTCTGACAGGCAAATTGACAGGTTCTGTATATTAGCTGAAAAAAAACAGGGAAAGTCACAGTTATATGAGAGGAGGAAAGACTAACCCCAAGGGTCTAATTGCATTGCAACAAATAGAAAATGGATGTAACAAGTAATATTTTTCAACCAATGATGCCCATCTTGCTATAAAATAAAATTAGTGAAAAAAAGACAAAAGGTGCTGACACAGACTGCAGAGCCTGCACAGCCTTTTAGTACTTGTCATTCCTCATGAAAATGACTAAGTTGTACTGCAAAACCAAGAAAGCTCTCCATCAGAAATTATACTAGTGTAAACAAAGATGTCAGTAAACAATCATCTCCCACTGCCAAAGCCATGTACACTGCTGTGAAGAAACGGATAGGCCTTTTCAGACCTGTGGCTCTTTCATCTCCTCAGGTGAATTTTTTTGCTGGATCACCTACCCATACAGACTTCAACAACTGTTTATAATCACTGCTGGTGTACTGCTAAGAGGGAAGGTCAACTACTGGAGTCTGAAAGGCCTAAAGGATAAATCTCCTATACATCAGAGACAGCTCATTAATATAAATGGCCTTTAAAAAGTACTTCTTTTTAATCTATACAGAGTAAACACAAAGTCTGTAATTACGGATTTAGTAACTCTTCAGCAATTTTAGTATCTTTTCAGGACAGAGTGGTGAAAACTGTCATCATTATATGCTTTCATTGCAAAAATTCACACATAAAATTAAATTTTGTGTTCATTACCCAGGTTGAAAGACTTCACACTAAGAATACAGGAATAGTGAAGTAACAGGTAAAGTTACTCATAGGAGGAAACCTACACCTTTTAATTTTACATACACATGAATAATGAAATAGCAACTTCATTAATGTTTTATTACTTGTTAACCTCATTGCCACTTAGTGTTATAAAATTTATATTACAAAAAGCCCCATTTTACTAATGTCTAAAAGTCATTCCCCCAAATTATTGCACTGCTTTATCACTGTTGTTCTTTCATTGCGAGTACTAAAGCAGGCATTATTGTTTATCTGAGGGAAACAAACAGCCTGACACATCGTTCTGTGAAATCTGGTTTACCAGCTCAGACACTATAAGTAAGTGCACCCTAAGAACTGAAGTGAGTAGTGTATCGTTTCCATCCTTTGGGTAAGTTTATCCATATCTGAGGACTGCTAAAGTTAGGATACATATATAGTGATAAAATCTGTACTGAAGAAAGCTTAAGGCTTTAATAAGCTAATGATTTAGCAGACAAAAATTTTGTGGCACAATCTGTTGTTGATGGCTTTAGCACAGGACAAACTATGAGTTTCTTAACTATTTTGAAAGCCTTCATTATTTTTGAAATGCAAATAGACTGGAACAAATACATACATGTTACAAGATTTTTTATCCTTTGATAATACAAAATTTAAAGAAAGAGAAAGAACTGATTACTAGTGTTTCAATTTTAATCAGTATTTCCAGTTACAGAAGATCAGGTCTTTTGACTGTGGAAGACAACTCATGTATTGCTCATGTATATAGAAGTAATGTTGGCTATTTGGTAAATCAATACCTGCCAGCCTGTTAAACAAATTCAGTATCTGCTGCACACAGCATTAGAAATGCCACGATAAACAGTCTTAGGATCTGGAAAATCAGTCAGACAGCCAGGGAAGCATAAGGGAAAGGAGCTACAAATCAGCTTGTTGAATTTGGTGCAATAAGCAACATGGCATAATAGAAATGCATAAACAGCATGAACAAGACTGTGGCTTTTAAAATGATTTTACTCTACCTCTTTATTAGTGGAGCCCTCTGATGTACTGCTGACATCCTGGGGATGTTGCCTACTGGACGATTCAGCACCCCGAGCTGAAGAGGAATCTGGAGATGGAGACTAGATAGGAAGGAAATTAAATAATAATCTGAGTGACCAATGTAGAAAGTTTTCTTTCATATTTTAATCTAACTTGGCAATGGAAATAAGAGATAAGAGGGAAAAGGAAAAAAAAGAAAGAACAAGACAAACACTTAAAAAAATGTTATAAACCTTGGATTTTATTGTAATGATCAGTACCTCAGATAACTTGTTCTGAACAGTTAAATCTGTTTTAAAAACAGCTGTGTCTATTGGTCAGTATTGTATGGATTTAAGCAGTTGGGAAAATAAAAAGCTGTACTCAGCAGCAAGCAACACTCAGCCAAAAAGTGTGCCATATTTAGAGGACTGTCTGATACAGGTACTGGACCAACTACTCATGCTTACTGTAGCATTCAACCAAGGTGCAGTTACAGGACTTTCAGTTGCACAAGCGCATGTCTAATGCATATAGGCAAATAACCATGAGTTCACTGAAGGCTGCAGGCAATGTCCTAATGTCCTAAGCTCTGACATTCTAGGAAAGATAAAGTCACTAAGAAATAAGCAGTGACAAGAGGCAGGTGAATTGACCATGACAGAACACTTGGAGAGAGTGAAGAAAAGATTGCAATTTCCCCATAAACACACTTACTCTCAGGTCTAATTAACCTGAGGTGCTGAACTAATCCGAGAAGAGGTAGGCTGCAGTGGTTATTACAAAAGTTACTCCATCATCTTAGAAAACTACATTCCTAAACTGTGCAGAGTAATACTACTGTATTCAAGATCTCATGAATGGCCATGATTCCTCATCCTAGTTATAGCACAGACTTGGGAAATATTTCACAGTTTGTGCTATGGTCTCAGTACCGTATATGCTCTCTAGATCAGATTTTCTCTTTTTTTTCCTACCCGCACTGTAAGCAATTAAATGAAGAAACCGTATTTCTCACCATGTCCTAATCAATCATGATCATCAGGAATGTCAGAGTAGAAAACCAAAAGGAACAGCACAGAGCTGCACCAAGGAAAATCCAGACTTAGGTCATCCATCAGCAATTGTGTTGGTAAACAAAAAAAATGCTTTAGAAAAAGATATTCTAAGCATGGCCCATTCCTAATGAATGCTAGTGACACTAAAAAGCTGGAGAGCAGAGGACATTGGTACGGGGAGTGTGATACAACAGCACATAATGCAGAATTAATGAAGGTGACTAAAATGAAAAGAGCACAAAACTGCAACCCAGCAGGCATTTTTAAAAGCAGAACTTAAGGAGACACCTGCAAGGCATGTCAGTGCGCATGCCAAAAATTGAATCCTCAAAGGAAGGTTTAGCATTTAGCTATGCAAGCTGGTGTTCAGCGCAGCTTTAGCATTCTGGTCTCCTTTGACATAGGGAACTTGCCCCTAGTTTTACCACCTCAACAGCCCATCACTGATAGTCAAATACTATTATTCTGTTTTCCTAAACAGGTGGCACAGCTTTACTCTAAGCCAATGACTCATATCAGAAAAAGGCTACACTTTCAGTGCTCTGAGATGACAGCAGCTCCAATCTAGAAGAGCCCTCCTGCCATGCCACCACTCCAGCTGAAACATTGATCTCTTTGAAACAGTAATACAGTAATACAGTAATATATAGTAAAGAAATATACGTTTTGGAAGCTTAGATTCACAGGTATGTAACAAAACAAGAACATAAAATTTTCTTCTCCTCTTTACCTTCATTCCTTTAAAAGGTCTATCTTGGCTAATTACTAGATATTAGAAGTACATTTAACTACTAAAGGCTTCCAATGAGTTAAGAAGCAATTATTTACGCAAATATCTCGAGGCTAAAAGAGCAGTCCTTGCATCTCCCTGTATTTGGAATTACAATTGTGGGGCAAAAAGAAGATGCTAGCGGTGAACGGTCCCTGAGCACTGGCATGTGCTTATGATGCCACATTGAAGGATTGCTAGCATTCACACAGGGATTCCCTGACTTGCTGTGTAACCACCAGAGTTAACAGTGCCATAGTGATGGAGCTGCGCAAAAACAGCAACTCTTGTTTACTTAAGGAAATGTCTTTGTAACACCCCCGGTTCCCAATAGTTAAGCTAAGTTAATAGCAAAGATAAAATATAAAAAGTGTACAATACTACCAACCTATTAATGACCTAATTGTAGGATGGAGCTTTACACAGTAAACAAAGAAACAAAGTATAGCATATAATATTTTAGCATCAAAGGTTTCCATAAAAAAGAGAAATGTCTTTAAAATGTCTGAAAGCTCTCAAATTCATACACTAAAGTGATAAAAATAAATAATCTTAACAACAAACGATTCTATTTAAACTAGTTGGTTGCTGACATTGAGAAATTTTGCAGCACTTGAAACATCTGAACAATTACTCCAGTAGCACAGTAAGTACCAGATTTAAGCAAGCACCAAAACCATCACATGGCTTTCCATGTGTTCTGTTTGAATGTCTGTTCAAACTTTTCTGGGAAAAAACAACCCAAATCAAAACTAACAAATCTAAATAATAAACATCCTACAAAGTTTGCTACACAACATGACAGCTGTCCCCCAAAACACTTGTACAAAAAATATTCAGTCTTTGAAGAACCAGCTGGTTCTCTCATGCATCAAAATGCATTTTTAGTGGTACCAGATAGAATGCACAAGGAAAGAATGCAGTCACAGCAATAATAAGAAATAGTTTGATACGTCATACTGGATAGGAAGTTTGCACAGCTGCTCAAAACACTAAAACTGAAGCCTAAAATAGATGTTTAGTGACTGCTTCATTGTCCATTTACAAAAAAAATGTTTAGAAGCCTAACAAAAATGCTGTCAGAACATAGTAAGTTCATGTAAAGTATCACGTTATTATGTAGAGAAGCCTATAAATGGACTTACAAAGTGTTTTCTTAAGTGCAGCAATAAAAAGTACTAGTTACCCCATTTCTCCCCTTGAATATCTACTTACATTTTTCTTACGATACTCAAACTGGTACATCCAGAAATTCTCCATCTCAATTTTGGTGTTGTTTGACTCTAACAAACATGCAACCCACTCCACCTGAGAAATCTCCCTTGCTGTTGTGCAGAGGGATATAGTGACAGAACTTGCAACAGGAGAGGATTGTGTTGCATTTAACCTGTGCAGGTCAACCCAGCTAGCTACTTGATAGCTCATGGAGACAAACATAACTGACACAGAAACATCTTCAAATACAACCACTTGCTCTTGCTTTAGAAAAGCAGTGTTGTTTTACTTGCTTTGAGCAGCAGCTTTTCTCGTAAAAGTACAACCTAGTGAGTTACATCATAATGCACAAGGCTGGGACTGAGAGGATGAAATCAACAAGTACTTCAGCAGTGCAAGAGTCACTTAAAGAGCCATTACCTATAAGACACTAATGTTCACCTACAGGCTTCTTACCAGGGGAAAGGCAAATACAGTCTTCTCATACATTAGTTCAGGGGAGACAACTGGATAAAGCAAGACTTTTAAATGTGTTTGATTTTAGTGATGAAAAGTCTTCTAGAGAGGTACTTAGACAAATGTCAAAGCACCATGAAATATTCAGGTCTGACATGTAAGTATAGACAGATGCATAATTTCACAAGCACTGCCCAGCACAGCACAATCGTGGCATTAAATCTCTTAGGTTTTAGCACAATTATGTTGCAACAGGATATCTACTGTAATTTGAACCGTTGAATTTCTACTCACCAAAATGATAACCAAGACAGTTGGTCTATGTTCGTAACTTTTAGATGGCATAAAGTACCTATAAAGAATGGATCTGAAAGCTTTAGTTAAAGCAAGTTTAAACAAAGACAATAATAATAATTAGTTATATTAATTATTATCTATATTAGTTATAAGGAAATTTAGCTTTCAGTGTTAAAAATGGAGGGTTTGTAGAAATAAAAACTCAGAACTCTTGCACACATACGTGCATACTGAGGCAAAATCTATGCAATTCCATTTTTAACTGGGACTTAAGTTTGTATTATAGTTGTGCTGTGACTGCAACTGTGGTCTAACCGCCTCTGCACATACCAGGTTCACTTACTCAGAGCTTGGCAGGGTGGTCCAGGACCTGCCCCATGCTAGTCTATGCAGCAAACTGACTTGAGACAAGGCAAGTGACTTAACTGCTCACTCCAGAGCATTTGATTCACTGCTTTTGGACCTCTCCATACAGAAATTTCAGGCAGCTTCAAAGATTCCCTCAGTAGGCTCCTCCTGTGCACATCACTTCCAGGTGCTAACTACCATCCTGAGTAGGAACTTGGGCTGACCCAACAGCTCTCCCATGCAGTTTCTGCTACAAAAATGGACAAACAGTATATGGATAAGATATTTGCCAGTAGTCAATAGAAAGTATTCCTGCATGCATGTCAGTCTTATGTACAGTTAACATAGGAATTGTTCTGTATGGAGCTTAAGGTAAACTATAGCAATGGATCACACATGCTGAAGTGGTCATGCAAGACCACAGATCAGCTGTGGGTAAGACTTGAGAAGAAGTGCAGTTTAAGCAGTCTTAGCTTGGGGAATCTCTCGGATCCAGCTGATGACCTCCTGTAAGGATGGAACCCCGTGCCACAATCTGGACAATGTTTGACAATCCCACTTGAGAGAGCCAACCATACACACCTGTTACACCATGCAAAAGCTCTGAATAAAGCAGCTTTTTAAAAACGAATGCACCATACAGGAGGGTCTTCACACCACCACTGAGTTCTACTTCTTCAGTACAGTTCATCAAAGCTATAAAACCAGATTTGGATCTAAGCAACAACTGTGTAGCTCTCACAAAGCCTTTGAAGAAAGACACTGACCCGTTAAAGTTATATTAATAAGTTTAAAATAAATAAATAAAAAAACCACTTAAGAATACACAGAGGTTTACATCTGAGAGAAAAGTCCAAATATACAAACAAAAAATGTAACTGAGCCTGTCAGGACAAGATGGCCTTTGATTTTGCCCATTTCAAAGAATCTCTTGGCCATGAGCCAATAGCAGTAACCACCCAGTACCACAGTCACACTTTGTTAGTTGGTAACTGCTCTTTGAATAAAACCTTAGTCTGTACAGACTCTGACTGCCTGTCAGATCATAACATGGTCTATGCACGCAGGGTCTGTCCAGCAGCACACACATTAGATGGAAGACTGACAGCTCAGCAGGGTTCCTGGCAGCTGGTTCAGTGCTGGCTCTTTCCCACTCTCAAGTACAGACTTCTTTTGCTGAACTTTCACTTGAACTTGTAGTTTGAATGCAGCTTCCCGTGTCAGTCTCAAAAAATTAGTGTGGATCTCTCCTGTGTTTTCAAAAGACTTTTACTGTAACAAGTACTGTTTAGGTTCTCAATAGCACAGAAACATCACTTGAATATACTTTCATCCTTTAATAATTAAAAAACATAATAAAACAGACAAAAATATTCACAGGGTTATGTACCCAGTACACACTGTAATTTAAAATGCCCATAACTCATCCGGGTGGCGTTTCTCTTCAAGGAGACTAATTGATGTATTTAAGCTTTCTTCTGTGTGATTGATGAACCATCTTTCTAGACTGGATATTAAAATGATAGTTATTTTTAAAAATAAATGATCTTTCGGTTTGGGGTGGGTTTCATCTGTAGAATTTTAAGACTGTGGTCTCACATAGACGACAGAAAGGTAATCTGCATTCTCTGTGCTCAATCAACGGTTCTAAAAGGTCTGCTCAGAAAGTCATATCCTATTAACATAAACTCATCTTTATTTCATTTCTTCTCTTTTTTTTCCCCCTTAGTTCATCTATTACTGAAACCCACTTAATTATTTAAAGTAGACTTCTTTATTGCCTTGTTAATAATACATTA